>NC_088885.1:61967040-62279925 GCF_037157495.1 Lathamus discolor | reverse complement strand
AGGCAGAACCTGTCACTTTGCCTCCCACGAGCACGCGGCTCGGGGACCTTTCTGCAGGTGGGCAAGTTTCCACAGCTTCCACGTCTTCAATTCCAGCTGCTGTTACAGACAGCAGCGTTGCAACAAGCCTCCCAAACCCTGTGCTTCCAGCAGTATCTGACCAGTTTAAGGCAAAGTTTCCATTTGGTGGTCTGCTAGACTCTATGCAAACGTCAGAAACCTCAAAACTACAACAGCTAGTGGAGAACATTGATAAGAAGATGACAGATCCAAATCAATGCGTCATTTGTCACCGTGTGCTTAGTTGTCAGAGTGCTCTCAAGATGCATTACAGAACGCATACAGGAGAAAGACCATTTAAATGCAAAATTTGTGGACGTGCCTTTACTACAAAAGGCAATCTAAAAACACATTTTGGAGTTCATCGAGCGAAGCCACCACTTAGAGTACAGCACTCGTGTCCCATTTGTCAGAAGAAATTTACAAATGCAGTTGTTCTTCAGCAGCACATTCGCATGCATATGGGCGGGCAAATTCCAAATACGCCATTACCGGAGGGCTTCCAGGATGCCATGGACTCAGAGCTTTCCTATGATGAGAAGAATGTTGACACATTGAGCAACTTTGATGATGATATTGATGAAAATTCTATGGAAGAGGACCCAGAGCTAAAGGACACTGCAAGTGACTCATCCAAACCCCTTATCTCATACTCTGGGTCATGTCCTTCTTCGCCACCTTCTGTGATCTCCAGTATTGCTGCTTTGGAGAATCAAATGAAAATGATTGATTCTGTTATGAACTGCCAGCAGCTGACCAGTTTAAAATCCATAGAAAATGGATCAGGAGAAAGTGACCATTTGAGCAATGACTCCTCATCAGCTGTTGGTGATCTTGAAAGCCAGAGTGCAGGCAGCCCTGCAATGTCAGAGTCTTCTTCCTCCATGCAAGCTTTGTCTCCTGTAAATAGCAATAGTGAAAGTTTCAGATCAAAGTCCCCAGGTCTCAGTAACCAGGAAGAGCCACAAGAAATACAATTAAAGACAGAAAAACCAGACAGTCCACCACCCGCAACTGAAAATGGAGGAGCATTAGATCTGACATCCACCAACCCTGGGAGACCGGTCATCAAAGAGGAGGCTCCTTTTAGCCTGCTGTTCCTGAACAGAGAACGTGGTAAGTTTAAAAGTACAGTTTGTAATATCTGTGGCAAGCCTTTTGCTTGTAAGAGTGCATTGGAAATTCACTACCGCAGCCATACTAAAGAACGTCCATTTGTTTGTACAGTCTGCAGTCGTGGGTGTTCCACTATGGGTAATTTAAAACAGCACTTACTGACGCACAAATTAAAAGAGCTGCCTTCTCAGTTATTTGAACCCAACTTTACTCTAGGTCCCAGCCAAAGTACTCCTAGCCTGGTCACCAGTACAGCACCTACCATGATCAAAATGGAAGTGAATGGTCACAGCAAGCCGATCTCTTTGGGTGAGGTTCCCTCGCTTCCAGCTGGAATCCAGGTTCCTGCTGCACCACAGACAGTGATGAGTCCGGGGATCACCCCTATGCTGGCGCCCCCCCCTCGCCGGACTCCCAAGCAGCACAACTGTCAGTCGTGTGGGAAGACCTTCTCCTCAGCAAGTGCACTGCAGATACACGAGCGCACCCATACCGGTGAAAAACCGTTTGGTTGCACAATCTGTGGTAGAGCTTTTACCACAAAGGGGAATCTGAAGGTAAGAGGCCAAATAAAACTGTAAAGGCTAGGGGCGGGGAGGGTGAAGGCACCATTCTTGAACTCAGCAGGTTTTAGTGCTAAGTGCTTGTCCCAAAGAGAGGAGAGAAGCGAGTTTCGAGGAAATGCTTGCTGTATAGTGGTGTTTATTATGCTTCCACTGCTTTGGAGATAGGGACTGGAAAGTGGCTGTGGAATGATGTGAACTTTAAAACTGGTTCTGGGTGTACATGCGTGCATGTAGTAGTTCTCCTGACAAGACACGAGGGCACATGCAGTCAGCTGATGGATGTGTTCTGGTGGGTCTTGTGGACCATCAGCGCAAAATAACCTGGCTATAATCCAAAAATGTAAAGTTTCTCAGCTCCTTGGGTGCTTCTCAGATTTTCATTTTCTGTTCCGCTCTGCAGACTAGAAAGCTGTTTCCCACTGATTTGCAGTGGGTTACTGCAGGACTCACGCCTCTTATTCCCACAGTGTGGTTAACTATCAGGACACAGACTGGGGAATACATTTTCAAATGTCCCTTTTTAGAACATAAAATTTAGCAAAAATAATTGATGCCTCTGACGAGAGAAAGTATTGTGGAAGTGGACAAGATGTAAAAAGAAGGGCAGAAAAAACCCACCCTTCTCCTACTGCAAGTAATGCCCTTGGTATTCTTCAGCATTTGAGGACTTCGAGCTTGCATGTGAAATTGTCTTATCTAAGAGGATATTAGATAGCCTCTTGCAGTGCTGTGTTTATTTTCACTGAGGAGAAACAAATGCACATTTGGAAATTACTTCAGAGCTGGGTTTTCTGTACGTAGGTTGACTGGGCCTTAGAACTGTGTCTTAACTAGAATTGACTTGTTTTCAGTGCGAATAAAAGACTTTCATTTTAAAGCAGGCGGTACTGTAAGTAACAGCATTTCAGGCCAGCCACCTCACCAGAATGTGCTATCTTGGGGGTGCTTCTTGTCCCCTTTTGCTCCGCAGGTTCACATGGGAACTCACATGTGGAATAACGCGCCTGCACGCCGCGGCCGCCGCCTCTCCGTGGAAAACCCCATGGCTCTGCTCGGTGGCGACGCACTCAAGTTCTCGGAGATGTTCCAGAAGGATTTGGCAGCTCGGGCCATGAACGTTGACCCCAGTTTTTGGAACCAATACGCTGCAGCTATCACTAACGGACTTGCTATGAAGAACAATGAGATTTCTGTCATACAGAACGGAGGCATTCCTCAGCTCCCAGTAAGTCTAGGCGGAGGCGCCATTCCGCCTCTAAGTAACCTTACCGGTGGCATGGACAAAGCTCGCACGGGCAGCAGCCCTCCCATTGTCGGTCTGGACAAAGCAAGTTCTGAAACGGGAGCCAGTCGTCCATTCACCAGATTTATTGAGGATAATAAAGAGATTGGCATAAATTAAAAGCATTCATTCCGAGTAACTGTTGGACTGCTACTCGACACAACACTTGTCCTGTTCCATGTACAGCTTTTGAAGCTAAGCATTAGTTTCCTGACCTAAATGCATAGGTTCCCTTTAAAGTTTTACCCATAGCAGAAATACATAACTTTGTGGCTGCTGAAAAGTTGTCTTGCAAGATTTGCATGGTACTTCTTTCAACAGTGAGTTTGACTGTTACAGAGAACTTTGAAATCTTTTAATTTAACAGAACACACACAAAAAAAAAAAAAAACAAATCATGGGATAACTTCATTAGAAACAGAAAGAGGCTAGTCTACGTCTGCGTTGCTTCTTACAAAACTTACTATCACCTGAGAAAGGGGGGCTTCATTACAGCATTCTGTCACACTTATTTGCTGGTTTTGTTCAAATTAGTTAGCAACTTGGACTATGGTTTTAGGAAACTTAATCTTAAATAAGTGATTTAGTACCCCAATGCTGTGTATTATTACAGTATCCTTGTCTGTAGTATTTATAATGTTAAGATTATGCGGGTAACAGACAATATACTAGCCCCAAACTTAAATGAAGCTTTTGTACTGCAAAATACATCTGGCTATGTGATTTTTCCTTTTTTTCTTTTCTTTTTTTTTTTGTTTGGTTGGTTGGTTTTTGTTTTATTTTTTTTTTGTTTCACTATAAATAAGTGGTTTATTTTAATGCAGGCAAAATTGTGAAGTTTTATTGGGAAAGATAGCATGCTTTTCATGTGCAAGTACCTGTCAGTAACAAACCTTTTTTTATTTAAATATTTGTAGCTGCTATGTGGACAGTTGTTCTATTAAATGAAAAAAAAAAAAATGTAGTGTGGACTTTAGCTCAATGATTGGAAAACAAGTTACAGACAAACCTGAGCACCGAAAATTATTCACAACATTATAAACAGTTGTGAGTAAATACTCCATGTTATCAAAGCTGTACAATAAAAAAGGTAATGTTTGTATAATGTGGTTGCAAACTCTTAATTTATACTATTGCACTTTTAGTATTTTGTATTAGGGAGGTTTGTCTATAATTTGAAACTGAACAAAGATGTAAACTATTTTATAAATAGTACTTTGACTTAAGGAATAAGGAGGAGAACCCTTTTGCAGTTTCTTGTTTTGTTTTAAGGTTGAACAATGAGAGATCTCTATTAACTAAGCAGAAGAGCTGCAGAGAACTGTCAGATCCTTAGGCAATATGGGGCCTGCCATTTCTTAAATAGAAATGATTCATTTAACTTTCCTACAAAGCCCACTTAAAAGCGTGACCACCCCCGACAGAATTCTGATACATTTATCTTAGGAGTGTGATATTAATACAAGTCTAGGATAGAGGAAGGAGAACATTGTGTAGGTTTAATTTTACTGTAATCTGTTCTGTCTCTTTCACACATACCCACGAGAAAGATGTTGACTGCCTAATAACATGGGAACAAAATAATAACTTTTGGGCAGCATGAGCAGTAGTAACATACAAATACTCTGTATTTATTTCCAACTCTTGCTGATTATCTTCTCAGATTGCTCCAAAGCACAATGTACTCTGATTAATCGAATATAATTTTATGTTAATTTCACTGTTTAAATTACACCGAGTAAATAAAGGGAAAGGTTCCACTCATAAGCTAGGCTGGGGATGCTGAGGAGACTGGGGCTTAATCAAAACTTGAACAGTAAATGTTTTGTGTACTACCTCATTTTTGTGCATTACAAGCATGGTGGAGTTGATACTATGAACTTCCGTCCAGCAGAACTGCTTGAGGGACGTTATGGGTAGCTGGGTAACAGCACAAGGAGTTTTATGCCCCTGAAGAACGAATCAGACAGTGAGGTCTTCTCAGTTGAGACTGAAAAATAGGACAATCTTATACAACAAAAACCATTACTGTAAGAGGATGGACTATTTCTACCATCATGTAATGGATTGAAAAGAGGTTTGAAGACTTATTAGCTGTTTGTTTCTATTGGAAATGAGCAATGAACAGCTCCATTTTCTACAGTGATGAGATAGGGATATATAGATACCTGTATCTATATATAAGCAAAATTATGTATCTGTAACACCTCTATAGTGTAACATCTTTTTTTGCCACAGTGTGTGAGTGGTTAGGGGTGTTTACAAGCATTGGAAAAAAAAGAAAACTGAGGTGGCTTAATGTTGCTGTATTTCAGCAATTGAATGTTTTTATTTATCTGTGTCATTTTTGGTGTGACTTTTTTTTTTTTGTTAGTATTTGGTACCATGTAGTGTTATCTCTATTCCCTAAAGGATGTGTATAACTTAAAAAAAGAGAAAAAAAAAAAAAGAGAAGAAAAAAATGAAAAAGGGAAAAAGGAAAAAAAGAAAAATATGTAAAGTGTTGTAAATAAGATGGTTGATGATGGTACAGTAAGACTGACCCCATTTTGTATTCAGGGTTAGGTCATTCCTCTCTGCATGGTGAAGAGAGACACTATTTTTATACTGTGATACCATGTAGGGCTAGGAGCCTCCCTGAAACAGCTGGGAATTGTTACCTAGATCCAATATTTTTTATTATTAAATCTTGTTGGCTTGACACATCTACTGATTGAAATGGATGTCTTAGTCTAGGTTACTATTTTTGTCATATGGAATTGAATAAAATGCAGGATGTAATATAATTTCTGAATTGCGTTCCTTGATTATTCTAATAACAGGGCAAGATACGCGACTAAGGTCACTTGTGGTAGATTGGTGTCAATGACTTCTAATCGTCGCATCTGAAAATCGGAATAAGGTCGACACCTTATATTCAAATGCTATTCTAATATATTAACAATGCAAAGGGGTTGAATTATTGAAGTTTCTTTTCCAATGAAAATAAAACCTAAAAGCATTTCTCCCAAGACAGTAGAACAAAAATCCACCATATTTTGGAGGGGGGGAACAGCCTTTGGAGGGACTACTGTTTCAAATTGACTGCTTTCTGAACACTGATACACCGCATGATAAAATTTGGGAACAAATTTATCAGGAGCAGTTCAAATTCAAATTTTCGAAAAAAAAATAAAAAATTGACAACTCGCATCCATTCATTCCAAATGACATATCCTGTACGTTTAAACCCATGGCTTTGTTTCTTCTTTTTTTTCCAAGATCCTGATTTATCAAAGAATGTCTAACCAAATTATTTTTTCACGTTGATTTAAATGAAAGTATTTCATATAAGGTTAGGCATGTGATAAAGTATCTCCTGCAAAAAAGCTGTATGTTGAGTAACCTTCAAGTTGTTATAATCCGTTGATGAATGCCTGCTGCATTTAAAACAGACAAAAGATAAATAAAAGAGAAAAATCTGTATTAATCATCTTTCAGTGGCCTTGTTATGAAGATATTCTGTTTTATAAGACCTACCCAAAGAAGGTACGAGTTTCTTCCAGCGCTTCAACGATAGGCTTGTGCTTGTGTTCCTGCACGCACATCATCCCTGAACCTTGCTGAGAGAAAACAAGATATGGAAAAGAGGAGGAAGGCAAAGGAATCCTGATAGTCATGGTTCTGTTCAAAACACAAGAGGAAAATTACCTGCCCTTCCCTCCTTGCAAAAAAAAAAATAAAATAAAAAAACCCTGAAGTAGAATAGTATCTATTTTTAAATATGTATGGGTTATTTTTTTTCATTATAGGGAGACATTGAATAATAAAATGTGCTACACAGGTAAAAATGCTCAAAGTCTGCTGAATTACAGGGCCATGTAGGAATTCTATATAATCAGAAAAATTGCTGGTTACAGTTTTATGAGGGGAGGGTTACTTTATGATGTGAGAATTCCAGCAAGGATTTCAAACTCTTTACTTACATTTTTTTTTTCCCATGAGTTACTAGAAAGCATTTATGTCGAAGGATTGACATAACCTACTTCTTTGCCGTTTGGTTTTGGTTTTGTTTTCCTTTTACATATATAAGCCCTCAATTTAGTGCTTGTTCCTCTACCTATTTTGTCCTTTCTGTCTTGGCAAATACTTTGTTTTTCTAAAGCTGCATTTGTGCTTTGTTTGTGTTGCCTTTAATTTACTTCTCTGCATGCACTCTCTCATTTGGAAAGATACTGTGGTTTATTTTTTCCCTTTTTCTCTAATTCTGCAGAAGTCAAAAGAGCTGCCTGTATTTTACATCTCTGTGTAATACTAGCATAATGAATGATGAAGTCTTCAGTGATGTCAGGTATGTGCATAGCTCACAGGATTTGCTAACAAACATGCCATTCGCACTCTTTCCTCCAGATGAAGGCATGAGGTTTGTTAGTGTTGCTGGGTATATGGCAGCTACAGACAGTCAGGAGGATGGAGGTCCTTATGCTAGCTTCATTTGCCTTCTTTTATACCACTGAAACTCCATGGGCTTCTGTGGAGATACTCCAGGTTTATACTGATGCAAGAGGGACTGCTTCCATGTTCAGATGTCTTGCTTTACTTTACATGTCATCAAAACAATGACTAGCTATATAGTATATTAAAAGTATGTCTAGGCAAAACCATTCTGGACTTTTATTTTTAAAAAGAGGGAAATGAGAATACATATATATTTTAGTACATGCCACAGGATTATCCTAGTTTTAAAGGAGGTCCTGAAAGTTGAATCTAAAAAAGATTACTCTACCCCTTAATACAGAATTTGATGTCATCATATGAATAATCAGTACTTTTTCACATAAATGAGTAAAAACTTTTAACTTTTATGCATGAAAGTAGAAGAATGTGAGAATCTTGCTATGGCTGTCCTGCACAAGATAGGCACTCACAGGGAATCTACTTTTGTAGATATTAAGCATATCAGCAGATTTATGAAAAGAAAAATAAGTATTTGTGTGTGTTACATCACCAATGCATAGTAGTTTATTTTTTCAGAAGGGAGAATGTTTCAATCAGGTGACAGAGTGACAAATGTGAAAGCCAACAGCTTTGGGCAGTGCCACTGATGTATTTTAGGGATGTGGGCAAGTCACTAATTAGACTCTGATTCTGCTTGAGAATTACGTACTTCTGGGGCCTCTGGGAATCAGGGATTGATCTCCCCATTGCAGAGTCAGCTAGCACTTTGTAGTATTGGGATGAGTTGCCCCATCAGTAAAGATGGGGTAGTACTTTCGTACCTACCTCACAGGGATGTTGTGAGGAATAGTTTTATGCTTGTACAGTGTTTCAGAGATGGAAAATGCTTGGTATTATTGCTGATTTTAGAGAGTTTACCGTACATGTACTGTTATTTATTATTTGTACTCCAGTAGCACCTATAGGCTCCAGTCAGGACTGAGAGGCCTTATCCTAAATGTTGTACACTCACCTACTTGGAACTGATAACAAAATCTTACTCGGTAACATTTTTCCAGTGGAGGTATTTCATTATCAAGTATCCCTTTGATTACTATAAGGTTTAATTCAATTATTTAGGTGCTCAAATTGATTATTGGTTTTAGACCATGACAGAGATTATTTGGTATCACATTTTGTTTTGAGCTTGTACTGATTTTCAGAAAAAGTGCACCGATTTTCTATGGATAATCTAGAATCAAATCTTGCTATCACTGGAATTCTACTGTACTTTTGCTATTAAAGCTAAACATTAAAATAAGTACATGTGTATACATTATTATACACCAATATATAATATACATGTATCTATAAACATGTATGTTTTAAATTTCTTTAGCTGCTTAAATTTAATTTCAAACTTTGTTGCATATTTTGCTCAAGCGTTACCCATTTCAGATGCAATTAAAACAGTCTTAAATGGTGTTGGCCCTCGTAAAGAAACAAAAACTGGAAATCGTGACAAAAAAGGCATGTTGTCACTACAATTATATTTATGAAGGCTTGTAAGGAAAGTTTCTAAGTTTCAAATGTGTTAACACTAAGTTATAGAAGTCTTTAGATTATGTTCAAACAAATTATTATGCCAAGATGAGTCACTCACTGTATATAAGTGTGTTAAAATAAATAATTAAATAATTCCAAAGGTAATGCTTGCTATCATTTGGATACTGAACAGAAAGTAGTATGTTTCCTAGAGTGGCAAACTAATACTTTTTTACAGGTAAGAATTACCTGATCTACAAAACTATGTTAAGCAACTTCTTCAGCAACTAATTCATGCACTAAATATATTAGCTCAATTCTGTTGATAATCTTTGTCTTTCTTATTTGAATATAAGGAAAGGTTTTGGTTTAGTTTTGTTTAAGCTGGCCTCAGTGATGTTAGCCTCGCTGATTCTAATCATGGAGTAAAGGCATGAGGAACAGTAGTCTAAAGAATCTCTCTCCATTTCCCCTCTGGGGATTAGTGACATCTCTCCACTGCCCCATTCTGGTTACCAGCCAACATGTCTGTAGGGTGTTGACTTCTGTGTTGATTAGCACTTGTGTTTCAGCCAGTTTCATCAAACACTTGGCACTTGTTCTACTACAATGTACACTTCATATGGGACCTATAGATACCTAACGTGAGTAATGTATTCAAGATAGGCTGGTGGTGGAGGATGTAAGTGAACACCTATGCTGGAATTCCAGTGCAGCTGTCTGTTGTGTGCAGCAAATAAAATGTGCCCATAAAAAGATGCGGTCATCGGGAGATTTTGGCTGGCACGTTTCTACTTGGTTTGTATCCCTTCATGCTCTGAATAATGTGCCTGATATAGGAGGTTTGGTTTGGATTTTTACTTTTTTTAAGCATTCCTAGTGAGAAGAGATACGTACCTCGAACAAGGGAACGCAGCTTTTCAGGTAGAGTTTTGTAGGCAAAATGGGCTTGGCACTTGCTGTATCTTCTGCTCATTTTCTATTAAATTACTCTTTCCAACATAGCATTCTAGATCAATTTACATCTAGAATTTAGTCCTTTACCTAGGTTCTAGCCTGCCATCATCCCATTCCAAACAGGTTTGCTGAAACCAACAGGATTTATTATAAGACATTAGCCAATTCACCTAATGGGTAGCAGAATCAAGTTCCCTGTGCATTTATTACTTTTGGTTAAAAGAAAATCCAATTTAGTCTTCGAACAGTTGTCTGTATATCTTGTGCCATTGGACCTGACATCTGTTTCAATATTCGGCAACAGTCAGGTCAGACTGTGGTATTTTCCCTTACACTGGGTAGCCCAGTGCCCCACAGATCACCCTGAGTAAACTAATGACACATGCCAACCAGTATTACTCATTGCAAGGAATTTTTAAAAACATGTTCTCAAGCATCCTATTACAATAGCTGCAATTTCAGCCTCACAGAAGGTAGGTTAAGTGAGGCTGGTAGTCTCTGCAGCCTACACCTTTCCTCATCCCCAACCCCTACTATGTTCATGGAGGAGTTCGCCAGTGTTTCTTCCATGTTTATGTATCTTCTGTTTCTCTTCTGCAAAGTGGTGCTGCTCTGACAATTCCTTTGGTTTCATTTTCTTCCTGTACATGGCCATGTTACTCACTTCTTTTAAGGTAGCGTTAGGTTTGCCCGATGCATTTGTCTATCCTTGTATTATGTTGAGATTAATTTTTTGTTTTTACATTTGGGGCCATGCCATTTTCTCCCTACTCACATCTCCACTTAATTCTAATTCATTTCTCATGTTGGGACTATGCATAGAAGATAACTATATATAACAAATACAGCAAAATCTGTCACCCTGAAACTTTTTCTTTCTCCCTTCATATCTCCAGTGCTAAATGGGAGAAAAAAGAAAAGGATCGTTTACCACAGGAAGACCAACAAATACAGATAGCAGTGTTACGCACAAACATGGGCATGGTACCAGAATAAAAGTCAACAGGAAAGACAAGAAATTGAGATGGTAGCACCAGATTTTAGAAATACGGGTACGAAAGTAACAGAACCATACTCCTACACAACCAACACAACAGATTACCCTAATAATCACAAACTTTATTTTCTCCACAAGGATTCACTTCCCTGAAGTCAACAAGAGCATCTGGGGGAAGCTGAGCAGTGTGCTCCTGACTGCAGCTTCTTAGACTTTCTCATCAGCTCAGGAAATGCTTATTCTGATTTGACAAGTTCAGTTCTTAAGGTGGGGCAACCCTTGAAACCAGAAGGGTTATCTAGTTAGTGTGTGTGAATATCCTAAGTGCATTTCCAGCTTACCCGCATGCCATGGTCTTAGAAAAAATTGAATATTTTAGTGTTACTAAAGCTTATCATAGGGCTCCGAAACAGGAATGAAAATGACACTTAGCACATACTGGTAATTGCAGCTATAAAAGGCCTCATTCTAATCTCTTTTACCCAGCACAGATACTCTTAATTTCTGCAGAATCATTCCTGATATACACTGGTATGAGCAAAATCAAATGGCCATGGAGATTATATCATTCCTTTTTCATCAGAGCAAGGCACTTTTTTCTTAAACTGTAAATTTTTGAGTGCATTTTCTCTGTCACAGTCACAGTACAAGTCACTGTACATACTGGAACAAACATGCTATTATCAAGGTATTTCTATATGACTGTATGTAACAGACCTTTGACCATTTTGGAGGCCACCCAGCCCAGAAGAAGTTCTTCATACCATTTCAAGCCCTTTCACTCCCTTGAAAAAGGACAGTTTCATTCAAAGTGAATACTGGGATTGACCCTTGGTAGCCTAGCTGTTGTCTGGGAGCATGTCCCTCAGCTCATGCCAAAACTGCCTGGGAAGGTGTTGCTGACTATCATAGAGTAACGCCTGGCCTCCTGCCCCAGACCTGGTCAGCCTAAGATGACAAGCAAAACCTGCGAGGATAAATATTTCTATCCTGAAATGTGCTTTTAGTTGGAGTAATTTTCCACCATGCCTTTGCGGAGCTTTATTTTTAAAGTAATCGGAATTAACTCTTTATCAGACCATTCCTTTCAGCATGTGTCTCTCTTGTCATTAGGAGTTTGACTCCTATTTTGTGGTTTCATAATTCATGTCTCATTCTCCTGGGAAGCTGGGCTTCTTCTACAAACGTTTATGTGTGGAAAGAGAATTGGTCCTTGTAGGTTTTCTGAATGACTTCTCTAGATTCAGTGAAGCTGGCAGAACATTTTTTAGGATCTGTTTATTCGTTATTTCATCTATGTTTGTTATCTTGCCCATTCTTGTTCCAGCTTAAGAATATACACATGTTTATTCAGGAATAATATTTCCTGAATAGTTGTGTAGACAGAGTAGTCCCTTAAGTAATGAGTTCAATTAGGCTAGGAGACACTATGTAGCAATTCAATAACAAAAGTCCTGGGAGGTAGGGGGAGAAGAGGCTTGGCAATTGCTTACACACAGTATGCTGGTTGACAACTAAAGGTTTCGTGCTGTGGCATATTTGGCACATGCTGGCCTACAGTTATGCCTAGCAACTCCCAAGGTTTGAGCAGCTTCTTACTAAGGTTTTAATCAAGAAGAAAAAAAAAGAGAAAGAAAAAAAGCATAGTGTGCAAATTAGTAAGACAACAGGCTCCACTTGAAATCTCTTTGGGGATATTCAATCTTACAGAATATCAGCATCTAAGGAAATCAATTTATCTTCCATTTTTGCCTAAAAATTGTCAATAGACAGTTTAATTTACCAATTCACTATCCTCAACACAGGCTGTTGGATTCAGAACTATAACCAAAAAAACCTACTCTCAAAACCTGAAATGCATACAGTTTTGCAGATTTGACTTGGGAATTCCAATAGATTCAGCATTTAGTCAGCTTCTCTCTTTCCTATTGTTAAACTATGTAAATATTTCTTCTAAATAGGTCAGTTAGCTGCATTTTAAGTGGCCTAACATTCTGCCGTGTTTTTAAAATTATATACCTCCACTATATGTTCTTTTGAGGATAATCCATTGCAAAAATGCCTGGAAATCTTTGGCTGTGCCTGAGGTCCAGTGAGACTACTCTTCCCAGTTTCCATTTTAAGTGCAATCTCCTTTTGAGGAAGCTGTCTTGTAAAATGTAGAGACATTGATCATTTTTTAGAGAAAAACCCGTCAAGATGTAAAGCCGACTTCAAATCATTATAATGACTATTCGAATGAAAACAAAAGCCAGAACCTAGCAACAGTACACTAAAATAATATGGAATTGCAAGACTGTTATGCCAATACCTCAGAGTCATCTGCTCTTCAAGCTTCTGTTTTTGTGATAGCAATGGGATTCTGCCTGCTGGAGCATTAAGCATTCTTCTGCAGTTTCTGAAGAGGTGGCTGCTAGTCAAACCTCCTTGCTGCTGCTGAGGGTAAGTCTTTGGAGGGTTGAGGTAGTGGTACGGATTTCTTAGCACTGATTTTATGGAGAATGTTAAAATGTGAAGTTTCACTCAAATGCATCAAATGAATTGCCTTGTTTTAGTTGTCTTTAGTCATGGAGCCAAAGGAAAACTTTGGCTAATTAAGTAAGAGCCAAAAGTAGATTTTAGCTGCTGAAATCATGCCACAGCTGGGGAATCTTTGCTGAGATGCTATTCATGGTCTACAAAGGTTAGAACTTGCCCACTGGGTTGGGATCCTTGAGCCAATACCATACCTGATTGCGGAATAAATCACACAGTAAAACAGCAAGACCTTAACAGGGTGTCAAAACAGAAAAAAGCCCTTGTTGCTTCACTGCAAGACAGAAATATGTCTGTTCTCCTGAGCACTTCAAATCGATGTACTATTGTTTTCATGATTAGTGTGTTACAATAGAGCTAAAGCTCTGTCAGTGATTCCAGTATGGATTTTTCGTGTTTTGTTTTTTATAGCTCATCTATATGCCAGTTCATTAAGCTGAGGTAAGATTTTCTCAGTTTGTGTTTGACTTTTGCTATTGTTCTAATAACTGGCTTCTTTCCATGTTATTTTGTGCCCTGGAAAGTTGTACTTTCCTGTTGACAGTTTGTATTACTGAAGAACTAGCTGTAGCATAAGTGTAAGCATTCAGAGAAATAACAAACACCCATCACATTGCTGGATTTATTTGTTTTGACCACAGATACTGCACTCTTTATATTCTTACCTTTGGTTGAACAGGGTAGGTTTTTCTCCATTCTTTTCTTTCAGTGTACAGCTTTAAGTAGGGCACAGCCACTAAAATGACCTTGTATTTGATAGCTGATCCTCTGTTCTGAAACCCAACAAACTTCCTCTAGCTTGTGCCCTAGTCTGATGTTCCTATTTCACCTGATGTGTCCACATTATATATTCCTCCAGGAGCTATTTTGTGGTTAATGTGTGGGAACCGGGAGAGTATTCTTCTCTCTCAGAATGATCCTGAGACTTTACTCACTATCTTTACTTGCTATCAAAATGAACAGAAAAGGTTGTTTAAAGTTATAGCAAAAGCTGGAGGCAATAAAGTGATTTAGGCGCCTTACCATGGTGCAGAGGAAAGTAACCAGAAGGTGAGATATATATGGGAAGGGAGGAAGGGAGGAAGGGAGGAAGGGAGGAAGGGAGGAAGGGAGGAAGGGAGAAAGGGAGGGAGGGAGGGAGAAAGGGAGGGAAAGAGGGAGGGAGGAGGGAGAGAGGAAGGAAGAGGGAAGGAAGGAAGGGGGGAAGGAAGGGAGGGAGGGAAGGAAGGGAGGGAGAGAAGGAGGGAAGGAAGGAAGTGATGTGGAGATATCTGGGCCATTGCACATTTTGGAAAAAAGGTATCTTTTTATACAATGCCTACAAAGGATAGAAGACAGCAGAAGTAATATGTAATACATACATGTTACGTGCAGACTGCATGTTTTTCCATTGTTTTTAACTGCTTGATATTGCTTATATGCCTTAAGACAAACCTTACTTACGATTTATTACTTTTCTTCAGCATTTCACTCTCTGAAAATCACTCATTTGTAATTATCAGCCCTGGTTTTGCCTCAGTGTCAAACTTTATAGCTATAATTGCTCCACTGACTGCTATAAACATTGGCCTATTGCAAGTTTGTCATACAATAACAAACTACATGGGCTTATTCTGAACATATAAAGTGCATCTCGGCTAAAGAAAGTGTTTATCCAGGACTATCAGCAGCACTTCAAGACCCATTGCCTGTATGCTGGTATCACCACTTTGGCCTTTCAGCCCTACCACAGGGCTCAACTATTGCTGTAACCATGGCAGACTGTGTATTTGATGAATCTGTAGTAATTCGGCTTCATTTTCTTTGAAGAAGCTGGGTGGACTTGCCAGGGGTAATTCTTGAAACACTATTGAACAGATTAAAAGAGAAACTGAGGATGACAGTGGAGTCCAGCAGGGTCATTGCAGCTCTGCTCTGCTTGTGTCTTTGAGAGACTGAAAGGCTGAAAGAAGGACTGGAAAGCAGACAGCCATGCCTCAGAGGCGATGAACAAAATGTCATAGGGATGTGGGAAACTCAGCAGAGCTTTCTGCTTCTTAGGGAACTGGCTATAGTGAAGGACACACCTACAAGGCTGTTGTAGGCAGAGAGAATTTAATGAAACACAGGTTTTTTTTTGTTTTCTCTAGCTATTTTAAGGATATTTTTCTATTTAAAAGCTTGTGAGCTTTTGTTCAACTGAAACTTAGTTTCTGTAAGGTTAAAATCTGAGGTGAGGAAGAGGGTGGTAAGGAGGCAGGTCTGTCACAAAGCTGTAGGTGAAACAGTGTACACAACACTGCAGCTTTCCCAGGCTGCCACCAGCATTAGCAGATACTCTCTCTCTTCATTCAGTCAGGACACAAATCCAACCAGAATGTAAGGCCTGCTTCTGCAGACTTCCAGCGTCTGCATCAGGTAGAGTAAGAGGAAGGTTAACATCTCTCCTAGAGAAAAAGTGAAGATCTGAGGGAGCAAAGAGGTGGAAATGGTAAGGAATATAATTCCCTATTAGTTGACATTGCCAGTTTTGGGGCAGGAGAAGGGGGGAGCAAGATATGGGGAGAGGCTCACACTTGCCACCTCTGACTCTCCCTTCATCTGGATTAGTTTGCTTTGGAGGAATGATTCATGCTGTTGCTATTCCCTTCTGGGGGAGCATGGATGGAATACCTGGGAAATTAAAAATGTTGAAATTGGATGAAAGTGTTGCAGTCCCTGCAGATAGAATGGATTTTCTTATGGGCATTGGCCAACCCTGTTCCTGCACATATGCAAGCATATTTTGTGCCTGTACTCAAATCAGAATGATACATTTTAAAAATATAATTAAATAAAGAGCAAATAATAATTTAACTACCCTATTTCTGAAACACCTCTATTTTGTACAATGATAACTCTGTTTTCCTAAGCCAACATCTGAATTCAGCTGTCTGGATTTTGCTTTCTTCTGTATCACCTGCTTATGCCAGTTTTAGGACTGATCTGTCTGTCTAACATTGTTGAGCTCCTGAATACAGGCACATTTTCTACTTTCCTCCCCATCCTTTTTCCCCCCCCTCTAGTTACCGCCACTGTTTTTGAACCATTATAGCTCCACTTCTGCTGCTTTAATTAAATTTACCTATGGAAAACAAAGACATGAGATCTGGCAGTCAGGGAGCTCAGGGAGACAAGGTGGTCTGTTACTGAATAAAGTGATGCTTGAGAGGTGCCATTCTTTATGCATCATCATGATCATCAGATAAGGAAGAATCATATGACGCATTGCATGAATGCTTTGAAGAAAGTGAAATCCTAATCCTTTCCCAACATAATCATAATGATGTAAATGTATCCCTTTATACGGTGTAAAATTGATTTTTCTTTCCTGTTAACAGCTGTACAATTTCTGTTCTGCACACATTTTTCTTCAAAATTACCTAGTTCCCTCCAAGTACCTTGTTGTTCCTTCCCTCCTCCTTTCTTTAAACCCATTCATTTTTTATTTATTTTATTTGCTGTCCTGACCCTTGCTAAGGTTAAAGTGATTATTCAGCAGTTGTGCGCTGTTGAATTACCTGTCTTTTGTTCCATAGTCTATTTTGTTGTTAGTGTACTCCATAGACGCCTTTGACTCAATTATCACTGATATTGTTAATCTCTGGGCTACTCTAGATGAATTCCCAAACTGTATAAAGATGACATTGGTCTTTTCTATTCTTAAAAGACTAATTCTTTTGACAGAAATCCAGGAAACTTCAACCTGTGAATGAATAAGGTAAAAAGGACAGAGTAATGATGTGATACCTTTTATCACACTGACATTGTAACTTGATTCTATTATAACTACTCTCAGAAATCTAACTGATATCCTAGTCCAATAAAAAAGTGTGGCGCCTTTAATTTATGTAACAAAAATCTAGCTTGTTCATGTACACTGCTGGACCTTAGCTGTCAGAATTTGGTCAAAGGAGTGCAAAGGGCTATGCTCTGTTCCCAGAAATAACTTCTGTGCTTGGAAGTGTAAGAAGTCCCAGATGTCCCATGATACAAGGAAATTTTAATGATAAAATTATCTTGACTGGGGAGGGGGCAAACTATTGTATTTCTGAATTCTCACAGGGAGGCAGGTGTGCTGGAACAGAGATGCCTTACAAACTCACTGGACTTTTCCAGCAGTTCGAACTGAAGTAAATCCTATGGTTTCATCTTTTTCTTTAAAAGCTCAGTGAAAGGCCTCAGCATACATTTCAGTATATGTGTTTTGATAAAAAATGGCAAGAGCAGCACCCATCAGGACTTTAAGGGAGGTGACCACCCATAAACCCTGTCTGCTTTCAGCACTGATTGCTCTCTAATACTTTAACGCTGTGAGGCTAAGGCACATGAAACATAGGTAAAAGGCGGATTCTATGTCTAGTCACTAATCTCAGTGTGGATTTAATACTACAACTCAATCCAAATTGCCTAAGCCCATCTCTCGCCTTTCTCTTGCTTTTCTGGTCTTCCCCTAGATTTTTTTCATTCCTGCCTATTCCATTTTTACCTGCCACAACTCTCCCTAAGCCTTGCCTATCACATCACATCCCCCCTAAGCCCTGGCACAACATTTAAACCTAACACCAGCCTTTATAATGGAGCAACTCACTCCCTTGTCTCCACTCACACCATCTGCTAACCCAGAAGTTTGGTATCTTTTAGTCCAATATTCATTCTTCATTGCAAAGCTTTCAACTGGATCTTCTGGTGAACTAGTTATAGCCTTAGCCTTATTAGGTGGCTCAGATAGGGCTTAGATACATGGCATGAAGGAGCTTATTCAAAAATGAGGATTAGACACACAATAGTTAAATTGGCAGAGAGGCTAATCCTGTGCATGTGCAAGAGGGACAACTTAGCTGTCAAGGGACTTTTTCCTCTCTCATCTGCATGGCTGCTGGGGTAAAATAGATGGTTATGCCTGCAAGGGGAGATGTATGTATGGAAGAAGTGGGGACTAGGTGTAGCTCCCTAACGCCTCCTGATGTAGCCGAATTAGGATGCTGAGTCCCACTGTTAGCCTTCATAGCACTCCTAAAATGAAACTGGGCCTAAGCTAAAAGAGATAGATACAGATCATTGGTCAATTAGTATTTAAAAATATATACACCTAGAGATTTGCATTTAATGTAGATCTGTATCTGCAGGACCTCAGAAGATGCTTTATGCCTGTACAGCTCTTTCATCTAGTTTCCTACACTACTACAAAATAGTTGTGTTTTTTTGGTTTGTTTGGTTTTTTTTTCTTTCTCTCTCCTTTTTTCCTGGGCAGAAGCTCTATGGTGATGGTATCAATAATACAGAAAAATTGATTGTTTGGCCATAGGTGCCTCAGTCACTTAGGACTTTCAATAAGGCATTGAGGCCTGTATTTGACCACAGGAGTCATGTAGGTGTTTTATTAACATTTTAGGAAAGCAAAGAAGAGCTAAAACCAACTGAAATTTCACTCCAAATGTTTATTTTATTACAACTGGAAAAAAAAAATATGTGCAGGTTCTATTTACACACTTTCATATTATAGGCATTTATAGATTCTGAAAAATAAACATTTTAATAGGTAGCCTGCCATGACACTGACCCACTGAAATTGAGTGAGAGCATCTCTCCCCTCTTAGTGCAAAAACCCATTGACTGGTATTTTCTTTTTCCTCCTTTTCCTTTCCTCGCCTTTTTTCCTTTCCTCTCCTTTTTCCTTTCCTTTCCTTTTTCCTTTCCTTTTTCTTTTCCTATCCTTTTTTCCTTTCCTTTTTCCTTTCCTTTCCTTTCCTTTCCTTTCCTTTCCTTTCCTTTCCTTTCCTTTCCTTTCCTTTCCTTTCCTTTCCTTTCCTTTCCTTTCCTTTCCTTTCCTTTTCCTTTCCTTTCCCCTCTCGTCCCCTCAAGTTTCTTTAATTTTCTTTAACTAATTTTAGGGCAATGCATCTAATCTTTCAGGGTACTTTAAAATTTCAGCTGGCTTGAAATCAAGTGGCTCCCTCCAAATTAATGCTCCATAGATCAAAACACTGCCTTCAGCTGTTTGCAAGTCTTTGCATAGTTGAACTCCATTCAGCTTTTGTGATCCCTGGGTTCCTTTATCTCCTAACTAGCTGCAATGTAAATGCACTCCCAAAGTGAGATACGTTTACACATTGTTTACAGCACAATATGGTGCCATTTACAGTTAAACTGAGATTTGAATTTTTATACCTGGAGAAGGACCAAAACCAAAATTTTCAGAGAGACAGATTCATAATGCAGACACATGCTCATGAGGTAGTACTGAATGTGGTTCAGCCAAAATGAGCATAACTAAAGTCCACTAAAGTGAAAAAAATTACTTTCCATGCATTTGAGCTTAAAAATATAATTGCATCAAGAAGAACAATTGGCTCTTACCACTTACAAGAAAGACAGCAAGGAATATGGCCCTGTGTTAAGCGAGGCTGTTGTCTCAGAAATCTCTGTGCTGCTTTCTAGCTTTATACTATGAAAAAAATAGAAGGGCTCAGTATCACTTTACCCTTACTTGGGGCCTTACTTTCGTGTTGGCTTCAGGGGAAGTCAATGGCTTATTAAATCACAACCATTTCCTATAGCACCTTTTTTTCCTATCAGGTTGAACACTGTCTAAATTGTGACAGAAATGCAAGCTGGAGTGGGATGCTTGCATAGAGAAAATTTCTAAAATGCAAACACGATGGATTAAAATTTAAAATATCTGCCAAATGAAGCACATTAGGTTGTATTCCTTATGAGTCTCATTTACTTCTTTGCTATTTTTACTAAGTCACCAGGTCCTTGCTCATTCAAGAAATAAATACCTCTAATTATTGTCTAGTGGAGGAAAGAGTTTCAATTTTTGAAGTTTTCTTAACTGGAATAAAACAGGAGTGCTACTCAGAGAAAATAGCCAAAAGCATTGTATTTATTCTGCTATTGAATATTCTATGTGTTTGGTTTTGAATTGTAATTCTTTACTTGATTTTTAGACTGGTTCTACTAGCCTATATTTACCCATGCTCAGAATTTTCTGGTTTTGAGTTACATTACATCTAAACATTACTGAAAAAATAAGCACAACTTTACTTTTATTACTGTTTTCCTTCTTTCCTAATCAGGCTCGTTCACTATGTGAAATAGTACTAACCATAATTTTCAATGTTTTTACATATGGTGAGAAAAGAAGTCATGCTAAATGAGATGCCTGGCTGCCTAGGACAGTGAGTAGCCACACCTGATTTTATATGCTTGAAAGCACAGCTGGCCAGTATCACTACAAAATAAAGGGCTAGTTTATGGGTGAATATTCAGAGGAACTTTGATTCAGTACAATTTTTTTTACAATGTTCAGTAAAAATATTGCCATTTTATACTTCATAATAGCAGGAAAATTATCTTGCAGAATTTTGTACAGTTCAAAACTCTTCTCAGCTGCTACTCACTTAAGACTAATAAGCTATTTGCAGTTGTAACTGAACATGCTTTGGCATTTTTTGTAATAAATTATTACTTTCTAGACTGCCAAATATTTATCATGTTATTAACTTTAGGCAAATGGAAAGAGACAATTTAAGCAAATCTGAGTCAAAAAGCTAAGATGAGTTTTCATGTATTTTTAATATTAACTTAATTAGTAATAATATAAAATCAAAAGCCCATTCATGAATAATATACCAGTGCTGAAACAATGTACATTAATATGGGAATAAATGAGTATCTTTAAATTCTTATTTTTTAATTGCTGATGCAAGTTGGGCTTCTTTTAAAGATACTGCTCATAGGATCAGAGAATCATAGAATGGTTTGGGTTGGAAAAGACCTTAAGATCATCTAGTTCCAAACCCCCTGCTATGGGCAGGGATGCCACACACTAAACCATCTCACCCAAGGCTCTGTCCAACCTGGCCTTGAACACCGCTGGGGATGGAGCATTCACAACTTCCTTGGCCAAGCCATTCCAGTGCCTCACCACCCTCGAAGTAAAGAACTTCTTCTTTGTATCTAATCTGAACTTCCCCCGTTTAAGTTTTAACCTGTTACCCCTTGTCCTATCACTACAGTCCCTGATGAAGAGTCCCTCTCCAGCATCCTTACAGGGCCCCTTCAGATACTGGAAAGCTGCTATGAGGTCTCCACGCAGCCTTCTCTTCTCCAGGCTGAACAGCCCCAACTTTCTCAGCCTGTCTTAATACGGGAGGTGCTCCAGTCCCCTGAGCATCCTCATGGCCCTCCTATGGACTTGTTCCAACAGTTCCATGTCCTTTTTATGTTAAGGACACCAGAACTGTACACAATACTCCAGGTGAGGTCTCACAAGAGCAGAGTAGAGGGGCAGGTTCACCTCCTTCGACCTGCTAGTCACACTCCTTTTGATGCAGCCCAGGATATGGTTGGTTTCTGGGCTGCAAGTGCACACTACCAGGTCAGGTTCATTTTCTCATCAACCAACATCCCCAAGTCCTCCACAGGGTTGCTCTGATGCATGATGCTCTTTAGACATTACAGTATTTGTAAAAATGCAACCTGACTTATATTTATGTTATTCCCTAATTAAATATTATGGCTTAAATTTACTTAGAAATAGGATCAGTGAAGTTTAAAAAATTAAAGTTTAGAGCAAAGATTTTCCCTGGGTATGAACCCTACCAGACAATGACTCTGCAATAAGCCATCCATAGGTAATACACCAATTTGAATGAAACTTGACTGGAAGTTGTGGTAGTGATTTGTGCCTATCACTCTCAGGTATGGAGAAAGGGACAAAAGGAATTATGAGGGAAATCAAAGACCTTATTCCAAGTCAGGAAGCTCAAGGCATTCCTGTCCACATGCAAAAATGCTAAACTCGCAATTCTTGTATTAAAACCTGGAGACAGATCAATGCATGTGCCCAGGGATTCAGCCCAAGGAATGCAAAGGTTATTCAATGCATTGTTCGAAAGATGCTGAACTTCATGGGAAATAGGAATGAAATTAAAATTATTTTCTGATCTCAAAAACTCCATATACAGGAGATAAAGCAATAATGAGTATTTATGAAAGATAATAAAATGTTGGGGGGGGAAGTGGATGAACAAGTAAGCCACACATGAAGTGTCGGAGTGGTTAGAATGCTTGAATATACAGAGGGCTTAGACCCAGAAGGTTTTTTTACAAGCTGGCTGAAAGAGTTATTGATACAAGCCAATTTAGCTGCCCCAGTTGTGCTAGCATCTGCCAGGAGGCTTCTTGATAAATAAACTTCTACTTCTCCCTTTCTGTGTACTGTGCTGGTGGGTTGTGTAATTGTTTTTGTAATAAACAGGCTCCTTAAAACATCAAGAATTGCTTCTAATCTGAATTACCAAAGTTCCACTCTGGGAATATATATCCAGATTACACTATGTTACTTTTGAAGAGGAGACAGATGTTCATGGCTGTGAAACAGATATTTCAATATATTGCTTTTTTCTTGTGCAGTTCACTGCTCAGCCAGACTTTGGGTACAAGGCAATAGGCATATGGACAGCTTTTAACTCCTGATGAAGCAAGTATGTTTTCACAGGATCCGTGGAAGTGAGATCGCTGTATTTGCAGGAATGCAGAAATGAATAAATAGAAAAACCCTCTTGCACCACTTTCTGATGGAGCTGCAAAATGTGAAATTAAAACACCTTCATACATAGTATAATGTGCATATTTCTTTATGTGATCCCCTTATTTAATTCCTGAAATAAGATTTAGAAGAATAATGCATACTAAAAACATTATTCAAGAAGTAAAAGAAGGAAAAATATACGTGCTCTGGGAGTCACTTCTCATATCATCATGTCATGGCTGAATTTTAGTTACCTGATACAAACATCACAAAGCAAATCAAGAAGCAAGACCTCCTGAAGCATGTAAACCAATTATAATTCCTGTTTGCAGCCTTTATTTATGGGATATGCTTGTCGGCACATGGAAATACATAAGTAGCCCAGTTAACTATAAGCTTCTTCCACATGAATGTTAGTGGCATGGAAATCTCCTGAGGCAACCACCAAATACATTAGCGCAAAGACAAGGCCACTTGACAGCAGTGGTCACCTTTGTCAGTTGGCTTAACGGGAGCTAAAATGGCTTCTTTGATGTGTCTGACTGTGGGGGAGTGCAAACATTGCTCTAGGCATACCTCCCTTTAGAGGGAATGCATCTTACTTTGATAATGTGGGCAGAGCTTTTTCTAACTGCAGGAAAGCTTATTACAAGTTGTATAGAGTAAAGTCCAGGGATGTCAGATCAAGATGCTTAACAGTTTTCAAGACATGCTTAGATCTGGCAGAATGCCCAACCTCATTGATGTATTTTCACTCCAGAGCGAAGGGGAACTTACTCAGTTTAAAAACTGCCAGACTATACATAGTCATACCAGACAACTGGCCTCACAGTCCATGTGTGCTGGTTATTATAATAATAAAGTGAGAGTTGGTTGGTTCCTTACCAACTTTCATTGTAACAGATTAGTAGGAAGTGTTAACATTTCTATGCATTTCTAAATCCCCTTTGATTTTTACAAAGCATTTACTTCAATGGTATTTTCTGACCTAGAAATCCAAAGAATAGCTAGACAATAGAGAAACACTGCCAGCCATCTTCAATGTGTTCATTTTATTTCATAGGGTGTCTCCTCAATCTTGTATTGTAACCTAGCAATAAGGAGTAACTGGCTGATAGGCTTTACACTATGATGATATTATGATAATTATATCATGTCAGCTCTTATTCATCTTCCTCATAAACAGACCCAATCTCTCCACATGTGGAATTATTTCCTGGCCTGTAAGTCCTTTCAGTTTATTGTATTTCTGCTCTGTTTTGTGAGAAGTGCTGACAGACAATAAGCAAGATCAAAACTGAAGGGTGGCTATTGATTTATAGGACCATATGATAAATGTTGTCTATAAAGTGTCTTCCATTCCATCTCTTAATACTTCCTAAAACACTCTGGGTTTGTTGGTGGTGGTTTTATTTTCATTTTTAACTTACGGCTGCACATTTAGCAGATGGCTTCATTTGAGCCACACACGATGCTGTCTAGGTCTTTTTCCTGAATGTTTACACTTAATTTAGAACAGCCCAAAACTCTCACTGAAGTCAATGGGGAAAATAAATAAGAACTGCTGAGGAAGGCCCAGAGGCTGTCAGGATACTGCAAACTAACGGTGTTCAGTGTAACTTGGGGGAAAAAAAAGGCAGGTTTTTTTTTTTTCTGAGATACAAGCTTAGAAGTGATAGTGCTAGCAGCTTTTTTTAGGTAAAACTGGCGGTATGAGATGTTGTTATCTATTTCTTGGAAAAGACACGATGCAATTAGAGTATTAAACATTATGAACAGGCTAAACCAATATTTTTTTCTCATATCACAGACCAGATGGATTTAGGACAAAGTTTCCACTGCAGGGTATTTCAGCATGTTGGAGCCATTAGTGCTTAGCATAACTGAGAATCACACCTTTATTTTGGTGACTCTGGATGGAACCAGGATCCATTTTAGGTACTCAGCTTTTGAGGCCTATTTCCGTGGGTCTAATGGTAATGTTGCTAAGGGAAATGGCTCCTTCACACAAACAAAAGAAAAGTAAGGGAGAGCCCAGCAGTAAGGAGCAGGATCATGAACAGGGCTGTTTCCATTGCTTGTCTCCTCCTCCAACAAATCACCCATGGAAGGTGTACAGTAGCATGGGACTCGTTTTACTGAAATCTAGATGTACAGAGTGTAAACAGTTATATCACAGCTGTCTCTTGACTCCTTCAGCAGTGAGAAACAGATAGTGATTGGGTGCAATGTCTAATGTTTTGCACCTGTGTGGTCTTGACTCCTACGTTCAACTAGATGAGCAGAAAGCATCTACAATACACACCACTACAATCCTGGACTGAGTTAAGAGACCAACGGTGTGTTAAGAGCTCTAGGAATGCTCATGTCCTTGGTGTTGCTGACCACACACATAGCTGAAACTCCAGTAAGATGGCAGCAATACTTCAGTAGTCCATTAAGTCCTTACAGGAGCTTTCGTTAGAATTTGAATAGAAAACATATCATCCTTTATTAAGCCCTATTTTTATTATTGTATTCTGGTATCTACATTTCATTACATTTCTAAAGAACTATTCATTTCTGTAACGCTTTTCCATGGCAATACAAATTTATTCAAAAGTGGTAAGTGGAATTTGCATGAATTTAGCATTTTGTTAAAGTAATCTAACCTATGTGGTTAAAATACCACTTTTGTGTATTACTGCAGGTTTTGTTGTACCGGTACAAACTACAGTTGTTTGTTGGAAATAATCTCGCATTGCAAAAAAGTCTTATTCTTTTTCCAGCTATTTTACAAGTAATTTATGTAGATTGCTTTAACAACTGCTTATATGCATTATATGCTGAAACTGATATTTTTCTTTAAAAAACATTAGGGAATTTAAGAAAACCATATTCAGTTACTGGCTCTGCTGTGTGAGCTGATGAATAATTTGACAGATTTATTTTTTGCAAGGTTGTGCTCATAGGTACTCATTTATCCCTACTGTGGGGATTTTTGCTGTCAAAATATTTCTTCTGCAATTGGAATTTACATTGGGAAAACTAGAGAATTCCATGACCAGCTGTCATGGGTCAGTAAATGTTTTAAAAAAAGAAAATTTCTGTGAGATGTCTAAAGACTTCCTGTATGTAGGAACCATTGTTTGTCATACAGCAAGAGAGATATTCTCAGGAAAATGAAGATGAAGGCTTCTTTGTTATTAAAGAAAAAGATGAGTTTGTTTTGGTTTCTTATACTGAGATGGTTAGCTTGGGAGGAATCTTACAAAATCTTACTAAAGGTGAGGTCTGCATATTTTTTCTGAATTATGTTAGTGACAGTGTCATATTCTTCAAAACAGGCATACTTTTACTGTCTTTGTTTTCAAAAGTCTCAAAAGCTACTTATCTTAAAGTATCTATGCAGAAAAAAGTTTTCAGACCAAGGGATTAAAGGAAATCCCATCAATAATTAAGACATAAATGTATCAATACTGTTTGCATAATAGCTCAGTGACAAGACCTGTAATTTATGAAGGGCTGAATGATAAAGCTAAGTTCTGGATAATCAGGAGGCAACTGAGAAAGATTTGTATAGTTCCTCTGGTTCTCTTTTGAGTAAGAGCCTTGTGCAATGCACTGTCCTTTCCCCTAAATTTATCTGATACATTTACATAGCAGTATGTGTAAATTAAAAAGAAGCAGGTTTGAAAAATGTTAAATAACAGGTTGAAGTAACACTGATTTTATTTTTTTAAATCTTGGCACCGAAAGGAAGGAGATAAAAATATCTTAGCTGGCTGTGGTCAACCCAATGTGGGTAGAGAACATCTCTGTGTTAATTCACCCTTCTGGACAAGATAACCTGAACTGGCTTTTTACTAGGACATGACAACCTTCATTCTGTTTCCAATATGTAAGAATTTAGTGTCATCTGAGACGCTGTCATGTATGTCCCTTGGCCCCCACTTTAGAAAGGTGCAGATCTTCTCTAGTTCTGTATCATGTTTGCTCGCCCCATGTAGAGGTCTTGGCCATCTTAGGCACCAGATGGCTGTGTCTGGAAAGGTGAACTGTGCACAAGATGATGGAGCAGCTTTGTTCTTATATGACATTATACATAGAATCATAGAATCATAGAATAGTTAGGGTTGGAAAGGACCTTAAGATCATATAAACAGTATGCACAGTTTTTTTGGGGGGTGTGTTTTGCAGTTATGGGAATGTTTATCATGTCTGTAAAGGACTAAAGGTAAGAAGTATATGAGGAAAGAACTGGGTGACAATAACCTAAACTGTCACACCTGGTTTTGCAGTGAAGAAGTCAGAGCCCCTTCTTCTTTTACTTAGGGAGGGAAAAGTAAAATTCATGTTTTCTTTTTTTTCAAATTACTTTGATGTACTATTGGATAGTAATAGCTTAGATCATTACATTCTAACAATCCTGCAACACTTGAACATTGTTTTTAACAAGGGGTCAAGGTATTAATTTTTAATTAAAGGTAATAGTTTACAATACTCCTATGTGTTCTTCATTTGGTTAGGCCCTTAGTAATTTATCACCTTAAGGACAAAACACTATCCCCTCACCCAAAGACTGTACCATTATCCCTAATTATTTGCATATTTTATAATATCTGCATAGATAGAGGACTGAACTGAAACATGGATTCAGTACAAACAAATAATAGCTTTGTTTAAGGAGAAAATACTCTCTGATGGCTAGCCTCAACCCTCTTGACTACTTCCTGTTCTTAAGCCAAAACTTAAGCCATGTCTACCATGAAGCTCAACCTCTAATTTTTACCCAAGATATTAATTAAGCCTGATTGACTTCAAATGTCTATTGAATCCAAATTTCCAGCTACCTCATGGAGCGGCTTTGAAAAGACTGGTCTTGTGATCCTTTATTTTCATCAGTTCATTGGAGCTATTACCTGTTCAGGAAAGCATACAAATCTCGCAGATTTCAGGACTCTGCTTCCTGACAGTGCCTCCAGCACAGGTGCTTCCTTGTCTAGGCTGCTGATGCTCGGGCTGGCCAGGTAATTCCTGGGTGTCTTCCAAAACCTGATTCTGGGTATGCTTTTTTTCTTTTTTGCCTCTAACAGTCTTGCTCGTGTTTGCTACCCAATCATCTGATTTTTGGCCAGGACCTCAATGGTTCCTCTCTGACGATTTCCAAGACTGCATAAAGCTGCCAAGGGGGTCATTAGCACAAATCCATAAACATCTGCTGTGGCAGGGTTTTTTTTGCCAAGGATAGTAAAATTGTTAAGGAAGTAAAGCTGCCCCAAATAAGTCAAGGAGAGCAGCACTTCTTCTGTAAATGAAATTGGGCTCTACTGGGAACCAGGACCTCTACCCTCTGTGTTCAGACTGATGGTTCAGCAGTCTGGTGCCTGAGCAGTCTCCTGGAAACTGGAGCTGAAGCTGCAAGGGTTTACTTCTGGAAGAAGAAAGATGGGATCTTAGTATTCCTTCTGCAGGATGCTGAAGTGAGTGTGAGAGCTGGAAAGAACATTTCAAAGGCAGAAGGACAGGGTATGTACATACATACACTAATACATACTTTATCTACATACAGATGAGGGTGTGGTCATATCTGTGTTGAGGTTTATACAGCTTATCTGCCTATTGCATATCTAGCAATATGCATACAAGCATATCTAGATGTTAGCTGGATGCTTAACTAATTTATGCATATAAACTTTCCTAGATGCTAGCTACATAAGCATATATAGGTTTCTGAACAAGTAAGATAGGAAACCCACCTAGCAGCACCAACTATTTAAAAGATATGCTACCTACAGCTGGAATTCTCCAAGAATGCAAGATCATGATACTGAAATGGCAGACAGCCCAAATGAAACTTCCTGCTCACCTCCAAGTGACTAGATTCCAAAAGACATATCAAATAGGATATGTCATATATATATATATATATATAAGCATACATATATATAAAAAATGTCTTTTGGAATCTAGTGGTAATTTCTGCCAAAGGTTCTAGCATAAGTAGAATTGGGCCCTAAAAAGAATGAGGAAAATACTACAGAATTTTATAGGTTAGCCTCTAGTGAGGAATGACCCTGGTATAAAGACTCTTCTATCAGTTACGTACAAGTTCACTAAACTTTTAACCAAATACATTCACCATGGAGAGCTGTGAGGAAGTGGGATTTCTTTGGTTGCTCATTGCAAAAACTATTTCTCTTGATTCAAAAATTAGATTAGGGAAAAATGGTTAGGAACAGGGACTTGATGCATCACCTCAATATTGTCTTTCAGGGATGTGTCTTTTGTCATTCTTGCACAGTAACTGCCCCATTACAAATCTTTAGAAAATGTTAGTCTTTGTATGCTATTTGCACAGTTGTTGGGCTGGCTGCTGCATTCATGGAAGGGCATGTTTACAGTGAGTGTGCTCTAACCTTTTCCAGATGTTCTTCCTGGATCCTGTGATACAAGAAATGAGATCAGCCACATATACTCTTGCCCTTTCAAAGCTTCCCATGTACAGAGGTGAAAGACACCTGAGTGGCACAGGAGAGAGAAAGAACAAGGCCTAGACTGGTATGGTAAATAGGAAATAAAATGGGGTAAGGATCTGAAAGTTTCAACTGGCAGGTCTTGGGGTAGAATTTGACTAAGAAAGTGCGGGCGTCTGGGACTGTTTTAGGACAGAAAGGATGCCTGAGACTTCATAATGAATTCAGGGGCAGGATGGAGAGCATCCCATCCATATAGCCTGTGAGACCAGAACTGGTGCGTCAGAGGTAAAGGTCTGAGTAGAATGAAGAGGTGTGGAAAGCCTAGCAGAGCTTTCTGACATTAGCTAAGCTAGGAGATTTAAGATAAAATAGTCTATATTCAGTGTAGAGAAATGACATCATAAAGTATATAGAACTGCATTAAGACTGTGTGGGCTTGGAGATCAAACAATGTTATTTTTGACTTGCTGAACTAGACTAACAGAGAAATGCTAAGATTTAGGGTTTTTTTCACTTTGTTTGTTTTTCCTTTGTGCATCTTTGAAGGGGAATTAATTCTTTCATTTTCTTTTTTTTTTTTTTTGTTTTTCCTGACAAGCATAAAAAAATCCTGCTCCTCAAAGTGCAAGCATTTATGAGGGCTCAGTGAAAGAAGAGCCTGAAAAGCCTAGAACACCTATAGTGCTTGCCTTGGAGCATGTGTTACACCCTGCATGATACTAACCATCTAGAGGACTGGTGTACCGCAGCACACGCAGTGACACCCTGCAGTGTGGTCGCTTCTGATATTTATACAGCCTAGAAAACACAGGGACTCAAGGGGGAAATGATCACAGAATATAAATACTTTCTGGTAGAATAAGGAGCAATGGCCTGAAACTAAGAGAGGAAACATTTAGACTTGCTATTAGAAAAATGTCCTTAATGGGAAGAGCAATTGGGCAGAAGAGCAGATTACAAAGAGAAGAGATCAAGGAACTGCTGCTATTTTAGACTGCACTAGGTTGAGAATAATAGCAAAAGCCAACATTACATGTGGAAGTTCACTTTATGTGTTTCATATTTGTAAAGGGTAGTATCCTTTTATTACAATAAAAAGAAAAGAAATGAAGGAATTTCTTTCCTCATAATTCTTTCTCAAAGCAGTGGATATAATACATAATGATTGCAACCAAAGGAAAATGGATGGGGAGAAAATCAGGAAACTGAAAAAGTGCCTGAAGAGGTTCTAAAAATTTTTCACTAGAGTGTAGGTGCATCACGTATACCTATGGTATTTCTTGGTTACAACTTCTGGAAAACTTTTGTAACAATGCTAAGTACCATGAACTGAGCTACCTGGGAAAGCTGAGACAGTTGTGATAGCAGGGATGTGTTCTGCAGTATCCAAATCCTGTGCAATCTCACTCTTCCACTAGGCTGAAGCTTCACAGCTGTTAGAACTGTCTGATCGATGATGAATACCTGGACAAATGGTCATACAGCAAAAAAAGAACTAGATGTGCTGTAGCACCAAAGAATGTGTTCAACAGCTCTGTCATTTAAAGAAGGCACACCTTGAAAAGCTTTGTAATTTTAATAGGTTTTCTCCTGTTTGTATATAGCTTATTGCTTTTTGCATATGGCTTTATACTGAGCCTGATTCTCAGTCATGCACTAGCATTAAATTATGACAGTAGGAATAATAAAAATAATGCACAGTTACATAGTTTTGGCTTACATCATGATTTTATATCAGAGAACTAATTCCATTATTTTAAGAAAGAGAAGCAAGCTTAATATCCAGTGCAAGATGTTGCAGAAATAAAATAATAATCTCAAATGTTGCTTTGTTTCTGGTTTTTAATAGCAGGCAACATCTGGAATAAGTAAATGTTATCTAGTTGCATGAAACATTGCAAAAGCTACATACCAAACCCTTTTACTATTGAAAACAGTGAATGGCTGTGGAAATATTTTTGAGTTATGACAGAAAGGAATTTTTTGTTGTTCTTAGCTACTCATTTACACTGTTAATATTAAAATTTAATCCATCTTTGCACAAACTCTCTGAACCAAAAATAAGTAATCACTGACTGAGATAAATAAAGGGTTGGCTGATTATATATAACAGCTAATAATGGTATCGGGATGCTTCAAAGCCCCAGCAGATGTTATGGTTCAAAGAGGATGTTCATAAAAATATGTATCTATATATTCTTTACAAAGTATTTGTGGTTTTAAGCAGCAACTTAAATCAATTAATATCCTTTACAAAAATGACGATGGAAAAGTACGTATGGAAGTTAATAAGCTGAAAGAAAAGGTAGTTCTTCAGCTCAGAATGTATTTTTTCAAGATGAATGTTTCACTGCAGATATGATGATCTGAAGTGCCTCATCTGCTTTTTCTGACATGAAATATGTGACGGCACAGGTACTTTAGCTGTGGGTTATACCAAGCACAGGCGAATTTCATTTAACTTCCACAATCCATAATCTGCCATACATTCTTGGGCCTGAGCTGAACGATTTGTTTTTATAATTTAAAAATAAATTTAGGGCACACATTTTAAACAAGAGTTGTTGTTGCTAAGACTCTGCTTAACTGCAATCACACCTAATAGAGCAAACCCGGCGAGGATTTCAGCATCATCAGACAAAAATAAACTTATTTCTGTGTCATACACTCCTGGAGTCTTGACTGATGAAAGTGAACAAATTACTTTGTTCTTATCTAAACTGTCCATATTTTTATTTTGAGGAATAGGGTTTTTTAATGCCTTTTAAGAGATCTGCTACATTACACTGCGGCTCTGCAATAAAAACTCAGTGTGGGACAGAGGAACAGCTGTGCTATCTCAGAAGCATCTTAGTGAACCTAGAATTGCCTCACTCAGATTTTCTTCTTTGTCAGAAACTTTGATAATGTGGGTGAACACAGCTTGATTTTTTCATTTAGTTTTCTCAGAGCTCTTAGAAAGAAGCTTCATTTATTTCATCTATGAAAAGACTTTAAAAAATACATATTTGAGAATCCAGTTTCCCATCAAAACAATTCTGTCTGTACGCTTTTGAAAAGCTTAGCTTAGAACTACACGCTGTCAAATTTTCCTTGCTCCAGAAGGGGACTAACATAGTATTTCCATTTGCAGAGGCAGAACTGTGCTGACAACTGGAGCCAAATCTTTCTTTCAGCTTCTTCCTTCTTGCCTTTTCTTTATGCACTGGCCATACAGGGAAGTGGGAATCTGTATGCAGTAGTGGTCTGTGTATACTTCATGCAAGGAATAAGATACTTTGGATTGCCCCCTTACAGAAAAAATCTAAGTAAAAATTGGTCAATTAGCATCTTGCTTTTTGAGTCCTTCTTCATATATAGGCTTCCTTACCCCCAAAAGTTAAAGTTTAATCAACTTCACATATGCATACATAAGATAGGTGAGAGTTCTCTAGCCCACTCCTGGAGGAAGCACTAATCCTGCATAGCTCTTAGAAGAGAGTAGGTGAAGAACAGACTTGCAAACAAAGCAAATAGGTTCACAAATGTGCCAAACCACAGGTGTGCAGGGTAGGTTTTGTAGATAGTGGTAGATAAGTGGTCACAGACAAGTTAATATGTGCCTTAACTCTTGAATGTGAATGACGGAAGTATTGCTCATGTTGACATACTGGGATTGGTCCATCAGTGATATGGGCCAAACCCTCCTGGCTTTGTTCAACCTACACAGACCAAGGAGGGTGTCTTGGCTATTCACCTGAAGAGGGTGGAAGGGTGTAACATAGTGCTCTACAGAGTTGCGTATAGCATAAAAATGACTTATGACAGCATAAACTCAAAAATTTCTAGCAAAACACCCAGTGGCTTCAGTATAGCAGGATAGCAACTGTATACAAGAATAGTTATGATCCACAGTGGCTTATGAATGTTATCTGCACTTTACCTTAAATAAGATATTTTAGATATTTTAAAAATTTTTCCTTAGCAAATAGATAGTTTTAAACAAATGCATTCACAGGGAAAAGAATATAAGCAAATGTCTGCAGTATACTGAAAGTCTATAAATAATAACAGTACAAAATTCAGCACTGCAAAGCTGTTTCCCATCTCCTGGGACCCAAACACTGGATAACCACTGATTGCCAGATCTGTGCAGCAACATGATGAGACTGGCCCTCTGGGGCTATCTTTCTTTGCTGAACCAAATTAAAAAGAACAAGGATTTTTTTTGTAGAGCAATTTTGGGTTTTGTCGTATGGCTTTATAAGAATAAGCTTAACACAGAGAGGCTATATGTATGTGCTCATTGTTACTATCATAATAATAATGGTTTCAAAACATTACTATCATAATAAAAATGGTTTCAAAATGTTACTATCATAATAAAAGTGGTTTCAAAATGCAGTTTCTAAAAACCTTTTTTTGCCAATTTGTTTTTTTTTTTTTTTTTTTTTACATTTCTTTGGGAAAAAAATCTACTCAGAAAAAGAAAACAGCTTACAAAAGTGTGAGATGTTTACACTTCATGGAAGAAATCTGGCTTTAACATCTTAAAGGTTTTCCTTAGTGACATGGAGAAACTGTAATCTTTGAGTGAATGAAATGCAGGAGATTTTTTCAGTGATATATTCTCAGAGAAGCCAGACTTTGCAAACCTAACATTCTTCTTTTCTTAAGTCAGTGAGAGTGCTGAGAACCTGCAAGAAAGACCTCTGCACTGTGCAGAAACAGACAGGAAGGCAGAACAATTAATTCAGTATATTTGGATTCTTCCCACTTTTTGCCACTTACTGACTACATATTGTTGTTATCTATACTTTGAGTACCTCCATCATAAATGGGCTGTGAGATTTATTCAGTGCCAAATTATCAGTTGCATGGAACCTGATCTTAAGAGATGGGATTGCATGAACGGACTAGATCGCTCTCATCTTCTCTCCGTTCTTTGAGAGGGTGCAGCCCTGCAGTACTCTAATCTACTAATAGACCACATTCACCCTGAACGTACAGTTCACTTACTCCAGATTACGATTTCAAGACTGCCTATCTTTTGGTTATTCAGTAATATAGCATTTCTAGTCTTCTAGCTGACTGGATAAGCTAAATCACATGAGTCTATCTCAGTGTTAACTATTTGCTAAGGGAAGGAAGTATGGATAATTTTTCCTGTTTGTTACTTCTCCAATGCAATATAGTATGGAGGTTGTCTATGCTAATGTGCTCCATGAATTTGAGTCACAAAATAAACTAAAATACCATAATCACCCACTTGGAAATGCAGGAAGATTTAAGCAGAATAATTACTGAAGCTGGAATTTAGCCAGGATACCAAGGCTGAACATGCTTCCTGCTGCAAATACTACCATGGATCCTTTCCTCACCACATGTGGCCAGGACCTGATTTCTGCAAGCTGTCAATTCCTTTCAGTTTTGTCCTAAATGAAGAATGACATATTACATCCAAATCATAGACCTGCATTATCAACAGCTCATAGAACAGTCTTCAACATAATCAGTGTAAGTAATTTACCAGACAAAAGAATGTTAATAGCAAGTACAGTATAATTTATGTGGACACAAATTGTACCTATCTTTCAGAAGAAGAAAGGCACTGCTGAGCACAGAGTGGATCAAGAGCAAGGTCAAGTGTAAGCACTTCTGTTTAACATGCACAGCCTGAAAACAGCAGGCAGAGCTTTCAAAGAATGATGGAAATTATACCCAATAAAGTTATTATAAATAAATGCTGTTTTTTCTCTCCTAGTGGGCTTCATATAGGAGAAGCAGTAATAAATAAAAGGCCTACTCATTAGAAGACATTTGATGAAGACCTTCTCATTTCATCAAGTTAGAGTTGAAAGTTTACAACTTGCAATGCTAAAAAGAAATGGTAAAAGTTTTTTAGCTAGTATGTGTAGATATTTATGTAAAACACTGTTATAAGAGATTTTTTCATGGTTCTTGCATCTCAGTTATACATGTCTTAAATGCAAACACAGATGAAATTTTGTCTTTGGATTTAAGGACTATCTTCTCTTCCTGAAATTACCAGTGCCTATAATATACTAGTAATGGGCTAGGCTGTCAAAAGTATTTTCTTAATGTGTACCAGGACTTGGGATTTGTTAGCTGCACAGAAGATCACAGTTTGCCTAGAATTTCTTCTTTCATCTTTATAACTCCATCTCATAAGCAGAAAAATTGAAAGAAAACATTCAGAACTACCTTTCTGTATCTTGATAGTATCTAACCACAAAGTTTCCACTCCTCTTTTCAGCGAACCTGCTCTTAGCATCATGGAGGGTTCCCCAAATCTGCCCCCTCAGCAAGTGAAGAAACTGCAGGCTCTTCACTCTGTGATGGAACGTGGATTTTCTGAAGCACCAGAGAAAATGGCCTTTTACTAACTGGCTTTCAGAAGCCTACTTGAGCCAAACATGCTTTGTAATTGTTATGGTATGGGGAATGGTAATCAAGTGTTGAAACTGCTTTCTGTGTTTTATGGAGATCATACAAAAAATGAGTTGTCTACCATTCTGAAACCCTCATGCTTCAGAGATCAGCAATACAATGTGATGGATGGAGGCCAATTTCTGCCTTAGGATACTCCATATTTTCTGTCAAGGTAAATAAGTCTGGAATAAGTTGTCAGACAGATGATTTTCTGGAGCATGTGCAAGGGTAGGACTTGTGGCAAAGTCTTTTTTGTCACTGGATTGCCCATAGATTTTTTTAGTGTTCATTACTGTTCAGTTTCTCCTGCTTTAGATAACTTTCACCTCTGTCCTCAAATGTACTTGGGGAAAGTAGAGAACGAATGAGGCCTGATGTGTCACACTGATACTACATTGTCAGCATATATAAGTTCATTTAACTTGCTTCTGGGTATGTACTAATTTTCACTCCATTATCTTTTCATTCTTGAGTCAACGCTATGTCCAAGGGCTTGTGTCCAAGGCTTGCACCTCAGGAGCTTTGCATGGCTGATAACATATCTCATCTAGTCAGTTCTCTGGTACTGCAAATTTGTATTTCCCCTACATCTAACTAGACTTTTAGTCATGATCTGACTAATAGGGAGGGTGAAGTGGTCTTAACACGTAGGTGAATAATAAGAGATGTCAACACTCTGCTGCAATCATAATCACTGTTATTCTTGTTTTGTCCGTTGGCTTGTTGCACCTTGTACTTACAATTTTGGTTATATAGTTATTTTCTTTAACATCATGGACTATGACTCCATGCCTGTGTAGTGCAAGAAATTAAAAATTAGGTGACTCTAACATCTATGTATTTCAGACCTCACGTATTACTTCTAACCAATACACTAAAAATAGGTATGACCACTGGCAGTTTTGGTGGATAAGCTATTTCGTCTGATCTATGAGGTATATACTTCTGTTCAGTCCAAGGCTCTTCACAACATTGTCTACTTTCACAAATACCATGTTTGGCTACCAATTCTTCTAGATTTAGCTACTTTAGAACTAGATAAGGATATTACAAGCTGCACGTAATTCATATTTGTACATGGATCAGTCTTAACCTGGAACTTTGGCTGTAGACCACAACTGATGTTCTTCAACCAGCATTACTGAAGGCAACCCTGGTTCCAGTTTGCACTGTGGAAGGAAGCTGAACCTTCCTAGCTCTGAAAAAAATAAACTTTTTTTTTTTTTTTTTCATTTATGGGGAATTCCCCAAAGAACGGAAGAAAACATTTGCAAATTATACAAGCAGACAAAAAAACCCACTAGAATTATTTATCAGTAAGTGATGGGAAATGGTCTCTCAGTGAGAAATTATGTGACTGGGAACAGATCGCTGTTCAGTGTAGTACTGGGGAAAAAGTTAGAGGAAGGACATAGAAAGAAAAAAGACACTGAAAGTGATGGCCTGAGAAAATTACCTCTTCAGCTCATCATGAGTTGATCTGAGAGTAGCTGCCATTCCCAATACCAGAAAAAGAGTGTGGTAGAAAAAAGAATGTGTAAAATTATATTTCCTATATGGATAAGAGATGCTATAACAGGGAAAATCTGAAAGATTCAAACTGCTGCTTGGAGTGAAATCAGTATACAAGAGATAACGTTTAGATTTTAACAGAAGCCAGATCTGACTGCCTAAAATGACTGAGAGAAAAGGGTTTTCAGAAGCAAGTCTGATGCAAATAAGACGGCTTTTTGCTATGAACCTCAGCTGACGGCTGGGACAGACAAAACGGTGTGAGAGAAAGAGGAGATTTTAATTTCTGAATTGTGAAGGATATGCTATGCAAGACACTAGGTATTTCTTCACTTATTATCTGGGAACTTTTTTCTTCACCTACTTCTCTATAGCTCCCAGAACAAAGACCCCGTAATCCCAGATGAGTCTTTTTTTTGGTCACTATTGTAACAGAAATTGCAAAAGGAAATCAGATCCAGCAAGTCTGATACCAGCAATCACAACTGGATACTCAAGTTTACACTTGGGCCTTATTTGTCCTTCCATGACCTTTTCAGAAGCTCTGAAACAACACAAAATTTGTAATTAATCCATGGGTGCATTTTATTTCAGTTTCAAGGAGTAGTCAAGGCAGCTGTATTTATTTATTTGAAAGATCAACAGCTTGGAATTTGACAGAATAAACCCACAGAGAACACACAAAAAACCCGTGTCCTTTCCTAGTGCTGGTGTGCTTTGCTGTTGATTTTACACCACATATCATGGAAATATTTTAATGGATACTCTCTGGTTTCAAGAGAAGATGAAAAGGTGGCAATCCAGCTCAGAAGTTTTGAGTCCACAGGCTTTTTTTCTTCAATTACAAATAAAAATCTTTCATAGAAATTAAAGGCATTAAGAGGATGAGAAAGAGTATCTCAGAAGCTAACTAGAAATTAAAAGGCATAGGATTTTGAAACATATATTGAAGCAATTTTTAACATAGAGGCTAACATAACAGAAAAGATACTGTGAACAATCACTAGATAGTTCTCACTGAAGGGTCACTGTGAAAGCTCAGTAAAATAACAAGTATTGTATTTTTTAATTTTTGCCTTTTGTTTAGCCACAATCAACAATTAATAGCTTGAATGTAGACACAGCTGATATTTTTTTTTTTGCCTCATTTGTTGCCAAGTGAATTGGAGAAAATGCTTTTGCAGCAGACCTGTTATTCACTAGATGTAACTCTAGCAAAATTCAAAATACAACATATACATAATTTCACTGATTTGATATTTCTGGTATTTTATTCTAAAAGAAAGGCTAGCTGGAATAAAGGTGAGGGTGGCACACAGCTGGTGTGAAGCCGGTACTGCAAGACCCAGAGTTTGGTACCAATGGACTACAAAAGGAGGAGCAGAGATTTAGCAGTCCATAAATCCCACAGAGCTGCAGAGAATTGACATTTACCAAAGAGAAGACCTTGAAAGAATGTCTGAAAGAAATGTAACAGCTGGGAGCACAATTAATTGACAAACACTGAATGCTGTGAATATTAAAAATAAAATGTGTAGAAACAAAATTTTCCTTCTTGTAGTTATGTAGACAACAGTAATATAAGTTAGTAGTGGGGTTTTTTTCCTCAGTACCTATTGCATTCCAGTTTGGTTTTAAGGTACAGTAATATTTTACATTATTATTATTTTTACTTCTTGTTGGTGTTTTTCAAATCATTGATTCTAGTGTATAACTGAATTGCATGCTGCTTCATTGTCTGAAGTAATCTTTTAAAACAAGGATCCTCTCAGGGAAAACATTACTTCCAATTTGTTGTTTCCCATAGCACGACCACATTTTGTTACATCCTACTGAGACAGATTGAAGATATGAAGGCACTGCTATTTGAATTATGAAAATTGATAACTGGAGCTGTTTTAGCTCCCTCTATTTTGTATTTTTGCTGCTCCCTCAGTCTGACAGTGTAAGAATTTATTTGGTTTAGTCTTCCTTGCTGCCTTTAGCTCTTCCTATAAAATAGGATTCCTTCTGTGTTGTTGTGCTCAGGTTTTTGTTTTGTTTTGTTTTCCTTTTTAAGCCTCTAGGTGTCTTGGACTGATTTGCAATTTGCTGAAAATTTGAAGACAGATACTGAGCTGGTTCATCACTGATTAAAAAAGTTCCACGATTAAAATGGAAATGCAAGGCAGTTTGAAGGATGAAGTGAGAAAATACCTAGTATAAAAGTAATGTAAATTTTATATCATGTATCATTACATGAAGCTTACTGAAACTAATTTATTTTGGTTTCTATTCAGCTGATTTTAGAATCACTTCCACTGATTTACTCCAATATAACTGATTTTATAATTTGGCTCCAAGAAGGATAGTGTAGAATGAATTAGCTTCAAACTGCCTTTTGTTTCCCTCCCCCACATCACCCCCCTTACTGGGTGCATAAACAGGATTAGGAGGGGGGGGGAGCACTTAACCTTGAATATTTACAGCAGAAGTAGAATGGTAGTGAAAGTATAAATTATTATAAAATGCCCTCTGGGGACATCAGGCAGAACTAGTTACAGATAGGTTCTGCACCTGTAGCAGATACATGCAACAAATGCAAAACAGTTTCCATGCCAGCTCATTCCTAGTTAAACCAAGAGTTCACAAGATCCATAAATCATAGGTTCTGGATCCTTGCTGCTTGTTACAAATGCAAAAAGATGCAAACAAGAAAGAAGGAAAGGATGATACAGAAGGTTTATTACAGAATGGTGTTAATTTTCTTTATTATCATAAATTCATGTCATCATGATATTTAGGTGACAACTGTTATTTAGCCAGTACTTAATACTGAATGCAAAAATATTTCTTTCTGGAAATGAAAAGGTTTTTCATATAGCAATATAACAGCCGCCTGAAATTCTTGACTCGCAAAATCTGGATCAAAAGCAAGTTTATTCTGTGACCTTTCAGGATTTTCAGGAAATATGATTTTTAAAATGCATGCATATCTGCTTTTACATTAAAACCCCTTTAATATAAATTTTAAGAATTTTCTTTACAAAATGTATAACAGGATTAGATGATGATCTAAAGGCAGAACTGAATGACAGATGTCACACAAAAGTCCCTGCCCTAAAAAGCTTTTAACATGTTATTAAAAATGCTGATATAAAAAGGCAATTGGAGTGATCAAGAACCTGAGATTGTGATATATTTCCAGTAACTGTCTTAACTGCAAGAGAATGTATGTTGGAAGTAAGCAAAACTGCATGGATTTAAAATTATAAATATTCCATTTTGTCATTTTCTTGGCAACGGATTTACTAAAAACATGTCATTTTCTTCTTCTTAGAAGGCTTTCTGGTTCAAAGCCTCTCTGCACACAGGTAATAGTGAAGTATTTATCTTTTAAACCCTTAAAGTAGTCATAAATAAAATAACGATTTACAGAATACATGAGACTCAGTAAGAAATCAAGACTCTAAAGGCATTTATGGTTCCTAATGACTGTCCCATGCTGGGGCATTTACAAGTCTGCCAATAATAAAGCTTTTATTACATATTCTAAATCATGTATTTTTCCATACATACGGAATTTACAAATATGTACACATAATTGACCAACACTGGAGATATAGTCCTAATAATGTGGTAAATAGACATACAACCAAATAACCAGAACAAAATTCCTGCAGAGGCAAGTTAGACTACTTAGTTGTGAAGTAAGTGATTTCTGTTCTGTTCAAAAACTGTTCTCCTACGGGCTTGAATCAAATAGAAGTCTTGAAGATATCACTTTAATTCTCTTGGCCTCAGTGAACTGCAGTAACTTCATTAGCCACATAAGGATTCTGAATATATAGCTGCTAATATTGAAACTGTAACATTGTTAGATGTGCAGAATTGTAGTAACAAGGACCGTGAAAGCACCTAGGACTGGCATAATTGTTAGGAATTATCATCATGAAGTTCCCAACAACTAAAAAAAGGGAAATATAACCCCCGTTTTCAAGAAGAGGAAAATGGAAGACCCGGGGAATTACAGACCAGTCAGTCTCACCTCTGTGCCTGGCAAAATCTTGGAGCACATTCTCCTGGAAGGCACGCTAAGGCACATGAAAAACAACAAGGTGCTTGGTGACAGCCAGCATGGCTTCACTAAGGGGAAATCCTGCCTGACCAATTTGGTGGACTTCTATGATGGGGTTACGGAACTGATGGATAGGGGTAGAGCAGTTGATGTCATCCACCTGGACCTGTGCAAAGTGTTCGACACTGTCCCACATGACATCCTTGTCTCTAAATTGGAGAGACATCAATTGGATGGATGGACCACTTGGTGGATAAAGAACTGGCTGGATGGCCACATACAAAGAGTTGTGGTCAATGGCTCGATGTCCAGCTGGAGACCAGTAACGAGTGGTGTCCCTCAGGGATCAGTGTTGGGACCGGCCTTTTTCAGCATCTTTGTCGGTGGCATGGACAGTGAGATTGAGTGCGCCCTAAGCAAGTTTGCCGATGACACCAAGCTGTATGGTTCGGTTGATATGCTGGAGGGAAGGAATGACATCCAGAAGGTTATTGACACGCTTGTAAGGTGGGCTGATGCCAACCTCATGAAGTTTAACCATGACAAGTGCAAGGTCCTACACCTGGGTCGGGGCAATCCCAGGCACAGCTACAGGCTGGGCAGAGAATTGATTCAGAGCAGCCCTGCAGAGAAGGACTTGGAGTGTTGGTCGATGAGAAAATGAACATGAGCCGGCTGCAGTGTGCGCTCGCAGCCCAGAAAGCCAACTGTATCCTGGGCTGTATCAAAAGCAGCGTGACCAGCAGGTCGAAGGAGGTGAACCTGCTCCTCTGCTCTGCTCTCGTGAGAACTCACTTGGAGTATTGTGTGCAGTTCTGGGGTCCTCAACATAAAAAGGATATGGAACTGTTGGAACAAGTCCAGAGGAGGGCCACGAGGATGATCAGGGGACTGGAGCACCTCCTGTATAAAGACACGCCGAGAAAGTTGGAGCTGTTCAGCCTGGAGAAGAGAAGGCTGCACGGAGACCTCACAGCAGCCTTCCAGTACCTGAAGGGCACTTATAAGGATGCCGGGGAGGGACTCTTCGTCAGGGACTGTAGTGACAGGACAAGGGGTAATGGGTTAAAACTTACACAGGGGAAGTTTAGATTGGATATAAGGATTAAGTTCTTTACTGTAGGGGTGGTGAGGCACTGGAATGGTTGCCCAGGGAAGCTGCGAATGCTCCATCCCCGGCGGTGTTCAAGGCCAGGTTGGACAGAGCCTTGGGTGACATGGTTTAGTGTGAGGTGTCCCTGCCCATGGCAGGGGGGTTGGAACTAGATGATCTTAAGGTCCTTTCCAACCCTAACTATTCTATGATTCTATACTGAAAACTTTTCAGGGTTGCATTTGATTATTAAAACACATAAAGTCCAACCATCACTGCAGAGCAGGTAGGAGGCAGGCAGTACCACACCGTAACTTACTATGCTGCACGTGAGACAGTAACGTGCCCTTGCAGCAGTCTGCTACCCATACCCCGGGCAGTCCTAGTAAACGTAGCCAGTAGTACAAGAAAGGAAGTGATTCTTCCCCTCTGTTTGGCAGTTGTAAGACCATTATCTGGAGTACCATGTCCTGTTTTGGTCTTCTCATCATGAAAGGATACTGTCATTCTGCAATGAGTCCACAAAATGGTGACAAAGATGGTCAGGTGGCTTGAAGAACATGATGTATAAGGAGAGGCTGAGTGCTCAGCCTGATCAGCTTGGAGTAAAAAAGGCCAAGAGGAAACTTTGTGGCTGAATACAACTATGTAATGGGGCAGTACAGAGAAGATGGAGCTAGACTTTTCTCAGAGGTGCATGTGTACCAGATGAGAAGCAATAGAAACCAGTCAAAACACAGGAAATTCTGATTACTTATTAGCAACTTCTGTATCACAACACTGCAACAGGTAGCCCAGAGAAGTCATGAACACACTGTGCTATCCTAGGAGGTGTTCAGTACTCCATTGCACATGTCCCTGAACAACCTGGTATCAAACCTGGTGTCTTGCAGCAAGGGCTTGGTCTAGGTGACATCTGGACATCCCTGCCAACCTAAATTACAATCCTATGATTCTATTGGTGTACTAGCCTCAGCTTTATGCTTATCACAGTTACAAAGCTAAATCTCTTCCCCCTTTCTGTCATTTTGGAGTGCAACCACTCAAGTAGCTAGCCAAGTCTTGCCACATGCCCAGCAGAGAGATTTTCCCTTTTTATTCCCATATGAGCCTCGTGGCCTCCTGCTAACTTGTTCCTGTTCTCCAGGTTCAGGTGTTCTCTGTTAGTGAGTTCAGTAACCACATAACGGGCTTAAAGTCAAAATAATGCTTAGAAATTTGCACTTGGCAAGCTATCTTAAGCACTGCCAGTACTTCAGTAACTCCAGCAGACAGGAGCATCCTTCCGCACACAGTGTGTATTATGATGCCTCAGTACTGACCATTACCCCTCGTTCTAAGGTAGAAGGTATGTTCTAACATACAGAAACATTTCAGTCTGAAATGTTTGGGTTCTAAGAGCAACTTCATTTAGCATTGGCTTGTATAAACCCAGTCATTTACGAAATCTTTTATTATTCCATCATATTTTGAAATTAGGAAGTTTAAGGCATTTTGCAAAATGACTAGTGTACAACTAGACAGTGAAACATGGCTTCCTTCCATACTACTGTTAAGAAATAGGAACTCTTCTGTTGGAAAGATGACCCCAGCAATTTACAGTATTGAAGGGAAGCAAAAATTATCAAGAAAAGTTCTTGCCACCTATCTTTCATTGAATTTTGTGTTCTGCTCTTTGGACATATTTTGCTGTTGTCCTTCAGTGGAAATTTTTTTTGAACGAAAATTTTTCCTTGTAGATCCTTTTTGATTTTTTATTGGATACTTCTTCTACCTTGAATATCTATTGAGAAAAAAATACATTTTCCTTTTCTCTCCTTTTGTAGAGTCTTCCATATTTGTGATGGTGTAAGGCCTTTTGTTCCCTACAACATCTGATTTCAGAAGAATATTGAGGGATAACATCCTACAGTAGGTCTATGAACACATCTATCTTCTGAACCAGTTTTTGTTCTGCGGTGACTTGCGTATTGATCTTTCCCCTGTGAGGTCCCACAGACAGGTTCTTTATCCAGCTTACAGAATGTCTATTTACACGTGGCAGTACCTGTGGCCCACACAAACTGCCTCTTTTTAATGGCAGGGAACAATCATTGTCAATTCACAGAGCCTTAACTTGTTCTTGCCGATCACACGAGTATCCACTGACAACCAGCGTGGGTGACAGCTAGTCATTGCCACCCAGGGGACGGAAGGGGACCCTGCCTAGAAACTTAAAAAGTAGCAGGCTAACTGAGGAAAACCACTTTGGGGTTTGTCTCCTGCAATTCCCATTCAATCCCTGAACTCCGGGGTTCCTGTGACATACCCGCGTCCCCCATGCTGCCAGGCCTGCGGATCCCACCCGCACAGCCTCTCCGCGGCTCACCCGGGTGGTACTCCAGGAGCTGAGAAACAACTTCACCAACCTCAGCGAAGGCTCGGGGAAGCCCACACCGACGCACCCCCCCGGCACCCCAGGCCGATCCCAACCGGGTCCATCCCAACTGGGTCCATCCCAACTGGGTCCATCCCAACTGGGCCCGTCCCGACTGGAGACAGCCACCAACCACTCCGCCAGGCACAGCCTCTTCCCCTCCCGCCAACACCCCGTGACCACGCCCCCTAACAGTGGCTCCGCCCCCTTGTTTATGCCGAGGCCCCGCCCCGCTGGCGTTTCCTTCCTCCTCAACTGGAGGTGGCCGTGACGTCAGGGGTCCCGGCCGCACCTCGCGGGCGGCGGGGAAGCGGGCTGGCGCACGGCGGAGGGGGGGCGCCCCCAAGATGGCGGACCAGATCCCGCTGCACCCGGTTCCGCGCAGCACCCAGCGGAGAGCGGCCTATTACACAAGCGCCGCCACGGCGCAGAGGCACAACAGGTACGGGCAGGGGCGGTGCGGAGCGTCTGCTTTTCCCTCTTCCCTCCTCCCCGCATCTCTAAGGGCGGGCTGGGCGGTGTATGCCTCTCACAGCCCCGTGGCCCTGTGGGGCTCCAGGACCGCCTGCCCGGTACGTGGGGAGGGTGGGAAGGGGTAACGGCCCCCCTGTAAGGCCGAGAAGGGGGGTGCCGGTAGCATCTTCCTCTCCCAGGCCTCCGCGGCCATGGACGCCCCCTTCGGCCCCCGCAGGGGAAGGCGTCCCGCTCTTCCCTTCGCTCGGCGGTGGGGTCGGGCTGTGGCGGCGGGCGGTGCCGCCGCAGGGCCCCGCGGGAGGATGCGCAGGGCGCCCTCCGCCTCGCCGCTCCCGGCGCCGGACCCGCTCCCGTCGGTGCGGCCTTCGTTTCCCCGGCCCCGTGGGGCGCCGCGGACAGTGCTGCGCTACGCGGATTCCTTGACAGTAGTTCACTTAGGAGCGGGATGCCCGCGTTGGTTGGGCTATTTGGGCGTCGTTAGTAAACATGCTGGGAGGCAGTTACTGTGTATTAGCACGGAAGACGTACTAGAGTGTAAAAAAAATAACTTCAGATTTCTTGAAATACACTGTATTGGGGGCTAAGCAATTTGAAGAAGCTAGTTTAAAGGTCTGCCATCAAACGAAGTTTTGAGGCAAAGATTGACTGCTTCCCATTTTTTGGAATAGTTTCTAGGTGTGTTGTGAATAGGGAAAAACTTAGCTCCACATTTTGGGTATGTCCATTGGACAGCGCTCTTACAGTGGAGGGTGTGATTATAGTTAGTTTGAGGGATTTTTCTCCTTCTCTTGTTTTTTGTAGAACACTCTGGACACAAGGACTGGAAGGAGCAGTTGTAGGATCTCAAGTAAACGGACTTTCTAAAAAGAGTAGTTGGTGCTGTTGTTCTAATTCAAATACAGTGGTAAATCTCTTTCATCAGTAAAATGTATTGTTCTTCCAAATGGAATAACTAGCAGAAAAGGTAGTTTACAGCTGTGCAAAATAGGTTTGGCTTTAAGTACATTGTATTTATTTTTAAACTGGATAAAAATACTTCTTAGTGAACACTAACAAGCTTGTAGGACAGTCTGCCATCGTAGTTTTCCTTATCCTTTTAAGTACTTGAATGGCTAAAAATTTGTAACATGTTTGTCCTCTGTTTTGAGGTAGGGCATCATTGTCATCATCTGTTCCTCAGAGACCTAAAGCAGGGGAAGCTCTTGCTGGAATTTGTAAGCCTCTCGGTAGGTGTTGTGCTTTGGAAGAATAAGGGAAAGAGGAGAATTATGTAGGCAAAAACTTACTGCAAACCATAAAAGGTGGTTCTGTTGAATGTTACCTAGGAGTGTTTTGGTGGTCGGAAAAGTGGTGTAGATGCGATGGGCTAAGTTCATAAATCAGGTAGATACACAGGTTTATTGAAGTTATGTTTGCAGGCAGCAATTATGGTTATTAATGCTTATATAGGTTTATTATGCTTACACCTGGCTTTTAAAGCAGATTTGGCTAGCTGTAAGATCTAGCAGGAAACTACTGATTCATTATGGATCTGCTTCCCCTCTGTCTTGTTTGACCAACATAACTCTCCAGGGTTGTGGATTAAATTCTTCTAGTTCAGATTACATCTTCAGAATTATGATTTTACATAATCTATGTGTTTCTCAAGTGCTGATGATACAGAGAATCATAGAATAGTCAGGGTTGGAAAGGACCTTAAGAAGATGTAGTTCCAACCCTCCTGCCGTGGGCAGGGACACCACACACCAAACCATGTCACCCAAGAGTCTGTCCAGCCTGACCTTGAACACTGCCAGGGATATTTACCTTACTGATCCTCCACACAAATGATTATCTGTTATTTCCATTACTTATGTTCAACTATTTGTATGTTTATAAAACATTTAAAAGTTGACAGGCATGTTTATGATGTTTGTTTATTTTGAACACTTCATGAAATAAATTCTTTTGAGCTTGAGAATGAGAATTACATGCAGTAACTACTCACTGTAATACTTTATATTTTATTAAGGCAAGTTGAGTAGCTTGGTCATTCTCCTTCAAAAATACCATGCCCTGGATTTGTGAGAGCACCTGTTGGGTACTTTGGAAGGTTTACTATGCACCTGTAACCAAGGTATGGGAATGCTTCTGTAGATTCTACCCTGGTGTCTCATGTAAGGTCAGAGAGAAAATGTAGCAGTGCAGGTAGTCAAACTACAGCTCTTAAATCTTACGACTCTAAGCTTGTGATTGAACTATAACTCCTGTGTCTTTATGAATGATTCATCCTGCTTTTCTAATCTTTATCTTCAGCACAGACTTTGAAGAAGCCTTGCATTCCTGTGGAGATTGCAGCAAAGGTCCTGATGTTGCAGATACTTAAAATGAGTGTTGAAGCGAAGGCACTGATATGCAGGAAGTTATCACATGTATATATACATGCAGATTCAGTTCATACTTCCAAAGATGTCTGGAAATAATCACATTAAAGTATAGAGTTGGTATCTCAGATTTCATTCAGTACTGTGGTTTCTGGACCCTCAAGAGTCTTTGACTTGCTGTGTTTTATTTCTTCAGTAAAGAATTTACAGTCTTTTGGAAGTGTTATACACTTCAGTGTGTTAGTGTTTTTAACTCGAGTTGATTGCCTTTCTACTGTGCAGCATCAGTTAATACAATTCATTGGTTGTAACCTTTAGAGGCCTCAAAGCTAATTTGTAAGATGACTTCTTTTGCTCAAGCTAAGCAAGTCTGTAGGAGTCTTCGCCAGTGTAGCTGTAGTTTGCTTTGCAGTGAGGACAAAGACTTTCTCATTTGGTGTTTTTTCTTACTGTGCTTTGTGCTTTTGAGATTATTTTGACAGACTGATAGCACATTATTTAAAACCTGGAATATGTTTTTCCTGCACACCTAAAGAAACTTAGATAAAACATACCTGAGATTGTACATTTCTGCATAAAATTGTAGCCATTTAAGGACCATGAAATGTCCCTGCATGTACTTCATGTATAAACATGGCAAGGTTAATATATTTTATATATTCACTTTGTATACATTAAGGCCTGTTAAAAAATTTTAAAATACATAATAAATTTTATCTATGGTTTAATGAACATATGCATCTGTTCTGATTTTATTTTTTATGTTTAAGAGCAATTTATTACTTTTAGCAGTAGAAATTTAGGTTTAGTATCTTCTGCCTTCTGCTACCTCAGAGGGCTAGAGAGCTGGGTTTGTGCTACTTCTGAAAACTAGGGAAGTCTTGTCTTGAAGCAAAAGGTTGTTTATCTTCAAATTAGTAAAAAAAAACCCACCGTGTTGAGTATATTCAGCTTGAATAGTTATAGAAAGCTTGGGGTGATTTATTCAGCACTTGTTTTAGTACTTTGTCCATCAGCATGAAGGATCTGTTATCCAGAGGAAAAATAGCTGCTGGTTTTTGTTTACATTGTGAAGGGAAAGGAGGACCAGAGAACATCCAGGATCACTTTAAATGTGCAGTGAGACTTGACACACTTGTTTTCATGTTAGACTTGTATTTGTCATCATCAGTTCCAGAGTAATCAGCTGCTAAACACAGGAAGTAAGTTAGCTGTGCTGTGCTTATGTTGTCATGTGAAGCTGATGGAAGGAAAACATGAAGCTGGTGGAATTACAAAGCTGATTAGAAGTTATATGATGGTCAGCCTTTATTTATGCATAATGAAGATATCTGGTTTGTTCTGCTGTCCTGCACTTGCTGTTGTCAGTATATGCTTGTATTTGGCATAATAGGGCTGAGGTGTGAGGTGTTGGGACTCCTTAGTTAGTATCAAAAAATCAGGTTTTACTAGTTGCGTCTAATATTCCATACGTTCAGTTGCACTCCAGGTATTCAGAAAGGTGATGTCACAAAGTACACTCACTCACTGGAAGGAATCCTCTTGCATGGTTATTCATAGTATGGGTGACAGTAGTGTGCTTACAAATGACCACGCTAGATAGGTGATTACAGTATGACAAGTTGTGGAACAGATCAGCTGCTGATCCTTGTCTCTGTGGTTTGCTTACTGATAGAGCAACTCTGTATTAACACAACTGGCTCTAATGTTATTTTTGACTTCTCATAAGTCATTAGCAAAGAATAAAATTGCATAAGAAGGGAAAAAGAACAAAATAATAGGATAATGTGTCCTTTGTCCAGGTAAATGCAGGATGCTTGCTGCTTGACAACTAGTGGATCATTGCTTATTTCATATGAAGTATATAGGGGGAAAAAAATCTATTCAGGCAAAATGGAATGGAAGTCTTCGGAACTCAGTTTACTGAAAATTTACATGCTTCCCTGATACAGATGTTAAACAAATTTTCATCTTGCATAGAAAGTAAGATGATTTAATACAGTATTACTGTTCTGGTGCTTTTAATTTAAATGAAAGCTATTCCCAGCAGTCCTTCTGGTTATGGTTTCTCAAGGTGTTTGGCTAGGTTTCACACTGACCCACCAAAACCGGGACGCATACAAATGTCAGTGGATAATACTAGATGCATGTACAGTGATCTGTTTTAATTTCAGGCATTGTCTGAAGTGAGCTTTATTCAAATAGTTTGTTACCTAGTGCCTGCTTTCAGTTCTTTTAGAAGCACATGTTCTAGTTCTGACCTGCAGTGGGATTTTTATAGTTCAGATGTTATTCTTCATATTCCACTGGCAAACTATATGCCAGTTTTCTTAGATTTTTAAGTGTAATGTCTAAGAATAAAACTAATAGGACCTAACATTTCTTGTAGAATGCTGTTTACAGAAAGCTCATAATTTCATTGTAACTGTGGGTCTGTAAAGTCTTGCAGAGTGTCCATAATGTTTCAAAACCCAAACATATATATATATATATATATGTATCAGCAGGGTTTACCTGTTGCATGGGTTGTACGCAGTTATACTTCCAATTTCTTGCAGTTTTTCTGAAGTGGTATAGTTCTTGTGAATCTCTTTCCCTGGGTACTACTGTATGTTTAGAACAAAAGTTCTTACAATATTCGGGCATAGTTTTACAGATTTCATTTTAATCTGTTTTTCTCCCCCACACCTGTTAATTGAACAGCTCTACTTATTTCATTCTGAAAGAGTTTGAAAATGACAGATGAATCTGATGGAATGACAATATTAACATTAACTTGAATTTTAATAGTATCTGTTATAAAGCATTCTGAAGATGGAACTAAGTTTACTTCTGAACATCTGTTTTAGAACTGTTGTTGCAAAGTGACAGTAACTTCTTTGAACATCTGTTGCTTGACCAGAGCAATAAATTGTGTAGTCCAGAAACATAAGCTGTAAATGTTTGGGGTTTTGTTTTTTGGGTTGTTTTTTTTTTTTTTTTGGGGGGGTGGTGGTGTTGGTTTTTTGGTTTTTTTTTTTGGGGGGGGTGGTGGTGGTAGAAATAATATTGTTAATGCTATTAGTATGACCATATGCTTATACTCACAGAAATTTATGAAAGTTAGGCAACTGTGGGAGTGTGCAGGAGTGGGTACTGTGTGTTAATTGTCTGCATGTGTACTGGCACTTGCTCATAGAGCTGGTAACATCCTGGTTCCTAGGAACTCTGATTTAAACAAGGCATCACGTCTTTTGTTTTTTTTCTTCTGACACGTGCGTGCGGAATTGTCTACTAGGCAGATGTGCTGTTACAGATTAGTCTAGCCTGCAGAAATTTTCTTTGCTGGAGGTAACAGCTCAAAGTGAGATATATTGGTTGCTACCGTGATACCAAAACCTACAGATGTTACAGGTTCATCCAGTACTTCCTAGAAGTGTTGTAAGACTTTGAACAGTCAAAAGTGGCATTCTGGTAAGTTTTTTACATTACAGCTACTAATAGATAGATGTTGAATTACATTATAGCTACTAATAGATAGATGTTGAAGTGTATTGGAAGTTAGAATGCATTAAAATAGCTGTAGGTTATGCTATGAATATTCAAATATTCATTTGAATAGAGTATCTTGTTTTAGTATAAGGAGGAAAGGATCAAATGTGGTGCAAAGAAATCTCTGTAGAATTGTAGTTAGGAGAATTGTCTGTACTGTTACGCTGTTGTTACCAGGTAGATCAGTCATGTATGTGCTTTTGTCCTTTCTACAGGAGAACTATTGCCCCTCTGTGTTTTACTGACTTCACCTGAAATTCAAAGTGTCTCTTGAAAATCAAACCTCTTTTCAGTAATAGAAGTAACAAAAATTGATGTCACTGTGTTGCAGGACATACTGTCCTTTTTTTATTACTCTCTCCTGAATTGAATCTCTGTCCAAAACCACACTGTTGTTGTTTGGAACTATGTCCCTGAGTAATTTTTAGACTGAATCTGAATCTCTTAATTCTGATTCTTTCAGTAGAGTTGTTTGTGTGGCACCTTTGTACTTGGGATGTTGTATTTGTGTAACGGGTTGAGTGTATGTTTTCAAGACTCTCTCAAGTTATGAAATACCACTAGTTTTTAGAAAAAAGTTAGCAATGAATTTGTTTTGAAAACCTTCTTCTCAGTTGTATGCTCTATGCCCATTGTTCACATATATTAACATTCCTGGATTGTGTGTTGCTTTGTTTGCTGAAGACTGTATTCATAGGTTAATACTGCTTGTTGGGACTGGCACATGATTTAGGATAGGTGTAGATTCTGAGATTTTTGCCTGGGACAAAGGTCTAAGTAATTTGATATATCTAACTTCTGAAAAATAGCCTTGCCATATGTTAATGTTTTCAGAGCTTTTATGCCATGTGTGGTGTCATTGTTATTTTAGTTTCTGTGGCTTTTGCTTTTCAGAGCAATGTTAAGATTTAAGCATGCAGTTAACTGTATTGCACGCATAAAGAGCTGCTCACAAGAGCAACTGTAAAATATTTTTACGTGCAATGATGCTTTCATTGGTGTCATACCTGAGAAGTAGTTTGTAGTACTTTGCAGACATTCATTTTCATGACACAGGAACCTTAAGTGATTTTATTAATTAATTTCAGTTTTTTTACTTGAAATTGCTTAGGACTCTGGTAGCTACTCTGGTATGAAGTGTTCTGATCATTAGGCAAAAAAATGTTTGCGAACTTCAAATTGCTGTTGCGGATGATGCTATCTTTTGCAATGGGCACATGTGACTGCTTGTGCAGTAGAATAAACTTAGTAAATGTGTTTCTAAGGTTGTTCATGTTTAAGCTATTGTTCCATTGCTTCCTCGTTTGTATCTAGTATCTAAATACAGTGATTTGTGTTGCTTGGGCAGGGCATTTGGATTGCTAAGAAGAGGGAGAGAAAACAATTGATTGGGCTACAATGTCAATAACGATATCCAGTGACAGTGATAAAATGGCCCTGTTGTTGTGATCAATGACATACCCTACTAATTAAAAATAGGGTTCTGGTGAATGTAGATGATGTTTCCTCAGCTCTTGCTGTGTATTTAGGTATTTCTGGTACCTATTTGTTAAATACAGAGACTCACTCATCTTGTCATGGGTTGAAAAAGATCTTATATTAGGATATGCATAGTGCTCAGTAAGGTAAGCAAAGGGGAATTAGGAAGGGTGCCTTTTTCATGAAGGCTTCATTATGCACATGGTCTGAATTTACTTCATCTGTATACAGCTTTGGTAAGGAAGTGTGAGGTGAGAGAGAAGGCAAATAGCATTCAGAATGTATATGTGTCTGGTAGAACCTCAAGCTTTAGTATCTCTGATTCAAGCAATTTTTTATAAGCTCCTGATAAAAGGGAGCTGCCTTGGAAATAGCTATGTAGTCTGCTTTTAGACCTTTACCTCAACAGATGTAAGGGGTTTTTCCCCTTAGTTCTACATGGTAGATGCTGCCAGCTTTTTGTTTTTATAACGACTGTTGGAATACTGTGTTTAGTGTCATTTCTGTGTAGCTGTCCTGGACACACCTGTCCCTGAAAATTTGAAATACGGAGTAGTTTTTGTGTGTGTGTGTGTGTGTGTTTTTGTGTTGTGGGTGGTTTTAGTTTTTGTTTGAAGGGGAGGGTTGTTGTTGTTGTTGTTGTTGTTGTTTCCTTTATTTATTTATTTTTTCTATTTTTTGGGCCAGGACATGGATTTAGAGATTTACCAAGTACTACCGATCAGGGGTGCACTTGGATTAGAGGAACAACTAAATCTAAATAGGTGGAAATAGCGGCAAGCTCTAACCAATTCTAAAAACTTTTGAAATAGTTTTTCTGTGTTTTGGAGGAAGAGGTTGAAGGAAATTACTTAAATTTTATGCTCTTACCTGAGGAAGCCTTTCCTGTTTTCTGTTTCTGTTGTATTCTAGGAACAGCATCATTCTCTGTAGTTTAACGGAATTTGCTGCTCTGTGAAGCATAGAGATGTTTGAAATTAGAAGGAAGAAGTAACTTACAATCTTTAGACATGCAGAAGAATATTTGAAAGAAAAAAGTATTTTGATTTTTCTCGGGTAGCTTCTAGCAAAGCAATTTGTTTTATGGAGACACTGGATATTTGAATAAGAGGGGCAGTTACATGAAGATAAATTGTACACCTATAAGCATTATTATGGATGAACATACATTCTTAATAAAATTTTTCCTGCTGCTGTGCTGAGTTTCCTGGTTTTTTTTTTTCTTTGTCACAGGACAGGATCTGAACAGTTAACATCAGTGATACAGTCAGCCTACAGCAGTTGCTGGTGGTTTGTCTTTTAAGAAACAGTTCTTGCTCTTTATATAAATAGGTGTGTCCCTGTCTTCATTATTCCTTCTACTGCATCTCTGCAATTCGTCAGTCTCCTTTATCCTCAGACTGGGAAGGTGTTCATCTGGATTACCCCTTGGAGGAATTAATGGGGGTAGGGCAGAATATGGCTGAGACAGATTGTGTTTACTCCCTCTGTCTTATCTCTAATCATGACCAGAAGCAGAGGGAGTCCTGAGGTTGGCAGCAGCCACTGAGCAAATCACCAGTGCTTGGTGGTATGGGACATGGTCATAGTCAGTAATTGGTCTTAGCTTTTCTACTCCGATGCTTGGCTGGAACTTTTTCCACTGCTGCCTGTCTTCAGTGCTACTCTGTATCCCACAACGGTGTACTATGCCTTACTCCTGTGTAGACTTGTGGCCACATATTCTTTTTCTTTCCCTCACTAGCTTTGAGAAATACTGCTTTAGGACATTCGCTTTGTTTTTCCTTCTTGTGAATTATAGTATATAGTGCAAGTGATAGGTGACAACAGTATTTATGCAGTGTCTGACACAGTGTTTCTACCTCACCTTGTTTTTTTTTTTGTAGGCAGATAGAAAATCTATCATAGATACTGCTTAGATACTTAGATCATAGATACTACTGCTTGTCAAATGAGTAAAACCAGAAAAGACATGCACTCGTGATTGCCTCATGATTGCATCTTGCTGCAGCCTTGAGCATTGCTCTTTTCGAACAACGGAAAGCTGGCAGAAAATACAGAAATAATTGCAGATGTAAATAGTAATTATTTACTATAAATGTATTAATAAATTTACTAAAAATAATAATTATAATAAAGGATATAAATTAATTTAAATGGTTTCATTACCAGTTACGGCACCCATGGAACTCTGCAGCTGCGTCTACTCTGGCAAACAGCCATCAAAGTGGAATAGTGTAGGTATAGGTGACTTGAGGCATCATTTTCACAGCAGATGTTTATATCAAAATTTCATTTAAAAGTATTTATTGTACATGGTTTCCTTTCACTTAAATCTCTTAAATTATATTCCTGATAGCAGTCAGATTTTGTTGAAAGTTGTTTAATATTAATGTTCCTTTTTCCTTAGGAAACCGTATTTTTGTCAAGATGGTTGTCTTCATACCTGATTTAGTAGCATGCTGAGAGTTTTGATGTCTTCACTCTGGCTTCTTTATTCATACTGCTTTCAGTGCTTCCCTATTTTAATACAAGTTTCTGGGATTATACTTAATTGATTTGTCACTCAAGGAAAATCAGCACTTCAAGCAATTAAGTGCAGAAAAATACTAGGTAACAAAGACATAAAGATTTTTGTCCTCATCCTAGTTATGAAAAATCCATTATTCATTATCTTATTGTTTTTAAATACTGAAGTACAATTTTCCAACACAATAGCAAAATTGCTTTTGAAACAGAATAAATTGCTTGCCGGTTCAGAGGCTGTATTTTGAAGTCAGGATTACTAAACATGATAGTGCTTATGCTCATTATCTTCAGTACTTGGTGAAGTTCCATATTTAAAAGTACACACCCAGATACTGACTGGGGAGGGGTGGAATTTTATAATATAATAGCAAAAAAACCCTTAAAGGACATCATTATACTCTGCAAATTTTACCAGATTAACAGGAGTAGATTTAAATACTTTCCATGTCTGTGAGTACGGTTGTCAGCCAAGTCTCTCTTCTGTAGTTGTCTTGAAAGAACATGCTAATGCAAGACAGACTTTAACCATGTTTGCTGTGTTACCTTTGTTTGTAAAGGATATTATTTTCCGAATCAGACACTTCTTAACTTTATACAGAAATAAAAGGGATCTCTTACTTTGCAGTATCTTGCTTTGTACTCTAGTACAGCTAGCAGATTGTGATTTCACTGGATGGTGTTACAAATATACTGTTAATTGTTTCAGTGTCTAAAAGCAGAACACAATGCAGTGGAAATCTCTGTATTAAAACTGTGATAATATAATTTGAAAATTTAACCAGGAGAGATAATAAAAACATTGAATATGAATCTGTTTAAACGTAGGCTTGTCTTACTGGAAGTCTTAGCATAAAGTAATGTCTTTTTTTTCTAAACAGTGTTTTAACATTGTCTAGTTTTAAAATCAAAAGGAGTGTGACCAGCAGGTCGAAGGAGGTTATCCTGCCCCTCTACTCTGCTCTCGTGAGACCTCACTTGGAGTATTGTGTGCAGTTCTGGTGTCCTCAACATAAAAAGGACATGGAACTGTTGGAACAAGTGCAGAGGAGGATGATCAGGGGACTGGAGCACCTCCCGTATAAAGACACGCTGAGAAAGTTGGGGCTGTTCAGCCTGGAGAAGAGAAGGCTGCACGGAGACCTCACAGCAGCCTTCCAGTACTTGAAGGGGGCCTATAGGGATGCTGGGGAGGGACTCTTCGTCGGGGACTGTAGTGACAGGACAAGGGGTGAGGGGTTCAAACTTAAACAGAGGAAGTTTAGATTGGATATAAGGAGGAAATTCTTTCCTGTTAGGGTGGTGAGACACTGGAATGGGTTGCCCAGGGAGGTTGTGAGTGCTCCATCCCTGGCGGTGTTCAAGGCCAGGTTAGATGAAGCCTTGGGTGGGATGGTTTAGTGTGAGGTGTCCCTGCCCATGGCAGGGGGGTTGGAACTAGATGATCTTGAGGTCCTTTCCAACCCTAACTGTTCTATGATTCTATTTGAATATACAGAAAGTTGAGAAAACAGAAATCCAATAATGGTGCTTTTTCATGCTATTCCGGTTTCAACTGAGATGGAGTTATTTTTCTTCCTAGTAGCTGGTGCAGTGTTGTGTTTTGGCTTTAGTCTGAGAACAGTGCTGATAACACTCCGATGTTTTGGTTGTTGCTCAGTAGCACTTAACCCTGATCAAGGACTTCTAGTCTCTCATGTTCTGTCAGTAAGGAGGGGCACAAAAAACTGGGAGGGAGCAGAAACAGGACAGCTGACCCAAACTAGCCAAAGGGGTATTCCATACCACAGCACATCATGCCCACTATATCAGCTGGGGGGTGTCACCTGGAAGGGAGTGATTGCTGTTCAGGTCAGGCTGGGTATTGGTCAGCAGGTGGTGAGCAATTGTATTGTGTATCACTGCTGTTTATTGGGTTGGTTTTTTCCTTTTCCCCTCTTAGTTTTATATTCTCTTGACTTGTTACTTCCTATATTAGTATTATATTATACTTAAGTTATTAAACTGCTCCTGTCTCAACCTGCTGGTTTTACATTCTTTCAGTTCTCTTTTCCATCCTGCCTGGGGGAGGGAGGGAAGAAGAGATGTGGGGGATCAACAAGCAGCTGTGTGGTACTATGTTACCTGTGGGTAACCACAACACATGCTTAGTTCTGGTATTTAAAATGTTACTTTTTTTTAAAAAATACTGGATTTGTCTATCAAGATTTCTGGACTGAATATTGTTTGATGTGCTATTCTGTGTCTTCAGAACTCCACCCTGCTCAAGCAGGGCTGCTTAGAGCTGTGTGCCCAGGATCATGTCCACACAGCTTTTAAACATCTCCAAGGATGGAGATGCCAGAGCCTCCATGGAAGCCCTTGCCTGTGCTCAGTCATCCTCATGGAAAAAAAAAAAAAAATCTTGTTTTTCGAATGGCACGTCCTGTTTCAGTTTGTGCCCATTGCCTCTGGTTCTGTGACCTGGCACTGCTGAAAAGAGCCTGTGTCAGTCTCTGCAGCTTCCCTTCAGGTAGTTATAGATGTTAACAGGGTAGTTATAGATGTGTATAGATGTGTAACAGCCCATGTCTTGTCTTCTGCAGGCTCAGCAGTCCCAGCTCTGTCTTTCCTCATAAGAGAGATGCTGAAGGCCTTTAATCATCTCTGTGGCCCTTCACTGGACTCAATGTATGTCCATGTTTCTCTTGTACTGAGAAGCCCAGAACTGGACACAAGAATCTAATGTGTGGCCTCAACCTGTGCTGACCAGAGGGGAAGGTTCTCCTCTGGTGACCTGCTAGCAATACTTTGCCTAATGCAGACCAGGATACCAGTAGCTTTCTTTGCAGCAAGGACAGAACACTGATTTGGGTTCAGCCTGGTGTCAAAAAGGATCCCCCAAGTCCTTTCTTGTCAAGCTCCTTTCCAGTTGGGTTAGTCCCAACATATCATGGTATGTGGGGTTGTTCCTTATCAGGTACAGGACTGCACTTCTCTTGCTGATCTTTTTGGGGTTCCCATCAACCAATTTCTCCAGCCTGTCAAGTTTGCAGATGGAAGGACAGCCATTTGACTTGCCAGACTCCTTCCAGTTCTGTCATCAACAAACTTTCTGAGGGTACACTGTGCCCCATCATCCAGATCACTAATGAAGTTTCTAAACGGGACTGAATCCAGCATGGATCCCTGGAGCATACTGCTGCTTTGTGCCACTGATGACCACCCTCTGGGCCTTGACGTTCAGCCAATTTTCAGTCCATCTCACTGTCGGCTCATCTAGCCCCTGCATCTACAGCCTGCCTGTGACAATTTTATGAGATTCAGTATCAGAGTCCTTAACTGAAGACCAGGTAGACACTATCCTCTGCTCTTCCCTCATCTACTTAGCCAGTTATTTCACAGCAGAAGTTACCAAGCTGGTCAAGCATGCCTTCACTTGATGAAGCCATGTTGACTACTCCTGATGATTTTCTTGTCCTCGGTGTTTCTGGAAATGGTTTCTAGGATGAGCTGTTTTATCACCTTCTCAGGATCATGGTGAGGCTGACAGGCCTCTAGTTCCCTGGGTCCTTTGTCTTGCCCTTTTTGAGGATAGGAGTGGCATTTGCTTTCCTCTAGTCTTCAATTGCTTCTCCCAGTTGCCATGATTGATCAAAGATTTTCAAAAATGGTGACACCTGCTAGTTCCCCCAGTGCTCATGGGTGTGTCCACTCAGAGCCAGTAGGCTTATATATATATAAAGTGTTCCCTGACCTTACCCTCATCTTCCGTGCTCCAACCTTTCCCCCTGCTTTCTGAGATCTGCAATTCCTGAAGGCCAGTCTTGTGAGTGAAGACTGAGGCAGAAGGGGCATTCACCATGTCTTGTGTAACCAGGTCTCCTGTCTCACTCGGCAATTTCCTATCTTCTTTTTGTCATCTCTGTATTTATTACAGACTTTTTGTCTTTGACATCTCTGACCAGATTCAAGTCCACTTGGGCTATACATTTCCTTGCTTTGTCCGTGGATACTTGGACAATGGTTTTGTATTCATCCCAGGCTACCTGTCCATACTCCAACCCTCTGTGCATTTCTGTGTACTTAGGGGACTTTTCTCACAGAAATATGTGTTTTGTCTTGGCATAAAAAGCATTCCAGTAGTGTCAGGTAGAGGTGGGGAGTAGTTTCTGGAGGGATAGAACCGTTGTTAGCTTAGAGTTGTTTCCATAGGTCCCACAGGCAAGTCTGTTTTGAATTGCTGAATGTTTTTGTGTAGAATTATAAAACTGTAATGTTTTAGTAATTAGAACTAAGATACTGATGAGTTGTGTAGAAAGTATTACTGAGGTCTGTGCGTACAGGAATAGACATCAGGAAAGCAAGCTGAAGAAGCTCAGTAGTAAATCTGAAGTCTGTACTTCTATGAAAAGTTAGTCACTTGCATCTGCTGTAAACTTTGCCAAGTGAATTCCGTTTCAGAAAATTTTACAAAGAATGAAATGGAAGCTCTGTATGTACAAATTATATAAGAAATAAGAATTTCCCAGGAATGATTTATACTGTGATTGACAGTGACTGATGGCAGGCCTTTTTGCTGTGTGACACATTTTTAGCTCAAATTAGAATTTCTTGTTAATGTGTTAAACAAATACATGAGATGTTTGGTTGAAAATTTCATATGACAAAAATTAACTTGTTACTTCAGAAGATTCCCAGAAATAAAAAGTGATGTATTGGCTATTTATTTAGCAGGTTTATTTCATTTTTCCAGGTACCAAGTGGAAGATGAGTCGTCTCATTTGGATGAAATGCCACTAATGATGTCAGAAGAAGGCTTTGAAAATGATGAGAGTGATTACCATACTCTACCAAGAGCCAGAATTTCGCAGAGAAGCAGAGGCTTAGAGTGGTTTATCTGTGGTGGCTGGAAGTTCCTTTGCACTAGGTTTGTTGCATACCAGTACTCTTTATTAAACTATTAAACAAATTAAGTAAATAGTGACTGTGTAATACGTGCAAGAGTACACAAAACAAATTTGCTTCTCATGCATCTTTTGGTTCCCTTGCCTGCATTTTCCCTATGAGGACATTACCAGCTGTTAATAAAAAAAGTTCTGAAGAACTGCTGCTGTGTACTTATCTTGTCTGCTTTGCTGACTTGCAGGAAAAAGGGAGGGTTTTAAGAGAGATCATGTACTAAACCTGTAGTAGTCTCAGGTCCATAGTAAGGCACATAAGCCTGGTCCACCCTCCTACTCAAAATCATACCAGGATAAAGAGCTTAAAGCTTTCTTTTACTTTTGAGAGCATTAGTGTGAGGGCATTGCATAAGTTGACAATATGTAAATTTTATTGATGTGCTGAAAAGAAAAAACATATTCAGTAACTAATAGTAAATTCATTAACTAATAGTTAACATTTCAACTGTAAAAGGTTAAAGGATACATGTAACTGATGGCCTTGGAGTTATTCTCAGCTGGAATTAGCTCTGGGAATTTGGTTCTTATTTTGAGTGTTTTTTTTTTTTGGTTTTTTTTTTTTTTTTTTAGTTTTTTTGTGTGCCAAACTCTGCTGTATGCCGAGTGAATTGCCAGGAAATCTCTAAATACAGGAATTGCTCTTAGGATGATTAAGAATCATGCATATTTTTATCTCGAATAATAAAATCTGAGATTAGTCAAGTGGAGTGTGTGTTTTCAGTGAACTTAAATGATGAACACTTCTTTTGACAGATGTCTCCTAGAATTGATTTAGATAAGTCTTCACAGGTGTTTTTCATGACACTTAATAAATCCAAGAAGCCTGATACTGTTGTTTTTACCTAAGCAAAGCTGTATTGGTGCACCTTTAGTTTCAAAATAATTATGTTACAAAGCTTTACTATTTGCAGAAAAATAGAATTTGTATTGGTTTCTTTTTTCTGTAATGAGTTGACAAAAGCTCATGGATTATTCATTTTATTATAGGGAATAAGTGTTTGGAAAGCAAACAGAGGAAGGTAGCAAAGTTTACAGAAGCATCATTTGTCTATGCAAATGATTCTTGGGAGCAAAGTTTGTGTTACAGAACTACCATTGTAGTATTTAAAAAAAAAAAACACTTTTTTTTTTTTAAGTATTTAGAGAGGCTGTTAGTCTTTTCGATGTATCTTAAGAGTTGAGATACTTTTCAGACAAGATACTTCGGTGAGTTCAGCTCTTTAAGTATTGGTGAGTATTAGTTACTGTGATTATGTTCCTGTAAGTTCCATGAAAACGCGTAGACCAGTAAATACTGTACCCTGTAGTTGCCCTGACAAGAGAATTTACAGTGTTTGGATAGAGGCAGGCAATTGCAAGATAAGTTTATGTTGGAACTAATTAACAATAGTAAGAGAATGTCACAAAATGTCATTAATGCTGAGGATTGCAAAATTTCAAGTTCGTTCTGCTTTTAAAAATTGATAGGTACATTTCAGCTTTAAATGGAGCTCAGGCCTAGAAACTTTTAAACTTACTAGGTACTATGAATTATTAAAATACTTGAGCAGTAATTCTGGATTTTTAAGATTCAGAAGAGCAAGGAAATTGCATTATGGATTCATTATTATGGTGCGTCTTATACATATTTTACTGCTAATATAGGTGGGTGAAAGAAAAGACCTCACTAAGAAAGAGACCTCAGAGGAATAACTTCTCCTTTGCTGATTTCCACAACTGAGTTTGGGTACAATAGAGGGTCCATTCAATATTGTATTTATACCTAGGGGCATTTTAGTCACATTAATGTTTTCTGTATCAGAAGATCATAGCAGGTAACTTTTGATTTTCATGGAAAAAAAAATAATAATTAAAAAAAGGGGTGTGGGGTGGGGAGTGGGGCTATGACCAGATTATAGTAGAAGCTTGAAATTGCAGTAAGATATTAGTAGGCAAAGGATAATCCCACAAGAAAGGTGCAGACATCTGCTTAGAAAATTAGCTGGAAGGAAGGTGAATCCCATGGTATCTTATCTAGCTGGACTGGACCAGTAGATAAAAGGCTCAGCTTTGGTAAACAATTCTGAGTGAGTATGTAAATACCCGCTCTGGTGATAGGGAGGTTTTTTTATGGGCTGAGAGCACCACTGAGGCTTTTTTTTACTGATAAAAAGTCTCGGATGTGCAGTGTTAAGTTACTTTTTTTGATGGTTTCTCGTTATAATAAAATCTTATGAATTCTTGCTGGTGCCCACAGAATACTAGAGTTTTTGAAATGTCTATTTGCAGTACTTAAAGTTGCCTGTGATTGTGAGGAAGATCATAAGGAGACCTGGACGCTACTGTATTGTCATATATGCAGTTATTCTGCTGTGTAGTAGAACATGTTACACTGTTTTTCTGTGGTGTAATGTATCTGTTTGGGATAGAATTGATGTCTTCATACTTGGAGAGGAACATGTAAGAAAACAATTTTCATGTGTGTTGATGGTGGATTATATGTGTTATGCAAACAACTGAGAGTTATTTCCAGAAAGAAAATTGCATTCTTCTAAGTGCAGTATGAGATTAAATACGGCGTAGCAGTCTGAAACCTGCTCAGTTCAACAGAACTTAAAATTTCTCCCACATTTTATGGAAATTAGTGTCTTGTATCTTAGACTGGGTGAGGTTGACATTTCAACTTTTACACCCAGAATTTCCTTTTGTGCTTTAAACTAAATTGTAAATTTTTCAAAGCTGTGACAGAAAGATGAACACAATAAAAGACTAGGCATTTGTCTGGAGGTGAACTCAGAGGCGCCCTGATTTTTTTTTTGGGTTCTCAGTGAAAGTCTTGTGTTTGTGTTCAAAATAACTTTTTTTTTGTTGTTGTTGTTAACAAGTAAATCCCCCCCTGCCCCCCCCCTTCCCCCCCAGTACTCACTATTTTGGGGGGAGGGTGAAAGGGAGGATCGGTTTTTTGGGTTTTTTTTTGTGGGGCTTTTTTTTGGTGGTTTTTTTTTTTTCTGTCTTGCACTTAGGATTAATGTCATTTTTGCAAGAGGAAGTTTTCCATCTCTTACTTTGCAGCTTTAGAATTTTATATTCTACAGAGTTTTGTTGCTACGTCACAAACTGTTTTTCAACTGTTTAGCTGAAAGAGTTTCTCCCTTTTGGCAGGAGAAAATATGGAAGGTTCGACAATTCACTGAACGTTAAAACTGATTTGGTAAAAATTCTTCAGTTTTTAGCTGAAATAGAATAGTGTGAACTGTATTCGCAAATCTGTAGCTCTTTAAATGGTTTTTACATTTGCAAGAAAAAAATCATAATTAAATCAAATGTTGTCTTTGATTTTGAACAAACTGAAAGCCTAATTCAGCCAGTATAACTTTTAACTTCAGAAACTGCTTATTTCTTGCTTTCGTAGCACAGTAAAAAGAAAACTTTTTGATATAGCAGCTGTTTTGTGGCTGTAATCATTTCCCCTTTAACTTACAAGTTCTCTTCAAGCTTGTGAAATTATAATGCACATAGATCAATACTCTGGAGTTCTTTGGGCTGGATTGATTTCTTTCTCATGAGATTTACATTCCACTTGTTATCAAAAAACACTTTGTCCCTATGAAAATGGTGCCATTGAATGGCATTTCCATATGAAGTGAAGGGGATATCAAATGCTCGGATTAATTTGGGCTCTAAGATGGCCTGTACTCTTTCAATTAATCTGTAACGCATTTGTTATGCAGAAGCATGGGAAAATGCTGATCTTTTAAGAATGACATGACCACTGTGTTGCTTTTGGCCTGATTACTGAAGCTACCTGTTGAGTACAATAATTACAGTATGTTTTCTTTGCAGAACTAGTTTCTGCTACTTAAAACCTAATAAGGAAAAGCTGACCCTTGCAGACAATATAGAGCTTTTATATTATCTTTCCATTCTGATGAAAATGGTGTTTTGTGAAAGATACTGGCAGTTAAGCTTGTAGGATAAAAGTAATGAAAAGAGAAAATTAAAAAAGCCTTTATTATTAGAGCTGCAGAGTCAGTTGAGACTTTTACTTTAGCTTTTGACTTGGAGAGATATGCTCTATTTATGAAAAAGTTAAGGGTTCTTATTTAACAATTACTACTTTTTTTATTTTTTTTTTTTAATACGGCATCAGTTACTAACATGAAGACTGTGGTTATTGTTCTTTAAAAAAGTACATTAGGAAGCAGGTAATGCAGGAATGGAAAAAAGCCATTTAATAGATATATCTTAAACATCTTTAGTTATTTCTTAATATATGCAGTCTGTTCTATTTATATAGGCAATATGGCTTATAGCTAGCTTAAGAAAAAAAGCTTTCTGTGCATGTGTTGAATTTCTTTTAGGCAAGAACATTTGAAATGCTTAATTGAATAAATGTGGGGTTTTTTTTTGTTTTGGTTTTGTTGTTGGTTTGATTTTGATTTTTTGTTTGGGGTTTTTTGTGCTTTTTGGGTGTTTTTTTTTTTTTTTGTGTGTGGTTTTGTTTGTTTGGTTTTTTTTTTAATCCATAGCATAAGCTGTGGTTTTACATTAAATATTTCAGTAAAAACCAAAGTGTGCTTTCATCAGGTTACATCTTACATTCATCTTTAGGATATTTGCAGCTTGGAGAGTGCTATTCTGATTTATCTCTCAATGCTTATTTCGCACAAATTTAGTGAGTACAGAAAGCCCTTGCACAAAAATAGTTTCTGTATTGGGGAATGTTGATCTGAGAACAGACGAATTATGTGTTGGGTTTTGATAATGAGTTTCAAAAATATCAGGTAGACTTCATTGTTCTTAAAAATCTGAATTAATGTAGATTGATTAGAATTTTAAGACCAGCATCTCCACCACTTGTTCTTTCTGTGATGTAACAGTGATTACTCCTGAGACTTTAAATGGCAGAATCTAACTGATTTTTATGCTTTTAAGGCAGTAAAACTCATATGAACCATTACAATACTGACTTGGGCGTAACCTGTAATATTTCTATAATCTGGGTTTTTCTTGAGTGGTGTTAGCTCAGTCAGATCCCTTTTATCAAAGGTATCACTCTTGTTTCCCAGTCAGACGTCATTCTTGTGTCTGTACCGCTTGGCATTTGCTAAACTAATGGTCATTGGGGCATCTGTTTCAGCTTCTCTGTTGACCTGTAATGGAAAAGGTAGTTTCAAAGGGGAAACTCTGTGGCAAGGAAGGCAGTATAATTCAGTTGCTTTAGTCAGATGTTTAATTTTAGCAATAGAAAAATCCTTGGTGTCTGAAAAATTATTTTACAGAAGAGACTGTGCCTAGTCAAGTGTTCAGCCTGTTTACAGTTTAAATTCAAAAACTGAATTAAGCAATGCAAAATTTCCAAGGCTGTCAGGAAATTTCTGTCTATGGGCTTGGGGACAGAAGCTGTCATGCTTTTTCACTTTCCCAAGGGAAAAAAGTATCTTCCTTGGACCTTTTTAGCTATATATATGTCTCGATACTTCTCACTATACAGCTAAGCTGTCTCTTCCATTTGTACTGTCCTTTCTGCCCTGGAAGCTAATATGTTTAAAACTTTAATTTTGTGAGCAGTTTTATCAAGTGTAAATCTGATCAGGTGCCAAGTGGAATTGTTCAACCTTCTCCTGCAAGCATGCAGCCTGCCTTGTTTCAACTATTTTTATGGTCCTACAGATTTTAAAGATCAGGGGTAGATCTAACTGGAAATAGTTCCCTTTTTTATTCTGCATTAGTTTACAGCTGAATCAGTTTGTGGGCCCAGTTTACTCATGCAGTTGCATGAGTAGTGGCAGCACAAGAGAAAGGGCAAGAATCCACAACTTTGTTATGGGAGGTGGATGGTTCTAGCCATTTCAGCAGCAGCAGGATAGGTTCACAGCCATTAAACTGATTGTGGAACCATTTGTGGCATGCAAAGACCGCTGTTCATTTTGCTTTAAAGACAAATTCAAATAATAGTCAAGATAACTTGATTTTTCAGACCTGTCTGTTGCTAAATAACAGGGCTGAATTTTGAATGTTGAGTGAACACTGTTAAAATGTTTACAACAGAATAGTTCTTTATCACTATTAGAAAGGGGCAAAGTTGCTGAATGGACTTACATTCATAACAAAACCAAAATGCATGTTTACATGGACTCATACCCAATTGATGTCCATCCCACAATGAAGCTTCAGGGAGGAAATCTTAAGAATCCAGCATTTAAAATGAAGTGTTTTAAATTTCAGCTTGTGACTATTGGGATATTGGCATTTCGATAACGAAGTGAATGCTGCTGTGAGTGATTTTACTGTGGCGTAATTTCTAGTTTTCTTTAGAAGAGCCCACAACTTTGAATTCCATTTGGTCTTTGGCAGAATTAGTTTGTAATAGGCCTGGGATAATGTAGGCTACAGACAAGAATATTTTAAGTAGGACTGTGGTGGTGTAAGCTATCAGTCTTTCTTCCCTGCATATTTGTGTGTACCATAATTCTGTAGTTGTGGAAGAACAGAATAGGAAAGTACCTTAAGAGGCTGTCAAGTCAATTCCTTACTTGTACAGGATGAATTACACCCATCACTTTTGGCAGATCTTACCAGATCTTACAGACCTGCAGTAGGCACAATTCTAGCCTTCCCAAAGTGTTTCTTTCCAACCTAGTCTCTGGAACATTTATTGTCTGTGTCCTGTCCAGTCCTCTGCCCCCTAGCTTTAATTACCACAGTTGAAGTCCATCATGACTTAATCATGGTGGACCTAGAGGATAATTGTCCTTTTCCTCTTTGAATGTGTTACATACTTGAAACTGTATTAGGTCCATGCCCAGCCTTCTGTGAACAGCTCTATTTTGGTGTATCTATTAGACAAGCCTTCCCTGTGCTCTGTACCTGTAATTGTTGTTGCTCTTGTGCATGGCCTTTGTTTTCCCAGTAGGCTTGTTTGTTGAAATTTGGTATTCAAATGATATTGTAAGCCAACTGAGATACAGCTAGCACTGGATTGAGAAAAACAGATACATTCATGACTTGCTAGCAGTGTGCCTGTCCATGCTGACCAGATGTAAGCCTTTTTTTTTCCACGTTTATCATACTGCAGTAACTGAGTCCTCCTCTTCTGAGATGGCTCTGCCAACTTTTTCAATTCTGTTTTTACATGGTTGATTATTTCTTTGTAAGTGTCCTGTGCTGCACTTCTGCCTGTTGAATTGCATTCTGTCTCTTCAAGGCAGCTTTCCCAATCTGCAAAGACAGCTTTGAATTTTCATCTCCTCTTTGCATGGACTCCTGTCTCCTGGCTTTTTGTTGTCTGAAAAATTAAATACTCAATAATCAATAATGAGTTACATAGTAAGTTCTAGATAAAGCTTTGCAGAACTTCGCTGGAATTATTTTGGGTTTATTACAAGCTATTCTGCATTTATATTTCCAACGTCATCAGTTCCAACACTCTGTTCCTTTACTTCCCTTAGAGATATTTTGACAGATAAGTTTCATTAGAGACACAGAATCATAGAATGATTTGGGTTGGAAGGGACCTTTAAAGATTGTCAAATCCAACTGCCCCAGCCATGGCAGAGACATCATTAGAGCAGTGTTCTCAGAGCTCCAGGAGTCAAGAGAAGAACATGCACTCTCAAGCAGTAGTGCTTTCTCAAAGGGAAATTATTTCCATTTTAGAGGTTGCTCTTGACTTGTTAATACTGATGACCTTGTTTTCTTTCAGATGAACCTGTAGGTGTAAACCTACATACAAATAGGTTTACTCTAGAGTTCATCCGGGAAACTATGCTGAGGTGACTGTATCGGAATTTTCCCTTTCCCAGCAAAACCCTTTCTCTTAGTTTAAATACAATTTAAAAGAGCTGTTTAATTGTTGTTTTGTTTTTTTTTTTTTTATTTCTGCTTAAAAAATGTTGTCAGTATATTCTAAACCCTCACTAGAAAATGCTTGTCAGCTTCCTTCACTTTCAACTTCAGCTGCTGATGTAGCTGAAATCCACTGTGACCAGCTAGGTTTGTGCTTCGGCTGCAGTAGGTGCTCACTGAAGGCTCATCTGCTTCGTCTTCCTGACTCACTTGTGTAAAACAGACTCCCAACATGGTTAGGGCATCTTGCCCCCCAGTATTAAAAAATGTAGAGAAATTCTTCTTTAACATGCAGGGTTGTAAAACAGTATGGCAAACCCACTCATCTTTCCAAACCATCTGTACTCACCTGCATTAATAATCCACCCCTGTGGATAGTCCTAGCAATTCTTAGGCTGATTATGTTACGTGAGTTGAGTCACATCCAGATCGTTTCTTCTTTTACTCTTTTTAGTAAGTAGTCTGCTGAGCCTCAGTAGCATTCTGTTTGCCAGCCTTTTGTTCCTCCAATTCATCTCATCATTCCTGTGTCCTTGCCCAAATTGCAGTTGTTGGAAGGTGGCTGTGACCTCTTCCTGTCTATCTCATTGCTCATTGTGTAAAACCTCGAGTAGATTTGTAAGCTGGTTAGGCAGGGATGCACTTTGATTCTGCTGTGAGCTGAAGTTCACCACTGCAGGTGATCTGCATTTTCATAGGTTTGGGTTGGGATTTTTTTGGTTGAAAACATTTGACAGCATGGCATTAAGCATACTTCCTCTGTTATGCCTGCTACACAGGCAGTCTTACAGGGAAAAACAGGATTTACAAATTACGTGGTAATAGTATACAAAGCTATTGAAATGTTTCTAACTATTTAACAGAAGCCTTATTTCCTCTTCAGTCATAAGTGTAATTAGAGTTTCAGTTACACAAAATAAAGAGTATAGCCAAAGGACTGTAAGGTATGAGGGATGAGTTAATTATTTAACTGTAAGAGAATTTAGACGCTGCTAATGCAGACTTGTATTAAGTAGAATTTTTTGAACCTGTGTCAGGGCAAGGTGTAGTAAAACTTATAATTATTTTATTAGGATTTCCTGTAAAGAATGTGCAAGTGTTTATGTGTGTATATGTCTGACTGAGTTGAGTACTGTGTAATTGCCCTAAATATTACAGGTCAACATCATGCTTGCTTATTTAGATACGGTCAAAATTTTTAAGCCTGTTTTGCTTAGGTATTTGCCTCGAGGGTTCCAGGTTGGAAAGAGTAGTCACATATAGTAAATTTTTTAAAGTAAACATTTGTTTTTCTTTTCAGTTGTGCTGATTGGCTCATAAACCTTTGCCGAAGAAAGAAAGAGCTGAAGGCTCGCACAGTGTGGCTTGGGTGTCCTGAAAAGTGTGAAGAAAAATACCCCAAAAATGCCATAAAAAATCAAAAATACAACATCTTTACCTTTATACCTGGGGTAAGGCTGCTAACCATTTTTTGTTGTTGGGCTGACTGTATGTTCTGTAGTGAATTTTTTGACAACGCTGCAAAAAGATGTTTTTATTTGCTTGGAATCTTCTTTTTCTTTTAAAATTTACCTTGATGTCTTCAATTGAACTTGACAGTTGAGAGCAAGGCTTCTGTTTTACTAAACTGTTTTGTTTTCAAAGGGATATTTACTAAAGAAGTACAGTGTGTATGATTGAATGGTTGGAGTTCAGTGAAGCTTCAAAAATTTTAGATGGGTTTCCGTGCACTTTTTTATTTGTGATTTGTAATCCTCTTTTTTAAAAAGAAGCATTCTACACAGTCAGTTGTGAAAATACTATGAAGCATTTTGAAATAAATGAACAGTTGGAAATTGCAATGTATTCACATGGATTTTCTCATAGTCCCTGGCATTGAAAGCATAATAAATATTTTGAAGCAGACAACTCCTTAAAAGAAAGAAACACCCCAACTTTTCGATTTATATGACAACAAGTAAGGCCTGGTTTACTAAGCTAGTGCTTTTTAGAGTTGTATTTCTTACTGCAGTTTTAAAAATAGTGATTTCTTTTTGGTTTTGAAGCTTCAGTAGTTAAAACCTAAAAATGTATGCTGCTGTGGTATAATAAATTTTACTAAAATACTTTTATTCATTCTTTTACTGATACTGTCCAAGAGTCCTATGTTGTGTTGCAAAAACTGAATGGCTTCTAGATTTGAATACAGACATGCTTTGTCTTAATTTTTTTTATTTAAGTGATTATGCAGATTTATAAGAGTATTGATTCTATTCTTCTGCCTCTTTGGTCCAATGACTGACAGGTGCTTTCTAACACATTTCTTTATCAAGGCAAAAAAAAATTAATGGCTTCGTAATTAAGACTGATCTTCTGTCAAAAGAAATAAAATGTCACTTTTCACAGGCAGATAAAATATTCTCATCTGTATTGAACAAAGTAAATGTTTTCTTCCAAAGTTTAAATTATTAAATACACTGAAATTGGTTAAGCCACATATGATTTCCTAAAGGTCACAAAATTCATTAAGCATATAGTAAGCCATTGATTATTGTGACTGGAAATCTGCCGTGTAGATTACAAATCCTAAACTAGATTCATGTTGCCTATGGGGATCAGTCATAGCTTGCAAATACCTGTTGAGAGGGAAAATGTTTGTTCTTTTTTGATCTTTTGAAAATCTTGGTTTTTACGGTATGGGCAGAATCAGACTTTTGGTGGAGGTAGCTGGAAGCTCAGTAGTAACTTCAAAATGAAGTGAGATCCTAAATGTAAAGCCCAGTAGTTGGTGAAAATAAAATGGCTGTAAGTTTTAATTTTAGACATAAATTAACACTTTCAATTGATTAGAAATACTGTGTAGCAGTTTTTTTAATGCGGTTCCAGTAGGAATAATTTGTAGGGAGCATAGCTGTATTCATTCCACACCCATAGACATAACTAAATGGTAAATACTGACTCTAATGGTTTACCGTGGTTGAAATTTTCATCATGTGAAGCTTTGTCTCTGCTTAAATTGTATTTTTATTTTTTTTTAACATTGTAGCTGGCAGTGGATAATATTCAACAATTTCATATCAAAATACAAGTTTAAAATAATGTTTAGATCAACAGAACTGTATTTACTGGCTAAAAGAGCTGTAATATTTCCAAAATAAAATATGATTTCCTAACATTATGTAAAATGCTTACTGTTTCTACCTTTACACAGTTTGTTCAATTCCCATTTACTATTTCTTAGACATCTTGGTATAGCTGCTTAGGACTTTGGTGTAAATTTCCATAAAGAATATCTTTTGTGATCGGCTGCTTTTTAAGATTTCAGATTTTTTTCATCATCCTCCTGGAGGTGCCATATTAATCTGCCCTACTAAAGAAATATATCAAGTCTTTGAAGATTCAAAATTCTATAAAATGAACAATGTTCTTGAAATTGTAACTAAAGCAGTGTTGAGAACCTGCTGTTACTGAAGTACTGCTTTTAATTACCGAAAGAATCTCTGCATCTGTCATTCTTTTGGAATATTGCACACTATTCTGTGATAAGGTTACTGTGTCTTCGCTTAAAACTTGGACAGTTATCTTGGAGCTAAACCCAGACCTTTGATTTATTAATAAACATATTTTATGTGCCAATATTTATTTCAAACTAATCTTTTGAGAAATTTAATACTAAGCATTTCTTCTAAATTATCTCAAAACCCCCATGTTATTCTGTTACAGTGTTGGGTGTTTTTTTGTGGTAGTTTAAACTTTGCTTTTGTAAAGTTTGTCTTCCTATGGAAACTGAATACTACTGCCTTATTATCAGATTTCCTTATGATAGCCATTTGGAAAGAGAGCAGTGTCACTTCCTCTTACTGGATCTTTCCTGTAGCATTCATTTTATTTTCCTAAGTGACATTTATTCTTGACCAGTGGGTAGTTTCACTGTTTTTAAGAACAGTGGGAAATGGTGATTTTGAAGGAGTAAGGCTGACTTGATGTTAGCTTTTATCACTTTGAGAACCAGAAGGCTTCAGAAAGAAGGCAGATGAGCTGTAGAGCTTCCACTCCTGCAAGAGGAAAGACTTCAATTGCTGTGTTGAGAATAGAGTGCGCTGGGGGAAGGTGGTGCATGAAAGTAACAAGGAGCTCACAGTGATGCAGAGCATCATGGTGTAGCCTAGTCAATTTTTGATACTCTCTAGAAGTTCAAATAATACAGACTAGGATAATATTTTTGTAAACAGTTTCTGTTCACTTGATGACAATGATTTTTTTTTTTTTATTATTATTTAAGGCTGGGATATGAAATTCTTAGGACAAAAGGACATCATTAGCCAGATAGAGCAGCATTTAAGTATTGGTACTTAAGGAAAAAATAAGATTTACTTTTTGTGCTGTATTTTCAGGAAGAAATTTTTTTTCTTTGCACAGTGATCTTGATACATATTTAATATTAATAAAGATTGAGTTCACATAGTCCAGTGTTCAAAAATCTAAAAAAAAAAAAAAATTAGCAAACTGCTTCTTCAGAGTGAAGAAGCATTAGCATAAAATAATTTTTCCAACCAAAATTGCAGTATAATATTAAAAATACCTTGTAGTGCATGTAGTTTGATATAGAGCATATTATGCTATGTAATACTATCATAGTACCATACATGCCATGTAATGATTTTATATCTACTATCATGAAAAAGTGAATTTTATGTGCATTATGTGTGCAAATTTTAAGGCATTTATCTATTTTATGTTTGTTTTTTTTTTTTCATTTTAGGTTTTATATGAACAGTTCAAGTTTTTCTTGAATCTTTATTTTCTCGTCGTGTCCTGCTCACAGTTTGTCCCAGCATTGAAAATAGGCTACCTGTACACATACTGGGCTCCTCTGGTAAACGGAAAAATACTATTAACTAGAAGTTGTAACTTCAGATGAAAAGTTTATGTATACATACATTTCATAATTTTGCAACTGCTAAACTGTAGTGATTAAAGTATGTAACAGAAGTAAAATCCTTCCTCGAAATTATGGTATTTTACAGCAGATACTCCAGAAGCTGTTGTTGATAGCCCTCCCTTCCACCTGCCTGCCACACTCCTGCCCCACAGGCTGGATGCTGGTTATTGTTGACTGGCTAGGTCTGAGTGTGTAGCGCTCCTTTCTGGCTGCTGGTCACTTGAGAGGTTTAAAAACCAAACCAAATACCATCCAGCTAATAGACAACCATATTTAGTAACAAAGGTAATTTGTGTGTTACCTTTCTTTAAGTTTCTGGTTATTTGCTTGCTTCTTTATGTTTTCAGGCTACAATAGAATTGAAAGCATAATGTTTTTGCATTTCTTCTGTATCAGTTTTGATCGTGCCCTTTTTCACAAAAACTGAGATAAAATATTTAAGCCACAGGTAAAGCAGGAGAAAATTGCATCTTGACAATAAGGTATTTATTAAACATGTTTTTTTTCTAATCAATTGCCCTGCCAGTCACAGTAGTTTCCTTATTATGTGTCTTATTATTGAGCCCTCTGCAGTATTTTCTTGGGAAACTGTTCAAACCAGTTGCTTCTGACTCTGGTTTCCTAAGGTTTGAAAATTGTATTCTCTTTGGAAGAGGCCCTTTTGATAGTCCACCAGCTATATTCCCATGATTTAGAATTGTTTTCTTGTTTGTAACCAGATCATTACCTTCTCTTTAATCTTCTTTCTGGCCTCTCCACACCAGGTTTAAAAGCAAGGCAGGAAGAACAAATGCTTTATTTTCTAATTTAAAAAAGGTATTTTCCAGTAACATTTATTCTCAGTGGTATTCAAGAGGAACAGTGACATGCTGACTGCTTGAGTAAAGGTCATTCTTTAACAAGTCAATAGAGTAAATATTCTGGATTGATTTCATTGTTTTAATTGTTGCAACATGTGTCCTTTTAAGTATTGATAAATGGAGAGACTGTCCTGGAGGTTCTTCACACCTCTGTTTCCAGACAACTTTTGGCTTCTGGTGCAACAAAATAACACTTCCAAGACAGAAAGCTTGTTCAACAGTGGGATTTGAAATGGATATTTGCAAAGGTCTTTGTCACTGACACAGTAAGAAAAGCTGGAAGTCAGCTGTGTTTGGAAGCTGGTCTCTTCACAGTCAAGTTCTGTATACAGCTCTATACGCTAGTGGGGTAGTAAGGATAAAAATCACTTAGCATTTCAGCCTATCTTATCCCTGCCCAAATAAGGGAGAAAATTCTGTATTTTGCAAATAAATACATCTGTATAGAACTGATTATCTTATTCAAGGATATTTTGAATTTTTTTTCCCCCAGTTTTCACATGCAGCTTGAAAATACATCTTAAGTGCTAGTGCTTTTTTGCTAAACAACTTACTTGTTTCTTGAATAGCTTTTTTTTACTAATGATTAACCTCCAGATAAAGAGATTAATTGGACATTGTGTAAGGCTCAGTATGTATGATAAAAATATAAAACATTTGACTTGGACCCATTGGGCTGTCCTTGTTTAGCAGGTAAGTTTGGTTTTCTTTGAAGAGCATCTAACTGCTGATAAATTTTCATAATAATCAAGGGAGTGGGTTTTTTGGTTTTGGGGTTTTTTGGCGGGGGGGGTTGGGGGTGTTTTTAGTTTTTTTTGGTTTCTATTTGGTGATATGCAAGGTTTTTTTTTTTGTTTGGTTTTGTTTGGGGGGTTGATTTGTTTGTGTTGGAGTTTTCTGTTGTGCTTGGTTTTTACTTCAACAGTTTTTACAACAAACAGCATAATATGCTTACATCAAGTGCTGGAGTTCTTCAAGCAGGACTTTACTGGTTTGTTGTTTGCACAGTAGGGAATGGACTTCTCATTTCAAGTCCAACATACAAAGGATGTAAAGCTTACAAGTTTGTAGGCAGTATCCTAAATATGCTTAACTGATTACAGTTAAAGATGAGAGGGTTTTTTGTAAGATTGGCTTCACAATATCAGCTTCCCTTTGGAAGAGTATCAAGTTCCTTTGAGCAAATGAGGGAAAGGGAAATGTATTGAGTTGTTCTCGTAGTCACAGTCAGCTGTACTGGGCTGCTAGGCAAGATGCGGTGACCACTACAGGAAATTCTTGCAATTAACACCTTAGATTCTGTGCTTAGATTACTGTCTAGTTAATGAGATAAATGTTTTATATATTTATCATGCATACTGAGCCTTACCCAATATCCAATTAATCTTTTTTTTACCTGGAGGCTAATCCTGTGCAAATGGCAGGTATGTTTGAAGGTGCTTCAGGAGTGGTTTTTTTGATGCTGCTAAAATACCTGTTCTGCCAAGGCTTGTGAAAATGCTGCTGCCAGAAAAGGGCAAAACCCTGCTGCTCATTCAGTTATGCCCTAAGAGTGAAAATTAATGCATTTTGCAAAGGTACTTTTTTGTTCTGTGTAGATCTTATGCAAGTGGTGTAGCTAATGTAAACCTGAACAAACAGGAGGCGTTCAAGGTTGCAAGAGAGTAAGCTTTGGAATTTTGGGCTGGAACTTCAAAATAGCCCTTGCTATTGAAAAAGCAAATTTTAGTCAAAACTTTTTTAGGAATACTTTACACCTTCACTTCTTTCTTACCCTTAAGAGTTTAGGGGAAGGTTCGCAATCTATTGGACTTCTGCAAGAAAAGTGTAATGACATAAATTATCTATAGAAAGAATGTATAGGTGGGTGTCTGAAGCTAGGTAGATATTCTAGAACCTTATCTGTTGGAGGACTTGTGAATATTTGAATTTTTAGCCATCTTACTTATTAATAAGGTACCTTTACTGTTGAAAATTTGACTTCCCTTCACTGTTGGAGAAAGAGTGAGCACTTGCATTTAAGAAGTCAGAAGACCGTATGTGAAGAGAGGTGTAGGAAGGGAAAGGGGAAACTCGTACGTGCTTACCCCTGAACTGTTCTCTATTTTTAGCTTACCATCTTTTGAGGCCAGAGACCATATTAACTGCATGTAGCACACTGCTCATCCAGCAGAAGCTGCAGTGGCAGCAATGAAAGTAGCAGCCAAAGCATTTAGATACTTAGTTCTTGTGAACAAGCCTCCTTTTTCTTTGTGACTATTTGTGACCTATGGTAAATAAGTACGTTTAAGATGGCAAAATTACATAAAGTAGCCATCCATTTACCTTTTAATTTCTGTCTGTTAGGAATAAGGCAGTGACCTCAATGTTAGAATTGAAGACTTAAATGTTTTTGTAAAGCCTGAAAAATTGTGGAAGATATATTTATTGAGCTATAAAAGCTGTCTTTAGTTCATCCAAAGCATTTTAAATTTTACATTTCAAATTGTATCTAAAGTATGCATCTTTGGTGATGTAGTTATTCTAATTATAACTTCTAATACAAGTTCTATGAGTTATTATAACTGTTTTTCTTCAAGTTTAACAGATTGAAGAAAGCACCAAAATCCAAATTAAAAAAAATAATTCTAAGTGCATGTTCTTACTCTGTGTATTGTTTCTACTTGCGTATTTCTATTCTAGCAATTTTGAGAACTCTGAATTGCATAATTATATCTTTAACAGGGATTTGTTTTGACGGTCACAGTGGTACGGGAAGCTGTTGATGAATTTCGACGTTACAAGAGAGACAAGGAAATGAACTCACAGTTATATAGCAAGCTGACAGTACGAGGTGAGCAAAACAGCTTGTATAAGTGCTGAAATATTTCATCTTGTATATACATTTGAAGACTTTCAGTTCCAAAAAATAACCAGGAGTCTCAAGCTGCACTATTCAGAATGAAACTGATACTGAGCTAAAATGCCTGATTTCCCTCAGATAAATACGACTGGTAAACATCACCTGTTTATGAAGTGTTGTAAATCTTGTTTTTTATAAAGGAAAGATATACACATATAATTATATATATATATATGTATGTATGTTTTTAAGCATTCTGCTGTTTAGTACCATTACTTCAAAGTGCAGTTCTACTCTGAAATTGATACCTAAAAGTAACTTGGCAATACTGTCAGCTGCGTCTCAAGTGTAAATAGGAAATAAGGAATCAGTAACTAAGAAATACAATCTAATTAAAATTCACTAGAGCCTTTCAAACTTGGTGGGTGTATTTGTGTTTAAGAAAAGGGCGATGTATTGTGAGTCAACTTCAGTACCAAAAATATTGATTGTAATTTTGCATATAATTTGAAATCTGTATGATCATGCAGTAGGAACAACTACTTTTCTTTCCAGAAATTAATAAAAGGAGAGGTCAGTTATGCCTTTTTTTAGCATCAAAACCTTTAAGTTTTTCACAAAGACTTTTAAGGAAATGAAGCACTTCAGCTGTGAAGTGACAATCAAATTTGGTACAATATTGTAAATTTTAAATGTGAGCACAAGAGAAAAACTGTGTACCCCTCCAGTTTCATGTTGTTTAGCATATTTTGCTGTTTAGATTCTGAACAGAATACTACGTAGGTTATTTGTTATTTTTTGGCATCTGTTATCACGTCTAATGAATAACCTTAAAAAACAACATGACCTTGCTATTACACTCAAAAGTTATTTTGCTACAATATCCTAGGAAGTATATGTTAAGGATTTTCCTTGGCATAAAAGCCCTAGAAAATGGGAAGCTGTTATGGAATGTGAAGTGGTGTCTCAAGCATATAGAGTATATGACATACATTGTGCCAAGTATAAATTCTGCTTACTAATTCCTAACGTAAATTTCACGGCACTTTTAGTATGTCTTAGTGAATATTTTCTGAGAGTCAGTGGGAAGAGTAATCTCAGCAGATCTCAGTTTCTTAATTAGAAGCTAAACGCTTGGTGTAGCTCTGGATAATACTTTCTCCAGAAAAAATGCATTAAAAGCTTGTAATGGAAGACAAGTATATTCTGACTGAAATCTTACCAATTTTTTTAAGTAATTGGAAGGTAAGTAAACAGGCAACAGTCTCTTTACTTACGACATAACCTAGCAACTGAGAGGAATTTATACTGCTTCTTTGCAGTATGGAGGCTGGCATTGCTTTCTGGAGTTTGAAGGGAGCAACTATTTGCCTATTGTTCTTCCCTTTCTTGTCAGCCTGAAATAGCTTTAGCAACATTTAGACATACTACTGGAGAAATTTGCAAGTGGGGATAGTTATCATCTGTTTAAGACAAGTGGTTGCATTGCTGGCCTCCAGATCTTTACAGTCTTTAATACAATCTGTAAAGAAATGGACTTTTAATGGCTTTTCTTTCAAATTTGTAATTTAACCAGCTAGTTGGTTTATTCATTTTTTTAGATCTGTTATGGTAGGCTATTTAACACTCATCCTTGAAATAGACAGTGCAATCCCACCCTATCCAGTAGTAGTGTTAGTAATCTAGAATTCTTAGTTCTGGAAACGCATACATAGCTTATCGTTACCAGTGTGATGTAAATGTCAAGACTGACATTTGCTGTTTAAAGAGCTAAGTTGTGTGCCTTTTGCTGCTTTTTTCACTTGTTTAGAGTCAATATTGGAGTTTCTGGTAAATTGTTAGGTGTTTAAGTAGAAGTTTTTGAATCCTCATATCTTCTTTCCTAATTCATGAAATATTTTGTGAGGTTATGTGTGTTTGAGAAACTTTTCCTTTTGTAGCTTCTTCTAGAAATAAGGAAGTTGTCAAAGTTCAATTTGGTCACTTTGATACAGCCATTTTCTTGATACAGAATAGAGATTTAAAAATAGGTATAAAATAGCTATACCCATATAAGTGTAGCTTTACCAATATAGGTAAAGCCTCACAGCTTCATTGGGAACTGAAAGGTAGAGAGTTTTAGAGATGCCCTCTTTTTTAAAGAATGTCAGCTTTTACCCACAAATGTGTGTGTCTGGTTCAACTTACAGGTTTTGGTGTCAGTGCCACAATGAATTAATACTTGTTTTTTGTTCTATTTTGTGATGTTTTTTTGTTTGCTCTTTTTTCTTTATGACACTGATATTCTACAGAAGTAAAGATACAAGATCTCTGCTTACAGTGAACTCTGAATCTGATTTTTACAGTGGTGTGATTGATGAGCTAACATTTTGAGTTGTGGCCTGTTCTAAGAATGAAAACAGTATTGCAGTCCCCCTCAAAATTAAGCTGTACTAAGCATTGCTACAAACATATATAAAGTAATGAATACATGATAAATTGCACCTTTTTCATAATACAGGGTTCTTTCATATTAAGGCATTCTGAAACTGAAAGTCATCTTTTTGAGGCAAAAAATGGTACTTTCTGCTGTGATAATAAAAATCACGATAAAAATAATCATTGTAAAACTAATAAAATTCATCATAAAATCAGGCCATGGTTTTTACAGGTTTTGAGAAGGATTTAGGTATTTATTTTTGCAAGTTAATAAAGTCAAATACCACACTTCGGTAAACTATTTTTTATAAATAACTTCCATTATAATCCACCTAATTTTTAATATTGGCAGTACTCTTCAAGTGGAAAAACTCAGGCTTACTGTACTAACCTACAGGCTAATGGTTTGGAGAAAGAAGGCTTTGTTACTTGTGAATGAACAAACTTGATACTGATTTAATTAAAAACCTGAAAATCGATGCCACTCTTAAGAGTCACTTTTCAGAGTGGAACTGCACTTTATACTACTCTAGCATCCTTTTTTTCCCCCGAGTGATTTTATGACTTGCGTAGATTTTACAGTCTTTTCCTTGGAACAGGTATTTTTCCCATCTCAAAGATGGAGAAACTGACATAGAGAGGTTAAACAGTGTAACTTTGCTCAAATTGGACAGTAGGAAAACTTAATGTTAGCAAGGTTCAGTGTTACCCTTGGTTTAATTGTACCATTTATGGAAGATAAAAATGAGAATTTAATAATTTCTAGTGAATTGTTTTGCAAAATTCTTTGTTTACTATAGGGAAATGAATGTATTCATAGCAAGAGAAGCTACTGGGATTTGAATTGTGATTAATTACTTGTGTAAAGATAGCATGGTAAGTTGATTTGTAACTTAAGATCTTTTTATGCAGTATTGCAATTGATTAAAATCAGGAAGTCTTTGACTACTTAGCAGTGTTGATTTTCTGTGGGGGTCATTCTTAGCCTCAGGAACCCCTAAATGGGCAAAACATGAATGCTGTCTTATGACCTGCAATTTCGGTAGCGAAAGAAGTACCAGCTTCTTGAAGATGGTGGATTTACATCAGTGACTCTTGAAGACTTAGAATTTATTTTTAGTAATTCAAGATCTTGAATAAGTATTTGTTCTAATCAAGAGGTTGTCTTTTTTTTTTTTTTTTTTTGAAGGGGGAGGGTAGGTGTTGTTTTTGGTTGGTTTTTTTGTTTGTTTTTTTCCCTAATAATGAGCTGCTGCAAGGAAACCAAGGGAGAATGGGAAATTTGTTTCCAAGTGTTAACTTAATTGTACTTAGACAGCAACGGCCAGCTTAATGTCCATAGACTGTTTGATCCATGGGAAAGCTCAGTCTTCAGTTATTCCATGGTGAATTTGCTAGGTGTAACTGCATTTGTCAAGAATGTACACCTGCTACATGTGCAGTTTGAATGGTTTTTACTCTTTCCGTCCTTTGTGGCAGGTGACGAAATATGCAAATCAGGAAATGTATTGAATTTATTTCTTTTTTGTGAGCAAGTCAGTTAAGTATACCTGTCTGTCTTTTATGTGATTCTTCTCCCTTTGATAGCTTTAGATTATGGCGTTTAATCCAAGTGTATGATGCATTCTGCTGTCTCAATCTTTTTATTGAGGTGTTTGTTGCAAAATCTACTTTGCTTTTTTGAATATCGAAGTCTTGAAATCCCTCCTAGACAATTTTCAGACAGTATGCAAGTTGAAGTTCTAAACGAGGTGTATTTGCCTGTAGAAGTGAAATTATCCTGTCCATTTAATTGCCCTTTTCTGCTTCAGAGTAGTTTACTGCATATCTTTTTGTAGAGCAGAAACTGGGATGGAAAAAATTTGAAACCTGTGCATGCAGATTTGGGAGAACTTTAGGTTTTCTTTCCTAAGGCTCTACTATACTTTCGGTGCAGCTTCTTGTCTTGTGCACTTAAGTATGATCAGTTAAGTGCCCATGAAAAATGCTGCTGTTCTGCAGAAGAGTTACCTCAAGTTTTGTTACATTTTTCATTAAGCTGCCAGAAACCAATTGGGTAATAAAATTGTAAAACAATTTTAGCTCTTTTTCCCCTTTCCATTCTTTAAGTTGGCAGTTCTGCCCTGAACTTTTCCTAGTTAGGTTTACCTATGCAGTGTTACAGAACTTTTGAATGAAAAAGATCGGGAATAACTAACTATAATAGTTAAAAATGTGAGTTGCAGAAGAGTTATGCATCTGTCACTTCATCTCAGGATGTTTAACAGGAATTTTGGAAGTGTTGGAGAACTCTTTGCAACCTGTAAAGCAAAGAAAAAAATTAAAGTCAGGAGGGATGAGGTTAATCAAATAGTTCTGTCCAGGCTTCAAATGTGAAAAACTTATGTCTTTAAGAGTGCTTAAGAATGTAATGAAATTGAAAATACATGCCAAAACTGTGTGAAATTGAGAAGATACCAGTAAGTGCTATACATAAGAACAGAACACAGTGTGCAGGCTAGTATATTTCCTTTAAAATCGGAGGGTTGAAGTCTGTTTTTAGAGAGCTAGAGTGATTTAAATTTTTTATTATTTCTTTACACTTTTGAATTCGTTTGTGCAGTTGGAGCAGCTCTGTTTTCACTTGATTTTTTTTTTTTTTAATTGCAAAACGGTCTCTGTCAGCAGGCAGCCAGCTTTCGGTGATTTAAAACAGTTATCTGCAACTTTAGAATAGGATTTTTGTCAGTTTCTTGATTATTGTAATATTATTCTTCTCCAGTTATTTGTAATCTGTATTGAAACATAACATTTCAGCTCCTCAAGAACAGGTCATCCTCTGCTTTTTAAAAAGCCATTGCATTAAAAAAACATTTTTTTTTTTTTAAAGATACAACATTAGGTCTTTATTGGTTGCAGTATTTCAAACCAACTGATGACTTCGTTCCTGGTATTGAGACCATTTGGGACAGATAAATTTTTAAAGAATTGTATCTATCTGATTGTTTAGGGAAACAGTAAGCAGCAGCAGAAACAGAACTTGAAATTTTAATGTAAGATAGAATTTTAGAGAGAGGGCAGAAGAGAGGAGGTGTCAAGTGAACTGTTCCACATTTTTCAGCAACCAGGAGACTGGATAAGAAAGAATGAAGGCTTTCCATTTCACCCAGGAGGAGCTAGTACACAGAGAAGGGACTTGGAAGCCTCTCTCTAGAGTTTCATGTTGGTGATTAAAGACTAATGTCAGTTCACTATGTAAGATGGGAGTTTGAAAGAAGGACCCAAGGACAGCACTTCGCCCTGAAAGATCGGCATCCTCACCTTGTACTCACTGTAGCTTTAAGCTCCACCCCATGCCCAGCTCCCCGTTATATTATGTATATTCTAATTATGCTGACAACTCAGGCTAATAGCACTATGTGAAACTGTCATATGGTCTATACCTGACTGCTTTCATTTAAGAGTTTTATATTTCTGCGCTGGAGACAAGCTCTGTTACCAATTCCAGAAGCAGTGCTTCAGACAGTACTAAAGGTACCATGGATGTAATAGCAAATTAAAAAGAATTTGAAAATGCTACTCTTAAAAGTCACTATTCTTTTAGGAGTGGCTTGCAATCAGACACCTGTTAATAAAAATAATAAAATTATCAATTGCTAATTAATAAATTAAAAAGTAACAAAAAATAGTAATGAAAGTTAATGAAAAGTACTTTCTGATATATATCCACATTTTATTTCATTTTTCTGTGAAGTAGCTGTTTAGCGCATATGAGATACTAGTTTTTCTAATTATTGCAGTTCATTTCATAAGGCTTTATGTTGGGAGTAAAATGAATTACTACAGCCACTTTTCGGTGTTCCAGTTCTGCGTAATTCTGTATGCTGCTTTAGGCAAAAGCCTTGTGCCTTAGTGGACTATAAAGTCTGGATGCGTAGGCACTTCTGACAGCTTTGGACTTTTTATTGGTAATTACACAGATGGTGAGGAGTGTTTTGCTATGGAGATGTTTTCAGAGAAAAAATAGCTTGCAAAAATAATTTATGCAGTGAATAACATTCAGTGTCTTTTTTCTTTTTTCTCTAAATGCATCTTCACTAAGATGTAGTATTGCATTATTTTAATGTTCTCTGAGATGGCATCTAATGAATCTCATTTTTGCTAGGCTAAAAGAAAGTTTTATTTGTTGACTTTTCAAAATTTTAACCCACTTTTTGAATTACTGCCATGTTTTACCATTTCGTTTTTAACAGGATATATCCTGCCATTCAGATTCATTGTAGAATAATTGTCTTGAATGTCACAGGCCACTTCCTTAAGAGCAAAGATATACAGGGCTCTCCAAAAAGACACATTAGTGTGTAATAGAGATGGTTTTCTGTAGGGTTGTACTAAGCCACCTAGAAAACAGTCTGATAAGGAAACTTTTCAGTTTCTGACATGAAATCCCAGGATTGCTAGACTGAGTAGAAGCAAAGCTGCAGTGTGAGTTCCTGTAGGTGTACTTGGCACCAGGAGTCTTTGCTTTTTTGTCTGCCCTTCATCATGTTCCAAATGAGTGTTAAACTTTTCTTGTCCTCTAAGGCTTAGTGTCTTTTGATCTTTACTGTATGATGCTGTAAGAGCACAACTGTGGAAAATCTAGTTGTTGATAAAATTGCAGGTAATTGGATTTTATTAGTATCTCTGAATTATTTTTGTCATACGGGACTGCGTAGGTGGCATAGATTTGAGACAACCCAGCTGGAACTAGGATTTTTGTGGCTGTTATTACTATAATCAGTTGATTTACATGGCTGTCACACTGATAAACTGATGAAAATTACTAGCATAGGGATTAAAATAGGGAATGCCATCCTTTTGGTAAAGCTAACAGACCTAGAAAGCAGAGTAAGCATTATTATGTTTTTCTGGTGTATACTATTCACTTCCAGTCAAAACTTGAGAATTTATAAGGAGAATTCACAGGGTCCTGCAGTGCAGCTGTCTAAGGATGTTGATCTGGTATCAGACTGTTCTTTCAGTGGTTGAGCTTTACTTTTAGTTTCTTTAGATTTAAAAAAAAAAAAAGTGTTGAGAGGTTCTTACTAACTTGATATCTGTGGGTATCTTGAAACTCCTGTAGAGAAGTGGTAACGTTCCTTGCTATAGCTTTTGGTATCTTGGTCTTGTGCTACTCCATTCACCTTCACAAATGTGTTATGGCAGTGTTAGGAGTCAGATTGAAGATAGAATTTGTTCAGTGTTTGAGGATGGGGAGGGAGGTGTTTTTGGCAACTGAAAAATTGAACTGGCATAAAAGATGATTATCAATAACAAAGAGTGGCTTTCAGAAACAGCTTTGCAGACAAGCCAAACAGAAGTTCTGTTTCTCTTCTGACACAGCACATTGAAGTGCTAACATAATGGAAAACTTATTAAAAATTAGCTATAGGAATACATTAATTATTGACCGAATTAAACATAAAGCAACTGATACTATTGCATGAAATGCAATTTTAAAGAGCAAGTACTGAAAATAATTGCTTATAACATGAATCCTACTACTTTTGTGTAAATGCACATATAAGGAATTTTTTGAGGTTAACTACCTGATCTCTCTTCATTGAAAGTTATGAGTTCTCATAGATTTGGAACCTAGCTTAGCTTTTGTTTTGTTGTTAGTATAACACTGAGATAGATGACATAATGCACATTAAGAAATCTACTGTTAATAATACTTTTAAGTAAACTCCGAACAAATTGCTGCTTATCCTGTGCTTTTATAGGTCTTCTAATTTGTTCAGTCTGACTTTTATTTAGAACCCTAACTCCTTACCAGATTTTGACATACTTGGTCATCTGATACCTGCTGATCAGATACCTGCTGCTTAGAATCATGATAGTGTTTCTGATGGGAAAAGACTTTTTTTTTTTTTTTGTATAGGTGTTTCAGCTCATCAGGCTGTGTAAATATGCATGTGTTTGTATCCTGAATTAACAGGTTCTGAATTTATCACCTGTTATATCTTGGAAGAGGATACCTATGTCATGATTTGTTTGGGGTTTGGGTTTGGGGTGGGTTTTTTGTTGTTTTCTTTGTTGTTTTTACCTCAGAGAAGCACCTCTTTCTGGATTTGTCACAAGAACCCTGGGACTAGAACTCCTGAATTCTGATAACATAAATAATAACTCATTTTGGGCTTAACCTCTCTGTCTCAGTTTTTCAGTCCATCACATAAGAATGTTAAAACTTAACAGTCTTACAAGTATTAATACCCTGTAGAACATACAGAAATTAAATAGGTACATGCACTGTGTATATTTTTGAATGAGTTGTTCACAGCAGTTACTGAATGGATGGCTCTAGAGAATTAAAATCTTTTATTTCAGCTTATGTTTTACTTTGGCTAAAATGAAATCTGCAGGCATTTCTTCTGACTTTAGAGAAACTTACCTCTTTTCACTGAATTGCCAATAAGTTTCACACAGTTACAAATTACACTGTAAACTTAGCGGCCAAGCAAAGCTACCTGTTGGTAACTGGGCTGTGACTAACATGTGTGTAAGAATGCTCCATGACTGTAAGCCTAACAACTCTTGACTTGTCAAAAGTAGAAATGTCGGCTAGTAGGATGTGAAAGACTTTCCAATTTTACAACTCTGTTACTGATATAGATAAGACTTGAGCATCTTCCATACGTGTTTTTTTCCTCTAATACTTCGACAACAGCTAACTGGTTACAAAACTAGACTTTTTTTAAACCAGTGAATTATTCAAACAGATGAAATCGATTATTTTGTATAATTTGTAATATTTTCACAAAACAATAACATCTTTAAGTATAACTTGAATTCTGGATTTATATTCTTGTGACCTTATTAATGTCTGCCTAAGTTGATTACATTTCTTCTTTTTTTTAAGGTAAAGTGCAAGTTAAGAGTTCAGACATACAAGTTGGAGACCTCATCATAGTGGAAAAGGTTGATACTTTTTTAAATATATTTTAAAGACTAAAGATTATTAATATGCTAATTATTTTCTGAAATATATTGAGGTTCTTATCTGTGAAGTACTAACTAGCTAGTATTTCAGTTCAAGTCTTTGATAATCTTCAAGGAAGTCTTTTTTTATTAATATTAAACCTAATTGAATGTAAGCATATATTTTATGAATTGCTATATGCTTAAATTTGTCTACTGAAGGGAATACAGTTACTGAATTCTCTGGCTTTTGCTGTGCTGAATGTTCTAAGCTGTCTTGATTACTGATTCCTTCCTTCTCATGCTCAAATCAGTGCTTTTCTATGTCTGAAGCCTTCAAGGATAAGTACATCATATAATTATGGATATAATATATCTAATCAATGTAAAAGTTTATATATTTTTGCAAAGGAGAAAAAGCTTTCCAGTTTGATTGCACATGGTGAATGAGAGCTGTGAACTCCTTTTCCCTCTGTGTTAGTACTGTAATAAAGACAGCATTGGTTATTTCAGATGGCTTTCTGGGCTAAAATTATTGTGACCTTGAAAGTCAACTTAATTTTCTTGCCAGAGGAAACTATTTTTACTTTTCTGGAAAGGTTACTCACTTTCTGGGTGCCAGAAAGTGATTCCCATCACACTTTGTATTAGAGGGTTAATCCAATGAGAAGCAGGAAGGAGGCATATCAAGCTGAAGCTCGTATCTACAGCTTTTCTTGAAGTATTGTACAGCAAGTTGCAGCTTGGCAGAATAATCCTTAGTGGAACCTAGTCAGTCACTAGACTTTTCTAAACTTCTTGGTGGTTTTAATCCTATTTAGTCGAGTAAATTAGTTCTGATAAAAGAAAATCCTTCAGCATATATGCCCTCCTGATACATTTTGTGCTTTCTTATTTGTTAACACCTCTCCTTTTACTTGGAGAATTTGGATAACTTGTAAATTGTTAGTGGATAGAGATTTTCTTTTTTCAACCATATATAACGAATTCATCTTCTGTTTGCTTTCTGTTTTTTCTATAGCCCAAATTAAAAATAATACATCCAAGTCTTGTTTTACTTATTTTGGTCTCGTTTGGTATATGTACTTTGTATTATTTCTTATCTGTTTTCCACTTTCTTTTGTCTATCTGTACCTGGTATTTTTGGGGGCCTGTCTGAGCAGCATATATTAGTGTAGACAGGATTAGCACTAATACGTCTGGCATTTACATCTGTTATGCCTTACACCTTGCTATCTTAGAATGCAGGTAGAGTCAGCCTGCAGCTGCTTGCTTGTACGTATTTCAAATCTAGGAGACTCAGATGTTTGATTTTTTATTAGGAAACTTTTCAGGACCTTCTTAATCTCTAAACCTGGATTTAATTATTTTAGACTGTAGGGAAGACTCTAGTGGCTATGTAGGTAAGCTGCCTTCCATTAAATATACTGAGATTGTTTTTCTGTTGAATTATACTAGAATTTGGAAAACTGGAATTAATTTGGGGATCAATCTATCTTGTGCAAGGTAGGTCATTAGCATCTAGTTCAGCATTATTTACAGCAGTTTATAGATCATATGTTGTAAGTATCTAAAGTTTCTGAATGGGTAAAAGCTATGCTTAAGGATTTAGGGACATAGTGAGTAGAGTTCTTTTGATGAAGATTTTACTTGGGTATCTCAGTAAGATGCATATAATTCTTTGAATGTTGTATTTCAGCTCCAACTTCCCTTCTGTCCCAGCAGGACTTTTTTAGAACTTTTAATGTAGCTAGGGTGCCTTCAAACTAATGCAATTAAATGTTTTCTGGTTCTGTTGAGAAGTGTGTTTTGTTGGAACAAGCAGTTTTCAATTTTAGAGTATGACTTAAGCCAAAGAACCAGTCAGGAGTGAAATGTTCAATTGCTCACTCTAACGGCGGAGGAACAAGTTAACATTGTATTTGACTGGAAGATGCATCAACAGCATTTCTTCAGTGAAATTAATGACTCATTTGAGCTGAAGATCCATATGTTAACTAGTGACTGCATCACAAATACTAACAACTTAAGTGAAAGGCTTTTTTATGTTTAAACCTTGAATATCTTCTGATTACTGTCTCTTTTTAATACGTTTGATTGATTTCAGAGCAGCTCTAAGTGACTGCAGTGGGCTTAAAACTTTAGTTTGAAGTAATATATTTATTGTTTCAACTGAGAATTTTGTAATGCACCAATACTAGAGCTGGAAGTGGCCTGAATAGAAGAAAATATTGCCTGGTTTTAGAATTTAAAAGACATGTATAGGTTAGCTCAAAACTGGTCCTCTGCCTTGAACAGACATGCTACTTCATAGATGTTCTTCTTGGCTTGAATTAAGATAGGTTTAGTTTTTAGTGGGAGAACAGGTGTGCATAGTGTTCCTAAATAAGACAGTTGAATGGATGAGTTAATGAGTTCGCATATTGTTATTTAGACATTGTAGTTTATTGAGAGTTTGGAATACATTTTGGAGATGCGAGGAGGACATAAAACTTAATAGCATGGTTTATAATTAATAACATTTCATTATAACAATACATAATACAGTGTGTTAAAACATGTGGAACAGTAATGCTTTACCTTAAAATTTTGAGAGCTTTTTCTGAGTTGTAAAGTGACACAATTGGTTTTTTCTTAACAACAGGTGTAAAGTTAAATTAATCCAGTATTTGTAAGGATTGCAGTTAATCCTAGCATGCAGTATTGCACAGCATGCAGATACAAGAAGACAACTAGGAAGTGCCTCATCCATTTATAAGTCAGAAGTAAGCAGGAATATTTAAGTCAATGAGAAAAGTACACGGTTCATTACGTGAATGGAGAAGAAAGGACAGTAAAGGCCAAATTCTGAGCTTCTGTAGCTATGAAGAATTGGAAGACTGAATAGGGAGCTGGAGAAGCTTATGTAAATAACACTTTCATGATAATAACATGAGAAAAATGTAAATGTAATTTGAAACTTATTCAAAATAGTATTTTTCAAGTGAATACAGTAGCCTGTGTTGCAGGGAAGTACAGGTATGTTTGTGGGCTTTCTTATTTTCCAGTCTGGCTGGTATTCCTGGAGGTTATGGAGTTAACCATGAGAACCTAGAAGCAGGGGAAGTACTTAGCTTTTGTTGGCCACTGTCTTGCTGTATTTATATCTCTAGGAATGAATTTGTAAGTCTGCAGCATAGACAAACGTTGAGAGAAGTGGAAGCCTTCTTTTTCTGGGACTCTTAATTCTGCCTAGACTTAAGCAAAACAATGTATTCAAGTCATTTTCATGACTTATATATCCAAATTTCAATATATATCGATAAACATTTCTAGCTTCATCTTCATGGTAAATGAGATTACGTAGCTTCTTCATGGGTTTCTGAATGCTTGGAGTTGCATGTGTTGTCATTGTAACTTGTTCCACTTTGATAAATATGACATGAGAGGGCTAACATGATTGACATATTGCTGCTGTTTGTCTGTGGCAATGTACAACAGAACTTAATTTTCTCCATAATGAGGTGTTAAAGATTTTTGTAGCGTATTTGCCATCTGTTTCTGTGTAGTCACTCTTCTAGTGACTAGGTATGTCTTTGCAGGGGGATCTTTGCACTCCAGTGTCAGTAGTAATAGTGACTGGGTTTTTGGTATCTAGTACTCCCGCAGTATCTTCCTGCCCACTTCCAAAATACAGAAAACCTGATGCAAATGAAGATGTCCTGTCAATCTTACACTGTTGTGGGTTTTTTTTGTTTGGTTTAGTGTTTTTTGGGGGGTTTTGTTTGGATTTTTTTTTGTTTGTTTTGGTTTTTTTGGAGAATGTAAATACAGACAGCCTATAGCCCTCCCTACAAGGAAGGATACATTCAGATACGTTAGTGCAGAAAAGCTTCATCTTATAGGAAAGAAAAGCAAGCAGAGAGAACACATTAAAAGACATAAAGATGGGATTTTTTTCTGTTCTATTTTATTTCTGTTATTTCAATATGTGGGTTTTTTTTCTATTAAAATGTGAAAATGATCGCATGAGTGACTTGATCACAGTCTACAACTTCCTCAAGGAGGGCAGTGGAGCGGGAGATGCTGATATCTCTGGTGAAAAGTGATAAGACACGAGGAAGGGGAATGAAATCATGTCAGGGGAAGTTCAGATTGGACTGTCGGAAAAGGTTCTTTGCTGAGAGTGCGGTGGGTCACTGAAACAGCCTCCCCAAGGAAGAGGTCATGACACCAAGCCTGTCAGTTCAGGAACATCTGGATGATTCTTGTAATCACATGGTTTAGTTTTAGGTAGCCCTGCAAGGAGCAGGGAGTTGGACTCAATAATCCTTATGCTGATTCCTTCCAACTTGAGATATTCTATGATTTGGCCCAATTTTGTTGGGCATAAAGATTTGAATCTTGGATAGCAAGTACCAGGTGAACATTTCATGTACTGATTGTGAAACATGCATTCTCCATGGAAGCTGGTGATGATTTTTAAAAACCTGATGCCTTATTTGTATTAGAATTTCTGTTTAGTTCAGTATTAGATCATTTGACGTATTTTTTTGCAAAGTTTTTGAGTGTTGATCAAGTGTTTACATGTTGTTTACAAGTAACTAAAAGTTTGTAGGCATGAAGCCAGTAACCTGAAACTTGGGTAATGGATTTATGTCAGAGCTGGCAGGGAAGCTGCATATATAGCTAATCTATATGAAGACTGGATACCTGTTTAATTGTTATTGTCATTTAAGGAAAGATTTATTTAATTTTGAAGTTGCATTTTGCCTTTCCTCTTTTGCTTTTTTCCTCATCTAATAGGTACATAATAGTATCTATTAAAGTTAATGTTTTTACTGCATTTTTTTTTTCCAAATCTGAATATGAGATATTCCTGGTTGAGTCTGGGCTCATGATGGATAGATAATAAATTTCACTGTATGTTTAATTATTTTCTAAGCCAAGATTTTGCAAAAAGCTGTTCTAGCTGCAGTTGCAGGTGAGCAGCCTCTTTGAGGTGAATACTGTTGACATAAGGACAAGCACATGAATTTGTAACTGTTACAATTGCTGCATATCAAGACGTATCATGCATGATAATGCAACATTTTAGGTATGAGGAGGGTTTTTTTTGCTACCTGCATAGGATTTTTAGGTAAACCAGAACATGCATCTCTTTTTTCCACTGTTTCCAAACTTGCTTGTTTTCCAAGCATCTTATTTGCTTGAGATAGTAGCAGCTCTGTAGCCATTCATAGCCTCTCTATGCTGAACTTCCCATCAATAGAGCTGCAGTTGCTTCCAGTGTGCTTCTGAATCAGTGTCCTTGAGAGTTTGTTACAGGGAGTGGCAAGAGTTACCTGCTTCCCAGAGAGATTTAGAGAGCTGATATCATCCTATTTTGAAAGCTGAGCCTGCATAGCACAGAATCTGGCAGTTGACTCTGAGGGACGTGTTCAGACCACACTATTCCAAATGGTACTGTTGTGGCTGCGTGCTTATCTTGGGGAGGTCTCTGGAGTAGTGGAAAACTTTGCTTACAGTATCCAGGACATTTTGTGTTCAGAAATAACATTGCTATCTAAATGTGGCTTCTTGAGAACTGAGGAAAGCGTTAAAAGTGCAGTGGGAAAATGCATCAGCTTCTTAAGTGATGTTGTCTGATGTAAATACACATTTATTCTATGCTATGAATAAGACAATGTGAATTTTTTGTCTGGAAAAAAATTCAGAGAAACTGATTTTTATTGATAGGCATAGTATTTTGAAGGTCGCATGCTGTCATAGAAAGCACTGTTTCATTATCTTAACAGATGTATTTTGAGTTTTTTTATTGGAGAGAACTACAGTGTATGTACTTTGAAAATTTTAGTTCAGTTTTTTTTCTTTTGACATGCAGTGATGAAGAAGTGCTGCCTTAGAAAAAGCAAAAGGAGGAGGGTTAAATATGGGAAACTATGTCTGGTTTCCAGTCAGACCAGTTTGAGAATGCCGGGTTCCTTTCAGTTCATAGCAATGTTGTGTCCTTAAATGTTGAGATGGAGTCTTGGCTTGACCCAAATGAACAAAAATACCCTGTGTTTGTTGATCCTTCTGGGAAGTTTTTTTGAATGTGTTTGCTGATGCTGTTGTCAGGATTATTGCCCAGATTCCTGTTGGGATAAGTACATTCAAGAGCTGCTACATGCTGAATGCACTAGAATTTAATGTAAAGATAATTTTGAACCCATTATGTTTTTCTTTGATATTTACGTCTTTTTAATAATCCATAGAATTTGTATCTTCCACTTTGATGAAGTGAACAAAAGTATTGCGATTAGGATTACCATTACAAAATTTAAAGATGAGATTCTGAATGCTTCATTCAGTACATGAGATGTTCCATTGCTGAATGTCTTGAAGTTTTCGGGTTAGCCTGAACCCATCATCATTGCTGTTTCTTCTGTATAAAATAATTAATTGCTTTTCTATAGCTGGTAGTTTATGTGCAAAATAGAGGCACAATTGAATTGTTATTGCTGTATTAATTTTGCAGTCTGATTATTAATGAAGTGTGAAATACAGGGTAATTGTGGAGTTTTGAAATGCTCATGCTTCTTAACTTTTTATGTTGAGTAAATTCAGTCAGGTTTTTAAGGCTGAAAGCTGAGGTTTGTATATGCCGTGTTGGGGGCCTTGTCAGCTGTGTTTTTCTTCTCCACTCAGACAGTTGAGCTCTTAAAAAATAAAAGATGAGCCTTAGGTAAGCAGTGGCTTTCAAGGCATTATCAGTCAAGTATAACAGGAAAACCTGGAGACCCCACTTGGAGTACTGTGTACTGTTCTGGTGTCCTCTACATAAGGGCATGGAGCTATTGGAGCTAGTCCAGAGGAGGGCCAGAAGCACTTACCATATGAAGACAGGCTGAGGAAAGTTAGGGCTGTTCAGCCTGAAGAAAAGGCTGCACAGAGACCTCATAGCAGCCTTCCATTATTTGAAGGGGGCCTATAGGGATGGCAAAGAGGGACACTTTATTAGGGACTGTAGTGATAGGACAAATGGGAATGGGTTTAAACTTAAACAGGGGAAGTTCAGTTTAGATATAAGGAAGTTCTTTACCATGAGATGGTGAGGCACTGGAACAGGCTGCTCAAAGAAGTGGTAAATGCTCCATCCCTGGCAGTGTTCAAGGCCACATTGGACAGAACCTTGGGTGACATGGTCTAGTGTGAGGCATCCCTGCCCATGGCAGGGGATTAGAACTAGATGATCCTTTCCAACCCTAACTATTCTGTTATTCTATGATTCTTATTATCAAATGGAGGCATTTTGTATGTGAAAAATATTTCTGGGTTATATGTTCTTAACAATTAATCTGAAATGAATATTAAGAAATGTTTTTTAGCATGAAACTAATAAAACTGTTAGTAATATTCACTGAGATTTCTGAATTGGTTGAAGGTAGTCTGTAAATGAAACGCAAATAAATCTTTGTGTTTAGCTTCAGTATCAAGCAGTACAGCATGTACTGGACATTAAGTGATTGAACAAACTGGTATTTAGTACAGTATTTTTTTTCTCATTGCTCTGTCCATTGTTCACCCTGGTCCCTGTCAGCTTCGTCTGTCGCTTCTTTTCCTTTCCAGTACTGTATCTCTTTCAGGTTTTGACGTGTTGGTTATTTTTACTTCCCCCAGTTTTTCATTCTTAAACCCTATGTTGGCAATGTCTAAGTGGTGTTGGTAGATGCCTTGTAAACAAGTAGTGGGAGAGCTAAGGATTTGGGTAGTTGTATTGCAGATTGCATGTGTGTGGGATGGTAGCGCTGTTCGTTTTGTTTAATCTGTGAAAGCTTAGATTGGCCTTTCTGTGGTCAACAAATGAAAACGTGATTTGATACAGATAGTTGTGTGCTTGAAAAGGAAATGGCAGAACAGGTGTGCGCATGCATATGACTGTGCATGTGGCTCTATGCATTAGATAGTGAGAAGAAAAATTAATTCATTTTTGCCTTTGTAAAGGAGGTGTTTATAAATGTGGAATAGGAAAATGCTGTTCTCTGAGTTACTGTTTCTTCTATGTATGTTTATGTGTTTCGGGAGAGAGGAGAATACTTGCTACCTGTTTGCAACTTGAGTGCCAAAACAGATGTGTTAAATTTCAATTTTTTCTGTTATATACGTGGAGTGTCAGAGTTCTGCTGAAATTATTTTTGAAATATTTCAATTAGATATTCTAAAACTACTGCTTTCAGTCAAGAAAATGTAAATCTGTTGTAGTTCTTTAGGTATTTATGATTCACTTATAAAGAGCATCTGAAAGGATTAGCTGTTGTTTGCTTATTGTATATTTTTTGGAAATATTGATTTCTGAGTTGCAAATGCTGAATGTGAAGTACGGTGAGCAATCCTATTTTAATTGAGTTTCAATCCAAGTGTGACCTTTTGGTGATAGATTTTACTGGACATTTGATTGGAATTCACTGGGTTTTTTTTTTTTCCTACTTACGAAAAATACACCTTTTTTTTCCTTTCTCTTCAGAATCAACGAATCCCATCTGACATGGTGTTTCTCAGAACATCGGAAAAAACTGGTATGTTTTGCTAATTCAGGTTGCTTAAGTGATAAGTTTGTGGTTGCAGTAAAATTGTAGGTTGTGCATTGTGGTCAGTTTCAAGTGATCAGTAGATTGATGGTAGGAAATCTGCCTTCATCAGATTAATGGGAGAGAATGCATGTGTGAGAAACGCAGTATGCTTGGACTGTAAAACAGGAGAAATCTTATTATGAACATGAGATTATAGATGCATTCCTCCAAAGAAATGATTTTTGTGAATTGTTGTTACAAAATGTTTAGGTAAAACGAACAGTAAGACTACTTTATATTTAAAAGATTGGTTTTGTTTTAGGTGACTTGACAGTATTTTAAGTGATTAGTTGTAAAACATTATCTTGCAACACATTTAAATGTCACTAATTGTATTTCAGTTATTAAATTGAAAAGAACTGAAATCTTAAACTACTAATATGTGAAGTTAAAATACTTTTTAAAAAGGTCTATTGCAATTATATAAAACCCTGAAATAACTGAGTTGTTGGGTGTTTTTTTTTTTGTTGTTTTTTTTTTCCCCACTTAGAAATAATACTGCCTTTTTGATCAGTCAGAAAACTCCACAAATATCTTGTTGAGTGACAGAAAGAAAAGTACTTCTTTTTAGTTCTGCTTCTCTTCATATGGTCATAGGGGAGTACTCTTAATCTTTGAGAAACAAGTATCTCCTTTATAGGAACCCTATAAATTACAGCTGTTTTGATTAAAGTTTAGAAATTACTATTGGATGCCCCCTATATAACTCCAATGAGTTTCCCTGCTTTATATTACCATTTCTCTTCAGATCCTGAAGAGCTGTCTGATATTTGTCACACAGCACTAAATTTCAAAAAGCTAATAGCTATGGTATTGGTAAACCCTGTATTACTGGCACTTGGTATTGCACTGTGGCACTGGAATTCTATCATATATTTCAGATAAAAGTCTAAATTTGCGGAGATCATTTGCAAAAGAACACAAAATATTTCTGATAGCCTACAGAACAGAACCCTACTAGAGCTATATATTTGCTAAAATAAATTACTGTATGTGGTTACTGTGTCTTCCTAATGACTTCCAAATGCTGATTAGATGCACTAGATCATCTAACTAGTCTGGACTGACAAAGTTTCCTAATGATCTGTATATCATCTCTGTCTTCGTTAACCACTCTCATTCAGGATACATGGGCTTTTCTCTTTATTCCCTCCCACAGTACTGTGTTTTATTAAAACAACTGACAACTCAAATTTCTTGGATCCAGCATGGTTATAAAATGGTTGATAATGTTGGGTGTTGGGTCTACTCGCAATTGTCTTTTCCTGCTGACCGTAAAACTGTTTCCGCTGAAGTCACAGCTCCTAGAAAAGTAGGACTTCTACGCCCATAGAAGAGTTACTTTTAAACTCGGCTGCTTGCATGCAATGTGTAAGTGGTAGAAGGTCAGTGTGTGTTGATCCAAAATTTTCCTAGTCCTTACTAGGGAACTCAATATGTATCATTGTTCAGTGTTTGCTCTTGAAGGAGCATCAAAAACTGTCTGGTGAGAGCTCGCTTGCTGTCCTCAGCTAGGATCCTCACAGCTGTTAACATCAGATGCATTGTCACTGCTGGAATTAATGAACAAGAATAAGATGAGACAGTTGCCTAGCTTGCAGCAAAACAAGTTCTTAAATTACGTATTTTGCATATCTGCGCTGTAGCATTGTTTTCCTCCCTGTTAATTCTTAAATTCCTGGATTCTGTTTGTGAGGTTGTAAGACACTGTGTGGCCTCCCCTGCCTGTAGTACTGTTAGTTGAAGGGTATGGTACAGGTGTGGTTGTCAATGAATAATACAAGCCAGAAATACATCTGCACAGGGTACCTCTGTGTCTTGACTGGAGTGTATATAAATAGTAAATCTTGAAGGACCGGAGTTAATATAAATATATCTCTTTGTCAAGATAGAGATGGGGAAGATGAAGAGGGTGCATCCCTACATCAGAAATGTGTGAAGAATAACAATTTTGAAAGTAAATTCCGTCAAGTCTACTTCAGTCACCTTTCTTGGAATGTCATAATTAAAACTTTCCTGTAAGAAGCTCTGTCAGATTGCTATCTAGAAAATAAAACTACTTATCTTAGAAGTTTATCATGTTGCTACAGCAGGCTTTCCATAATCAATATTGAAAAATGCTTATGAACAATTTGAAAGAGTTGTGTACCTACTATGTGAATATTGATTATAATGTCAGGTGAGTAAAGAGCAAATTGAATAAAATCTTCCCAGAATTCTGCTATAAATTGTTTTATATGTACTTATGCTACATGTGGAATGGTGGAATGTGATTTTTAACATTGAAAATGCAACAGGTTAGGTAGTTATATTGGTGTTGCACTTCTTTAACTGGGGGGAAGGATGAAACTCAAAAAGAAAAAAATCCCCTGAACTTCAAGCATATGGCAGTAATTGTTTTTTGACTAAAGAGCAAACACTTGCATCTGTAGTTGTTTCTTCCTGGATGCTGCAGTTTTGACTGATTTATGGTTTAATTTATAGTTAGCACTTTAAGTACTTTGTAAAACACATTAGTTTTTACATGGTTTTATGTTCTATATGTAATTTTATCTTCTCTGCAATAAAACAGTTTAACTATAACTTGTTACTATAAATCTATAAAGAGTAAAACAAAGAGTTTGAACTAATCTTAAAATCCAACACACCCTGTAAGCTGCTTCTGTGGTAAAGTACTATTTTCCAACTTACACTACATATTAATGTAGTTTTCAGCACTGAAGTATCATGTATCTTCAGTCAGAAAAAGAAGCAGTTTGAGTTATAAATGGGTAGTTTACAAAGTTCAGCCTAAAACTATTTTGGCTTCTTTTTATGCAAGTGTGGTGCTATGGAAGAAATGAGGCAATGGCGTGGGCTCTCCTTCCACTTCCCACAATTTTAGGAGTGTTGAGCTTTTTTAGGATACTTCTAACTCTACATTATAGAAGCTGAATCTAAGAGACTCGAGCTTATTTTGATAAAACTGAATTCTTATTAGATATCTTTATTTTAACTTTGTCTTTTAGCTGAAATATCTTCAAATAATCTGATATAATGACTTGATGCTAATTATGTATATATATTTTATTTCTTAGATTCCTGTGTTTTCCAGACAGACTTTTCTAAAAGTTAGCCTAAAGAATAACATAGGTGTGTCTGTGCTTTGTATTCATGTTTGACAATTTGTAATATCAGTATCACTTTCTTTCATGAATAGAGGTAGCTAGATAGCTGTTTGAGTTTTAGAGTTAGGATTCCCTGGGGAATGAAGCTGGTGGAAATCAGTTCTAAGATGTGAATTCTTTGCTGCTGTCAGACTCCTCATATAACAGAGGTTTCCACAAGATCTTCATTGACTTCCAAAGTAAAAAATAAAAAGTAAAAAAAAAAAAAAAGTAAAACACCTGGAATAATACGTTTGGCTTACATATACTTAGAAAGGGTGTGTGTGTGTGTGTGTGTGTTAAGGCTGAATCTTGGTTTTGCTCATTACATATGGCAGAGATGGCAAGCAATTTGGAAGATGTGTCCCATTTATCAGCCTTCCACCAGATTAAAGGCAATGTTCATGCTGAGCCGGCTGCAGTAGATGATTTAAGATTATTTTCATTTGGTGTATAAGCAGGCATCATGCCAAAACCAACTGACTGCTTTTTAGTAGAAAGCTGTTATGTAAATTGTGTTACACCAATGGAAATCTCCCTTACTGAAATTAAGCTAGATCCTAAGTGGCCTTTAACATAGTTTTCAGGTGTTTCTTTAAATTGCTTGGCATGCTTCTCTACATTTTATTTTCTATATGCCATCTTAATCATAGATCAAAAAGCTAGGCAGGGCATTCCAGAAATCATAGTATAACTTTATAGTTGTCCGCAGGAACTGCCAACTGAAGCAGGTGTTGATGACTTCAGTGTTATGGGAGTATTACCAAAGCTACTGTGTTTGTAAGCAGCAATAAAATTTCAAAGATAAACCTTTTCCTTCTCTAAGCTAAAATCCTTGTCTTCTGCCTTAGTTGTGCCTTATGTTAGTGCCTTGGTTGAGTGACTGTCTTCAAGTCCAGGTCAGGTACTTCTGTACTAACACACAAAGGTGTTCTGATATGAACTGCATCTGGTCCTTCATGAAAATCTAGTTTATGTCTTTATAAAACTTGTCTTTATATAAGTTCAAATCCTTAAGATCTTTGGTCTGCCCTACCTGGTTGAAATTAGCCACAAGTTGGTTGTTACTGGGAGAAAGATGGCCTGGAAGAACAATATTGTGCATGGAAATAGGGCTGCATGAGCTATTTGCTGAAGCCTCTGCATTTGGAGTAGCAAAGGGATAACTACCTTTTGGGCTTGTGGCATGCTCCATAGATGATAGGACTATGAAGAATTGCTTGTGTTACATATTGCTGCTACCTATTTAGGCCTGTGACAGGCTGATCCACAGCGCTGTTACGGGTTTTGTTATTAGCTTTTTAGGAGAATAAGAATTGATTAATCTTAGCCCTTCTTCTTGCTTCTATGGTCCCCCTTGTCATAGATAATGCTTTGTGATGGTATGAAAAGTAGCCTTGGGTTTTCTCTTCAGCTTTTTCTGTTAGAAACTGAGCTTCCAAAGGGTAAAGTGGAATTGCTTCTACTTCAACATTCCTGACCATGGCATTTGAACCTTGTACATCTGTCAGTTGTACAGAGTTAGAATTTTTGGCAGACTTGATTTAATATAGAATAGCCACTACTTCTGGAAAAAAATAATTTTCCTAAGAGATGGAGTACTGCATTAAGATATTGCTCTTCTAACAAATGGATAAAAGTTTTTAATAACTGTAAAGGCAGAAGTCTAGTAAAATAAGTTCCACAAATGCATTTCAATACACAAGCTGCTGTAGTCTTTAGTAACTACCAAACTGGCAAATAGAGGTAATACTCTAGAGAGCAACTCCCACTGATCAGTTCCACTGCTGTGAGCACAATTCATCATCATAAGCATTTTTTTTGTTTTGTTCGTGTTTTGTTTTTTTTTTCATTTTGTTGTATGTCTTTAAATCCAGTATTACAGTAATTTACTGGTGTGGACATTCTTAAATATTGTATGTATACCTATTGTAATGGAAGCAACAGGGAAATGAGAAATCATTACAAGTTCTCACAATCTTTTGACTATGAAGACCTTTTAATGCCTTACAAGGTAATGCCAATTGCATAATTGTTATATCTGGTATTTTTCAGGTCTGCATTACATTGGTTTGGTCTTACCTATGTGAACACTTAAGATGGTGTCTCAGGAACACAGGATGGTTGAGGTTGGAAGTGATCTTTAGACATCATCTGGTCCAACACTCCTGCTCAAGCAGGGCCACCTAGACCTGGTTCCCTAGGACCATGTCCAAACAACTTTTTAATACCTCCAAGGAGAGAAATTTCAGTCTCTCTGTGCAAGCTGTGCCAGTGCTTTTGTTTATCCTCACAGTTAAAAAATAGTATTTTTTTGTTTCCTGAGCCTCAAGGAGCCTCCTGTGTTTCAGTCTGTGCCCATTGCCTCTGGTCCTGTCGCTGGACACCACTGGAAATAGCCTGGCTCAGTCTTTGCACCCTCCCCTTGCAAGTAAAAATATGATAAAGGTAATGCAAGCAGTATCTATTCTGGACAGTTAGGAAGAAGTGTTCTGCAAACAACTTAATTGTCTGGGCCCCAGTCTGTTCTGGAACTTCAGATACTTGAAAATCAAACCAGAGGAAAAAATATCAGTTTGGAATTCAGTTGTACAACTGATGTCACTTCTTATCTCTTTATGAAAGCAACTGCTGCAAAATAATAAGGTTGAAAGACTTGCGTTTTTCACACATTCTGGAATTTTCTGTTATGTTTAGCAAACAAGCATTATAATCCCTACCTGTCTGGCAACTTAAAATGCTTTCAAAATCTACTGCTATAGAGAATGATAAATGACTAGAGTTAAGTTCTGCACATACGGCCAGATAAAAGTTTATCTTTAGGGCATGAGTAGCTGCCAACAATCTGTCCAAAGTACTTTAATCTGTTTCTATGCTTCAGTTCCTATTCCATTTTTAACATTTGATTTAATTTGGACTTGAAATGTTTTGGTATCTACTTTAAGCCACTGAGTAATACTGATTCTATGTGATCAGCTACTTGTTTAGGGTACAGTGAGATATTATGAGTGTTCTGTGGTGGAAGGAGGAGGTCTCAACAAGCATTAAGCTCCTAATTGTATTACTCTCTATTACTGATGTAAAATTATGCAGTAAAATGTTACTAGAAAATTACCACATATTTAATTCCCTAATTATTTTCTTGTATTTTCTATGCATAGTAGGGTGACTAGTTCAATGCATGGTTTTTATTGGATTTTAGCAAAATAAGCAGTAACAAATAAATACTTACTATTTATTTTTTGTATTAAAAAAAAAATAGTAAGATTTAAAGTTTATTTGCAGGGAGGCTGTGTATTGTGCTACGTGTAAATTTGCCTGTTCCCACTGTCCAGTGGTAATGCATTTCCCTAGAATTTTAGGGCATTTGGTGGCTTGGCAGAGTTAGTCTCTTGAACTCCCAAATGGTTCTGCCAGTTTTGGTAAGCAGATTGGGAAAGCTGAAGGTGAAAATCATCAAAGCAGATGTCAGAGGCAGGGCAAGTCAGGCAAACAAACTGTATGTAAATTCAGAACTGACAGACTGTGAATATGTTGTTGAAGGCTTTGAAAATTAAAGACAAAGAAATTACTCTTGCAGAAGTTTGGTTCAAGAATTCCTTGCATAGAAGCAGCTTATAATGTTTCCTGTAATGTGTGTGTTCGTAAGATTGATGCCATGCATTACGTTTTTTTTAAGAAAGTGTCACCTTTTTCAAAATTATATTAGATTATTTAGTCTTGGGTTGGGAGGTTTTGGTTTTGTTTTTTTTTGTTTGTGGGGTTTTTTCCTTACCTGAAGGCTTTACTAGACAAGCTGCTAGCATTCACTTGAGAGATCTTTGTAACAATTGGAAAATACCTCCTGGTGGTCCTCATTTTCATTATGAAAAAGGAATTTCTGTATAACCTATGAAGTTTTGATTATTAGACCTAATGAGGATTGATCTTGCAGTAGTTTTAAAGTCTCAATAAAAATTTAGAAATGCTCCTCAAATCAATCTTAATGTATTTATAAGGATAGCTTGCACATCAGATTCTGACTTTCATGTGGGGCTTAAGGCGTGTGGCTGGCTGGAGTTGGAATGGAAGCTTATGTAGACTTGGAACTACCTTAATTGAGCAGCTCTCCTTCCAGTAGTAGAAAACCTAACATGGAGCAACCTGCCTTGTCAGGAGTAGGCAGTTGAGGGTGGCACAGGGTTCTCCATACAAGTGCTGTGGCACATGTTGCCATGCTGTCATTGCTCTTGGTACATGTGGAATTTAGCTGAAATATTTAACTACTTCAGTTACAGTTCTGATTGCAGGTGTTCATGTAGCTTTACACAGCCTTCCTCTGCCTGCCAATTAAAAAGAAATTAGAAAAAAAATAGAAATCCTCTGCTTTTTGCTGTAATGAAGACCAGAGAGAAATCTTTGCAGCTGGGTCTGATGCTTCTTCCCTGACTCCTGTTTGGTAAAGGAGAATGTGCTGATAAAATTTTAACCAAGGATTTATCCTCTTTGTTTTTCATGTGCCTATTGTAATCCAACAGTTTTGTGAGCTCCTTGGACTTGTACTTTTTCTGTGTTTAAGCTTTATGAGATAATAAGGCTTTGATTCCTGCTCCTCCTAATTTAATGGCATGTCCTTCAGGTTGATTACTATTGCTGCTGCTGAAATCTCCAAGACTGAGTGTGCTTTCAATGGATGCTGGTATATTTGGCTGTATGTTTTTCTCAACCTCCTCTGTTTGCTTGTGAGCTCTGCTTTCACCAGGAGAGAAAATGTTCCTTACATTAAGTACAGGGTCTCCTCTTTGAGGTGTATATGCATATGTATTTTTTGTATTTTTGGGCTTTAGAAATAAATGTGGGGAGAGTGAGTTCTGCTGTGCTGTCAGAGCTTTCAAATCAGTGAGCCTGTTTAAATCAGTCATCTTAAAATATTTTGAGTGCTTCGAACCTTTGCTTGTGGCATCAATGTTAATATGTGCTTTGTATTGGGATCAGAAAATGTATTGACTTGATCTTGATTTTTCTACTGAAATTTAAGTAAAAAAAAAGAAAAAAAGCTGGTTAAAAGGTCCTAATTTGAGATTCAGTTTCTGTTGTGATATTATTGTTTTGTATAATATAAATACTGCATATCTGACTGTACATGGCAAGAAGGAGCCGACTGAATCTTTAAGCAGTGCTTGCACTTGGAATAATTCTCATAATACATTTTAAATAAGAACCAACTTTACAATTGAAAACAGGAATGTTTTCCTGCGAGGGCCAAATGAGCACTGTGTGTTAGGGACAGAAATGAAAAATGCCAGAAGAATTTGGATGAGAAGAATGATTCAGATAATGATATCAAATCGGATGGTGTTCATGGAATACCTGTGTTAGACAATTTTCCTGTTTTAGTGGGGCCTTCAAATGGCTTGCAGTGGAGCCACTTTTGTGCTGAAAGACCTCTATAGTTGCTGAAGTTTCAGTTTCATCACCTCTACCTGTCGAGGTGTGCAGTATATTTTGTATCATAGCCTGTAATCTCAGTGAAATTAGCTTGCTGTAGTAGTTACACTAGGTAGGGGTTTTTCTCTGAATGTATTCCAATTCGTTCTTCTGGAAAATACTTTTATCCTTGATTCATTTCAAGAAAGGTGTATCATCTACTGGTTGTTGAGCAACATGCTTCTAATACTAATGTATGTAGAAAATGACTGAATGAGCAAAACTGGTTTACGAATGAGTAAGCAAGGCTGAAAATATTCTCAAGGTTCTTGGACTTTAATCAGGTGGTATGTTTGGATCATTCTTGGGACAGATCACCATAGGTTTTTCTTGTTCTAAGTGGTAAAAACAACTAGAATAGCAGACTAAGCAAATGCCCAAGCAGGGAGTACTGTCAGTGAAAAATATTCTGGTATAAAATGTAATGGTAAACTTGGCATCTGCCAAGTACACTACTGATTGTCCCATCATTCTAAAGAGGTATTCTGGCCTCCTTCACTTTTTTTTTTTTATCTTAACATAAGAATTGTTTTCAGTGTTCTAAGCATTTTGTGTGGCAGAGTTTTTCATTTAATCATTAAACTGAAGATGCAAATAATTCACATTATCTTTTTTTCTGTATTGCTGGGTTTCTCAAAAAATTACTAGTACATAACAGAAGAATAATGGAGCAAATTTATTAAATTGAAAAGATAATGTTTTAAAATATTCTTCTGTATATCTCAAGATAAATCAGTAGGTTAAAATTTGAGAGAATGTGTGAATAAATGTAGGGGGTTTTTGTTTGTTTCTTGTTTGTTTGTTTTTTAATTTGGAACATTGTTTGCTATACATAAGAGAATTCCATAATGTTTTTAACAAAAATAGAGGTGAAAATTCCTAAAGCGTACTGAATCAATATAGCAATTCAAAAAAGATGCAGTGTGATCAGGCTTGGATTAAAAGCATCTGTGTGCTTGTCAATAAGGAGCTGTGATGAGTTTAGGGGTATCATATTGACCATGTATTAATACATGGTATCCTATAAGACCATCAGTTGATTGTTTAGAATGTAAATGAATCTGTTGATGGATCCAGTGACTGATGGCTTAAATTCCAATTAATCAATTGCTTCATCGGTTTCTTAATTCAGATCAAATATCTCAAGTACACACAATTCTTTCATGGTGTTAAGAGAAATTAATGCTTTAAAACTAATTTAATCAGTCTTATATAAATACCACTAAATTTTTTGATTGCATCCTGTGTGATGACATTGTAATTTTAATGTTTGGGACGTTGCAGGTGTCTTTTTTTTTTTTTTCTTCTTGAAGCTATCATAATTGAAAGCTTCTTGTTATAGTGGTAAATGAAACTCTGTACTCCAATATGTTATCTTGGTGCTGCTATTCATCTTGTCATCAGTTTAAAATTTTCATGCACATAGTCACTTAAGTAATATAAATGATTTAAAAATTAAGTTGTAAATGATCTGGTGTTAGGTGTGCAAAGTCAAAGTCCATTTTTCTTTTGTTGGGTATATTCTAGTAACCCATCTCTTTCAATGCTTTTGACCTAAAGCAGGAAGGCTGGTAATATTACTAGACAATATATAGCTGCTTATGACATGCCCTGTTTCTCAGCGACCCATCAATTAATTCATCAACACTTGACACACGCTCTTCAGTGTGACACTTACACCAGTTGATCTTAATTTGATTGCCGTTAAAACCTTCCTTTCCTGACAACTGTTGTCAATTATACAAAATAAAATCAAGTATTCATAAGTAGGCTGTAATAGGATATAGGCAGACAGATTTAATAATTCAGTTTTGCTGGGGCTTGAAAGGCATTAGTTGTAGCTGTTGTTCTCATTTGTAAAAAATTCATTGGATACAGCTCTGGAGAGAGAAGGCAGACATAATTTTATTTAGATTTGACTGAGAAGAACCCAGACGTGTAGTGGTGGCTTAGCATTAACTCTAAGAATAACTGACATGAATTCTTATCAGTTACATATTACAGAAAGTAAATGTAATATAATTTTTAGGCTAGTTCAAGTGCACACACTCTAGAGTGTTTTTTTTATATATCTATAGAGTGTGGAATTCAACACTGCATTTATGCAGGCAAAACAATACCTTTTTAAGACTGGGGTGCTTGGCCTTTAATATGCTTGTAAAATACGCATATTCCTCCATATTTGCTATATACAACTAAATTGTAGCTGCTTCCCTTTGATGCATTTTCAGCACCAGATAACATTAAAATGTGTGTGCAGTGGCATATTTGAATTATACCTGTAAGTTCTCTTTAGTGCTTACTGACAAATCTCTTCTTAAGCTGGCTGATACTTGGCAAAAAAAAAAAAAAATGGAAGCAGAAATCTGTTCATTTTAATGTTCTCCAAGAGAAAGTTAAATGCATTTTTCAGAACTTGTGTGTGTTGATTTGGCTTCTTATATACTATACTGTGTATATTGACATTTGTAACAAACACCATGTGTGGTTTGACTCTTCAGGCTCTGTGGAAGGAATTTGAATGTACTTGTGAAATCTAAAAATGGAGACCTTTTTAAAAATAATTTCACATGTAAAGTGCTGCTTAAATAGGTGTAGCTGAAAACAAGATCTGCTGTAAGTGATTGCTCAAAGCAAGAGCAGAAAAAGTGGAGGAAAGAAGTGTGGAAGTATTTTTATAATGATGTGTCATTCACTTTGATATTTTTTAATGCTAGTTAGAATAAGTTGTTCCATAGGGTTTTTTCCCATGAATTTGGAATCCTCCCTCTTCCATCTCATCTGATGACTTAAAGCTTCTTTCTCAGATCTTTCTTCCATGATGGGAACTAGGAGTGAGGAAATGAAAACCAAGTTCTGGATACAGGGCAAGTAAGATAGTTTGGTTTCTTATATCAAGAAAATGATAATAATTTTTAACATTGCTATTAATCAAGAAACATGGGTAATTTTGGAAAAGACATGTTTTAAATATGAGCATACTTTCCCACCTTTTCTTTGTCAAAACAAAGCCAGAAGACTTCATGATCAAAGAAGAAAGCAGGGAGGAATGATGATGCATAATATTAAGAAAAAGCTCATTATATATATATATATATATATATATATATATATATATATATAAAATTGATTTTTTTTTTCTATTTCATTAAGAAGCTTCCCTTTCTGGCTTGGTGGGGTGTCCTTTTTATTTTTTTTCTTTGCACGCTTTTTAAGGCTAAAATATGACCAGTGTTTTCCAAGGACAGCCTGGGTTTAGTTTGAAAATTCTTGTTGAGGGTTTTTTTTCTTCAGGATTTCTAGAGGTACGCAGGCCCACAAAACCAGTGATGCACCTGGAAGTGTAAACCATTCCCAGAGGCATTTGACACGTATGTGGCCTGCATGTATGTTGTGATTAAAGCCTTAAGTCCAGCACACACTGAGTTAAGTAGGATTCTTCCTACTTACTCTGTATTGAGCACAGTACCTTTGTTTGACAAATCTAGGCCAAGTGTATCAGGGCCCTAAATCATTGCCTTCATAGATGAGCTTTTGTATTACGATTTCAAAACACCATAAAAGCTGCTGAAATAAGTGTTATTTTTGTTCAATATTCCATTAACACACAAAATAACTTTTTAAAAAGACGGGTTTTAATCTCAAAAATTTAAGATTTATTGGTACCTCAAATAACCATTAACAGGAAGTCTATTAACAAGTAGCAATGTATCACTACATTTTAAAGTTATGTAGTTACTTCAGGTTCTTAAAATGGTTTTATTCCTTTGTATTGCAGGTGCTGCTTTTCCACAGAAAAGCACTCTTAAATTCTCTAAGAATTTACTTAGACAGGCCTCAAATAGTTGAGCTTTTGCTAGAGTGCACGCAAATGGGATCATAGTCCTAGGAGTTCCCTAAGCATACAAGTTTCACAGTTTTAAACTGAAATAGTTTTAAAATCAGTTTGGTTGCTGTTGGGCAGCACCTTGCGTGGGCATACTCTAAACTGATTTATGCCTATCTTCAACTGATTAGGCTAAATAAATATTGTATGTTTGTAAATTATTTCAAATGTGCTTATGTGACATTGGCTCTACTTTTGGTAAATGACTGAATTCTTCAAACCAGTGTAATTTCCTTATCAACCCTAAAATTCTAGTTCACTCCAAAATTTCCACTAGAAAGAAATAAATTCGAGAGTTTCACAATGTTCACCTTTGTCCACTGATCTTAAATGACTCTGTATTGTTATAGGAAATAAGCATTTGAGTGCCATCACTGTACAAAGTAAAAGGTCTGATAGTCATTCTCCTTTTATATGTAGCCTTATGAATTACTTTCATATATATATATACAGCTATGCTTTTTTAAATAGCTGAGATATTTAATGACTTTGCCTTTAAGCAGTAGAGAACTTAGAAAAAAAAAATTAATTTGTGCTGTAAAATAATTGTCAGATTCAAGAGTTACCACTGCATTCAGAGGGAAAAGCAATTCCCGGCATCTGTATAGATGTATTTTTTCCCAACATGTTATATTCAGGTTAGAAATGTAAATGATTTTTAACATTTACCTAAAGCATTTAATTGAAGTACATAATGCAATTTTTTACTACTTTTTGTTTGTGATGGTGGGAAGGGGACAATGCTTCCAAGCATTTCAAAATGAAACACTTACAAATAGCTGTTTTTTCAGAGGACTTTGATTATTTGAAGTTTCATATACTGGTAACTCAAATACCTTCCACAAGTAAAGAAAATACGTCTAACTTCCATGCAATACGCAGTGGGAAATGTTTAGTTTTTTACAGGTCCAAGGTCTTGGTGGGAGTGAAGAGTTGTTTTTATACATGCTTTGTAATTACATGTTTAATCTCCTATGTTTATAGCTTACTTAAGCTGAGTTTAAAATCAGGACCTCACAGAATAATTAAAATTACTTAGTCAAATGTGCTGCAGTATTTGAGGAAGAGGATTGTATTGTTTCAGTTTTGCTGTTGTGATCATTATTGAAAGCTGACTTGGCAGAAGGCAGTCCTTTTCTCTGGATAAAAGGGGAACAGGCTATGAGATAAGTTATTGATGAAATTAACTGCTGAAGTGGAGAGGAAATGCAGCTGGCCAATACATGTCATAGTGTGAGCTCTATTAAATGAATATATGTGCAGTCAACCATTCACAGGAGCTACACTTGTCTTGAACTGCATTGATCTATAGTATAATTCTAAATGAAATTGATGGAAGAGAGCAGCCATTGACAGGAAGGGTAAAGAGAACCATGAAATGTCTTGTACAGGAAAAGTATGATGGAAAGTAGGCTCATTTATGCCATGAATAGAAAGTGCATTGGAACTGTGGTATTTCTAGGTGTTCCTAGGTATCTTACCCTTAATTATTAGGCAGTGTAAGTTGCTGGGTTCTTCAAAAACTGCTTTATAATATTTATTTTTTAAAAGAAAATCCATAAAGAATCCTGTCAAGAATTTAGTATCAGCTTCTCAAGGACTTTAGATACAGCTTTACAGCTTGCAGCTCTGAGCTTTAGGTGAAACTTAGTTGTGATCATATGTTCCAAGAGCTGTTCATGTGAACATTTAAAGTTGGGGGTTTTTTTTGGGGGGTGGTGTTTGGGTTTTTTTACTTACTATGTACTTGATATAAATACATCTGTTACATGAAGGCTGGTAAGCTTGTTTCAAGGCAGTTGTGTAAAAATGCTGCCTTCTAGTCAGATATAAGTTCAGGGGACTTCTCTCTCGGGCATATCCTTTCAGACGGTTAGCTCATTAAACTGCTTAACTTACAGGCCTTGATGAATAAAACATTAGGTTCTGTTAGATTTTACTTACGTCAGGGTCCACGTGTCCTATAAAAGAATCTTAATTTCATGTTCATTGGTAGGTGCACTTTCTTGATGTATTGCCTATTAGATTCAAAGCTTCTAGCACATAGTCTTCTTGTCTGAGTAAGAGGACTCGAACCTGGATAAACTCCCTTGGTAGTGTTTCCTTCAGTTTAATTGCTGCCATATTACCTCTAGTGATGAAAATACTTTGTTAGTTTTTATTGGATTAGTTGAACTATGGAAGGAATTATGGGTATATATGCAAGTATGTCAATATGCATTGTTTAAAATTTACAAATAACGAGAAAAAATCTATTTTTATTTCACACCTATAGCACACAGTTACAGTAGTGTATCAGTTGCTAGGCTGTAGCATAATGGAATTTGTAATGATTACTTCAGAAATATTTAAGGTTTCTTTTGCATAGCAATTGTGAAGAGTATTGCTAAAATTTTACCACCTTTTTAAAAGGCTTCAAACTAGATGGTAGTTGTAGCTAATTGCAGGGTTTTTAACATATTTGCAATGTTAGTGTGCAGTCTTTTCTGAATCTGGTATTAGTAACCTATGCATGACTTTAGACCCGATACCCGTCAAGCTAGCTACTGGGGCGAGAGTAGGCTTTGCACTGGTTTCAGTTTCCTGTTTCTTGAATATTCATCTTCTGTCTGTAAATCCTGCTGATTCTCTTCAGTATGTATCAGTCTATCATGAACTTCCCTTGTCTTAAGTACAGTGCATGTGTTGACAGACTTTTCTAGCCATGGGTCCTTGACAGTTATTTCTTTACAGTATAATACATTGGGACTCGTATGGTTTTGAATGGTATCCTTGTTAAGGCTTTATTAAAAAAAAAAAGTTTCAGAGAAACCAGAAGACTGCGAGCGGTGGAAGTTTGTGATGTCATACCAGCAAAGAGACAAGAATCACAGGCATCAGTTCGTTACTCTATTGTGTTGGAATTGTACAAGTGACACAATTCTGAAAAGAAAAAAAAATGAAACCTGTTTCAGCTTCAGCCAGTGAAGTTATTTCTCTTGCTTATAGCATTTGGAAACATGTTCAGAAACTATTAAGAAACTAGAAAACTATCACTCCCCCCTATTCCTAACAGGCATATTGTTAATTTTATCAGAAAAAAATTGCTATTATGTGATACCTGGAGCATTCCTGGAAGAAAGCACACATACATTGCAAAATCTGAATCTTTTTATATTTAGTGTGTTTCTTTAAAAATGGTTATAAATGTCTTTATTTTCACTTTTCTGGGTTTTTTTTAACCCAAACTGAATTTTTGAGATTAAAAAAACAGTGTCTCTTTATAACTTCAAGGTTCATGTTTCATTCGAACTGACCAGCTTGATGGAGAAACAGACTGGAAACTGAAGGTTGCTGTCAGCTGCACACAAAGATTGCCAGCTTTGGGGGTAAGCATTTTTATCTGTTTGCTTTTAAATTATCTTCCCATGTACGCATACATACCTCTTATGTAAAAATTGTTACTTTAAGTATTGAGAAATACCTGTCATCACAGTCTTAGCTTTTGCAATAAATAGATATTCTGAGGAATGAGAAGTTGGTTATGTAAATATTCTAGTTTTTAAATGAAAAAGAAATTGAGACAATTGGATTTTTATGTTTGAACTTAGTGGTTCTCATTGTGATCCCCACTGAGAATCATACTCTGCAGAGGGATATCACAGTTGTAGTGTTTTCAACAAAGTGTTATACCGCAAGGGCAAGTCATTCATGCCTCAGAAACCATTGATTTAATCACTGGCTTGGAGGCTTGTGAGACAGAAGTCTGCTCTTGGAAGGTAAAGTGTTTTTTGTTGTCAAGATGCTTTTCAGTCTGATTAGGTGCAACATGCAAGTTCTTGCAAGGAGGGCTCTCTGACAGTTGCCTGAATGTGTGTAATTTTTGTGTGTGCGTATGTGTTATGTCACAGGTAACTCTTAAAATCATGAAAAAGGATATATGTATGTGTGTATATGTATGCATACATTCAAAATAGGCATATCTACAAAAATGTATGTAGAATTGCATAAATGTCTCTTAAGGAGAAGCTGATCTGTGTCCCTTGTATTGGGGAAGCTTGCTATTTTATAGAATGGGCTTAGTATTAAGAGACTTCTGAAGACGCACTCACAGGCTGGTGGAAATTGCACAGAATTCCTGGTGTTTTGACACGAAGTCCTCTAGGTACAGCCTCTGTTCAGCCTGGAGAAGAGACAGTTGTGTGGAGTTGTCATAGCAGCTTTCCAGTATCTGTAGGGAGTCTACAAGTATTCTGGAGAGGGACTCTTCATCAGAGACTGTAGTACTAAGAAAAGTGGTAATGGGTTCAAAATTAAACAGGGGGAGGTATAGGTTACATATGAGAAATTCTGTACTATGAGAGTGGTGAGACACTGGAACAGGTTGCCAAAAAAGCTGTGGCCTGCCCTGTCCCTGGAAGTGCTGAAGACCAGGTTGGACAGAGCTTTGAGCAACCTAGTCTAGTGGAAGGTGGCCCTGCTTGTGGCAGGCAGTTGGAATTAGGTGATTTTAAGGTCCTTTCCAGCCTTGAACCATTCTAAGGGTTTTATTAAAGGCAAACTTAGTTTGAGTGGACTGTTAATATGCCATCTTGGTAGAAAAAGTAAGTGGTTATCTGCCAGATCTTAGCAGGACTTCAGCAGTTGTTATTCCAGAATTACGGAGTTGCCACCACACTAAAATTAGCAAAAGGGAGAGATCTGTTTCCTGTGTTCTTAGTGCTCTGGCTACTGGCTTTACATATGACAGGAGGAGGAAAGAATAGCTCAGTTTGGACTCAAAGGATTGGGAGTAAGGGACGGAACTGAAGTTTGGTCATGCCAATAGAGGTGCCAAGTCAGGCTCCAAGATGGGAGTTCTAGTGCAAGAACACACTCTAACAAGTATTCTGTAACTTGCAGTTGAATTTAATATTCATAGTACTGCTTCTTCTGTAAGTTTTTATCAGTTAATCATTGTCCTCTGTGGTTTCTCATGGGGAAAAAAAAAAATCTTGTCCATATTTCAGACAGATGCATCCATTTGACTGAGATTCACTCTATTTTCTGTCTTGCTTTAATGTTCTTGGTTTGTTTGTTTTTTTTTTTTTTTTGTGTGTGTTTGGGGTGGTTTTTTGTTCGTTTTTTGTTGGGTTGTTTTTTTGGTTTTTTTTTATGGGGGGGCTTTTTGGGGGTTCTTTTTTTTTTTTTTTTAATTAAATAATGCTTTTTAGAGTTATAGCCATGTCTAACTTAGCTATTATTTGTTATTTCACTTGTTCTGAAAGCATCACTGACTGCACTTGGCAAATACAGCTCTTTGTGCAGAGCACTGCCTCTTTGAGTTCTGTTTGCTGATTATAATTTCAGTGTTCAGAGCCTGAAATCTGGAGTAAACAACAATGCAAATGTTTCTGTACACTTTCCAGGGGAAAAAAAAAAAGTAATTTACATTGTCTTTTCCTTTTTTAAAAAATACCAAATCCATGTCTGAAATTTTCCCTGCTTGCTAGGAAAAAAGTACTAGAGCTAGAGCAGGGAATTGTTGTACTGTAACTTTTATATTATGTTCTTTATTGATAACAGATTTATTTTTTTTTAGAGTTGATAAATTGTTAAACATCTAGAGATATACTGTAAAATTACAGTTAGACCTGTGCATTTGATTTGCAAGAAGTAAGTGTATATATAGTTGTTTACAATGGAAAATAAATCGGAGGTGATTGAAGCTGGGCAGTCTGCATTTGAGTAGTAGAACATGCAGCCTCAACTTTCTGCAGAACTCAAAGTTTGCTTCAGGTGTCAGTTGTTTTGGGCATGTTGGGGAGGAAAACGCAAGGTATCACCAATAAACTATTCATGCATCTTGGAAACAGTGAACAAGAGTCAGCTGTACAATATAGTACCAATTTTTTCCTTAGCTGTTTGCACTTACTGCTGGTAATTACCTCTAACTGATCTGTGCTTCTTGCAAGATTTATGTTCTACCTCTTCATGAGCTGCAGGTAATAACCCGAGTTGCATCATCAGGTGCAGCTGGTGAAGGAGCTATACGCACTTAAAATTCCCCTGGCTACCCGCAGCAAAGGGAAGCCCCCAGGTAGCTTATGTGCCTCTGCCCTTTCTTGCATCACACAGTCACTGGTTGTTAACCATACTAGCCAAGACTTTGTCTGCACTAAGTTGCCACATCATCCTGAGTAACTGATTCTGGGTATAATGCTTTCTGCCAACTTAACTAATCTATCTCCCAGTTTCCATACTGTCTGGTTTGGTCAGAACATTGACACTGGGTGGTTCTTTAATGAGATCATTTTAAATGGCTGCTTCCCATGTGGTCTTGGATGGTTTGCAGTGGTCATGTCTCATCTGCTTCACTCCTGTGCCCCATCTGTCTGTGGAATATTTTGGGGAAATAGTAGCTTAATGTGCCCAAATGCAAACACTTTTTAAGGCATCCCCACATCATTCACAGAAGGTAATATCCCAGAGGCTGTTTCTGTTCCTGCGGAAAGCACAGTGTATTTCTTTACTTTCTGCAAGAACACACTAACCTCTCTGGGATGGCAATAATATGCAAGAGTATCATCGAAAGAAACTGCTGATGGACAGCTTCAGAAGATTACTATGAAACTGTAAGCAAGCAGTGAAATTTAAACTGACAAGAAATAGCATTATGGAATTATTTTATTGTTAAGCCTACTTTTTGCATTTAATAGTAGAGCTGTCTCTGTAGGCCCTACACATACTCATTTTCTTTAAAGTTAAAATTTAGTAAGCGGAATGATTTTTTTATAGTTTCAGTGAAAAGAATGGTTTTGGAGAAAAGTAAAAATAGGATACGCACTTAAAATATTTAAGGACAGTGTTTGGCACCTTTTGAAACTTTACATTCAATTTATCTAAAAAGGGATGCTTAAAATACATAGTTGAAGTTTCTTCAGCAGATAGTATTCAAGCTCTCTTGTATACTCAGTGTAAAAAAAATTTGGAGCAAGTTGATTAAACATAAGTATTACTTGAGAAATCCATTTAAAGTATACTTTTTCTAACCCTAGGCTTCTACAATATCCTCTGTTGCTTAATAAAACTGCAAAATCATGCAAGCTCCTGTCCAGGTATTAACTTTAAAATGTGTAGTCTGTTGCTCTGTAAAATATCCATATGCTTCTTTCTGTTCCTAACTTTAAAAACCACTCTTTTACAGTGATTATCTTGCTAACGTATCATGTGTAATAGGGGCATGAGCTTTTTGATAGGCTTTTTTAAGCAGAAAATTTGTGGGCTTTAAAGCTGTCTAGCAAAGGACTGAGCTTTGTGCTGCGGTCTGGGATCAGCTTGGGTTTTCTTTTCCCAGCAAAACGTTAGGAGAATCAAGACAGTGATCCTTCTTCCTGCTGAATAAAGCTGCTGGGCCGGGATCCTTCTCTGTGTTCACATTGTGTGCTGCACACGGGGGGCAGCGCATCGCATCTCACGTGGCGAAAGTAAGGCACTTCAGGGAACGTCTTTCTAAATGTTTTGCTTCAGCTTTTTTAAATGAAAAAGCTGTTTTGCTTTAAGAAATTCGGGAAAGTTAACGCTCGCAGACAGCAGCACATCATTCACAGTGGGGAGGGCCAGGTTTCTGACCGTTCCGTGTGATGCTATCAGACAGCGCAGCACAACGAGGGCGGAACAGGGCGCGGGGGAGCGGCCCCTCCGCGCAGCGCCGCACCTCGGCGGCGCCACCTGCTGGGTGGCCGCGGGCATAGCGGCGGGAGGGCGCCTTCTGCGGCGGCTGAGAGCGAGTCCCGGCCGCGCGAGGAGCGGGGTCCCTGATTGCATTTTTGTCATTGACAAAACTGGTTGGGTATTAATTGAAGACACCGTAAAGTAAATGGGTTGGGCAGGATATAGTTACTCCGCTCCTGTGATAACCCCTGCCTGCAATGTTGCATCAAGCTCTGGGGCTCCCAACATAAGAGGGACGTGGAGCTGTTAGAGCAAGTCAAGAGGAGGCCAGGAAGATGCTCTGGGGGCTGGAGCACCTCTTCTTCTGTGGACACAGGCCGAGAGAGCTGGGTTTGTTCAGCCTGGATAAGAGAAGGCTCTGAGGAAACTTTAGAGGAGTTTCCAGTGCCTAAAGGAGACTGACAAGAAAGCTGGAGAAGGGACTTTTGACAAGGGCAGGTAGGGATAGAACAAGGGGGAATGGCTTTAACCTGACAGAGGGCAGATTTAAATTAGATATTAGTAAGAAGTTTTTCACTATGAGGATGGTGAGGCCCTGACACAGACTGCTGAGAGAAGCTGTGGCTCTCCCATTTCTGGCGGTGTTCAGGTTGGACAGGGCTTTAAGCAACCTGGTCTAGTGAAAAGTGTCCCTGCCCGTGGCAGGGGTTTGGAGCTAGGTGATTGTTAAGGTCCTTTCAACCCAGTTCATCCTGTGTTTCTATGAATTATGTGGAGAACTCTTAAGTTCTTCTGGTCTGGTCCGTTTCTAAGACACAAAGCTTGTGTTTTAATTCAGTACTGCTGTTAAACTGGATGGAAGTCTCATTTGTATCGGTGGCTACAAAAATGTGTTAGGTTTCCAAGTTTAGCTGTATATGTATTTATGATAAACCAGCAGTTGGCTGCAGGGGTCTATTCACAGGGAGACCCTATTCAGACAGGTGAATGTGGGGTGCAAACTGTGGTACAGCAGTAGTGCTTTTCGTGGCTTCCAGGGATTCACCACACATAAAGCAACACCTGTGGCAGTGTCTTCTCCATGTGCTTGCAGTGTGTTTTCAACGCCGAGGCTTACAATTCATACTTGCATACTAAAATGTATTTGTAATGATTTAAGAGAACATGTGCAAGTTGATTATAAAATAGATTATGAACAATTTGTGTTTGACAGAATATGCTCTCCATAAACATAATTCGTTAAGATTTCTTTAGCTGTCTGATGTTAAGTCAGAGAATATTGGCACGAGCTGTCAGTTGTGTCATCAGAGCAGCACTGTAACCCTACCCACTGTGACACCCGGAAGAAACAAACCTGCAGACCTTCAGAGCTTTTCTTAAAGAACAGATGACACCACCAAGATGATCGGTACAGATTTTGTTGTCTTTCAGAAGCACTTAATGTGATCAAAGAATTAAAATTTCAACAAGTGATTTAATGTCAGCTGAGCAGCAAATATTGTAACACCTAGATTAGGTTTCTTGCAGTTTAATACTTATACGTGGGGCAGTCGTTCTGGCCAAACATGTGCTGTCAGGCATTCTTCTCTAGGTTGTGTGTGATCAACTAAATTTATTAACAGCAATGAGGTCACTGTAATTTTCAATAAATGGAGACTTGCTGATTTATATCAGAAGATCCATATAGCAGTAAACAATACCATTTACATTTAATTAGTTTTATTGAACCAAAGGCAGTTTTATTTGTAATGAAATACATGTTATGATTAAGAATGTATTTTAATGATCTTTAAGTAAGGTGAATAAATGTTGCCCTTGACCTAACAGAGGAGATTTTTCTGTTATCAATAACTTTACAGTGATTTTTAAATCGTGAAATGCAGAAGACAACATTTTCATTATTGTACTATCATCAAGCCATTTCCTGACTTTGTGTAGAAAGATTAAATGTATTCTTCTGAATTATTATTTTAAAATGAGATCATTAAATGCATATCAGTTTGTGGGGTTTTTTTTAAATCTATTGTTTTATTAAATAATTTATTTTTTATTACTCGAGTTTCAAGTCTTTCGTATAGTTTCTTTAATCTAAAACTGTTAACAAACCCTCTACCAGGTGTGTTTTGGGTTAGGGCTGGGTTTTTTCTTGGTTTTCTGTTTGTTGTTTTTGTTTGGTTGTTGTCATTAGTTTTTACTTCAGTAAGAAAATAACTGAGGTCATTTGCCCTCACCAGCTCCTAAAGGCAATGTAATATTAGATGCAGAATACTTTTTCAATTGAATTTATCAGTAGAACTATTTGGGTTCAGTGAACCAGCAGTTCAGTGCTGACTGTATGCAAGTAATTCTTTACTGAAGCTGGATTTCATAATGATCATACAATCACAGACTGGTTTGGGTTGGAAGGTACCTTAAAGCTTATCCAGTTCCAACCCCCCTGCAATGGGCAGGGACATTTTCCAGTACATCGGGTTGTTTAAAGCCTCGTCCAGCCTGGCCTTGGATCATGTCCCTCGTTAGTGAAATCATTAATAATAAGTGGTTGTGGGTTTGTTTTTTTTTTTTGTGTGTTATTGATTAGTTGGTTTTGGTTTTGTTTGTTTTATTTGTTTTTTGTTGTTTTTGTTAAATCCTTTGTTCAAGTAATTTCACTTCTTTTATATAAAGGAAAACAAACACATAACCAAACCAGATAAATCTTTCTGGCTCAGTGAGCAGAAGTTATATTTACATATAGTGTTGTGCAAAAATCTTGTGTCACCTCATAAAATTCACCATTGCAAGTTCTTTCAAGACATTGAGATAAGAAATTCACAGCTTCTGGGAAAGCAGCAGTAGGTGAAGGAACATCTTTGCAGCCTGTATTGTTTAATTTGGTTAATATGTTACCTGTCTTCTATAACTGTATTATCCTTTGTATTTCTTTTTCCTCCTTTTGTGTTATAAATCTTCATCTACGGTATTTTTTTTTGGCCAGAGAGTGATGTCCATTTGGAGTATATAGTGTGTTGGGCTACAGAAGAAAAGTCTATCTTTTGGGGTTTTTTTCTTCACTCTAATAATGAAAAAACTCGTCAGAAAGCTACGGAGCACATGTAATATGCTAGTATGTCTTTCTAATGTTCACTAATGACATGCCAATGAATTGCCACCTCATAGATTTCTAGAATACTCGTCCAGTTCTAGTTTGTGCCATTCAGGCTAATGGCACAAATGTGCAGGAAATGTGCAGATTTCAGTTTTTTCAGGATGGGGAGTTAGTTTTAGTGTTAAAATTCAGATAAAAGGAAAACATGAAAGTTTAGGTGTTAAATCAGAAATACAAAAGAAGTGAAACATAAAAAGACAACACTAAAGGAATGTGGTAGAAATATTTACATTTAAAATGTAACAAAGGAGAACATCATAGTAAAAGAAAACATGAAGGTGAGAAACCAGGAAAATGTATTACTGCATTAATACCAATATACTTAAAAACAGGGATATTTCTGCTTCCTTTTATTCTAATATTGCATCCCATTAGGGCATTTTGTCAAGAGAGAAGTTCTTCGTTGACGCATTTCACTAGCAGTTTTTATTGTGTATATGAGTATGTGTGTGGTATTAGTTTTCCACTGTGCAATACACTACTGAGAGACTCTTCTATTTTTCTTTGCATAATAAAGCACATAATAGCAAGGATTAGCTAAATTGTAGGTGATAACAGATTGGAAAGAAGTGAATGATGAAGACATAGGACACCACATGTGTATTAGTTTCATATGAATTATTTCTCATGAACCTGATGAAAGTAGGTTGGAAGAACAAGGATGCAATGAATGAACTTTGTGTGAAAGACTTCAGTAAATGGCTAATGGTTTAAGATAAATGTAATTTGTGAGAGTTAATGTTCAGATTTGATTCATTTTTTAAAAAGCATATCAGATTAAGTCTTCTGTTGTTTTTGCAAGGTATGAAGTGAGAGATGTGTGCAGAATAGAAATAGAAATACAAATTCATTCTTTAAAGAGCTACACTTTTTAAAAGTCAAACAAGTTTGATAAATATGTAATAGATTAAAAAAAAACATTAATTTTGATCTGGAAAAAGTGAAACCCATGATATTCAAAAATCGTGTAGTTAAATTGCATCAGAGGAACAAGAGGATACAAATGTGTGGGATTTTAAGATATTAACACAGGTGGACAGTTGCACTTTATTTTTGTAATGTTCAAATTCTGTAATAATAAAATGTTATTTTTGTGCTTGTATTAAATTATGATGGCATGCTTTTAAAAATAGCTACATTTGAGCCAAGGTGTGGCTATACTTCCATGATAGAGGCTGTAAAATTCATTCTGCTTTTGAAGATAGCACATTCTAGGTAGCATGAACAGCGTATTGTAGCCATGTAATCTGCTCCCAGAGATGGTGTCCGATTAGCCTTTTTTAGGATTCATCCAATAATAAAGGATGGAGATAACCCAAATAGTTAGGTGCTGCATACACTGAGAATGTAGACACTCTTGCATTTAATCAGATGTTACAATTCTTAGACTGACTGGGATTTACAATCAAGCATTTGCTCCTCCCCAGAGTAGAAATCAGATCCCTGCATGAGTGGTCTACTGTTGTTGAAATCTCTTAGCTGCTGTTGGTCTAAAAAGCACCAAGAAGTTTCCTTTTGTGATCAGGAAGCTCTTTGTAGTAGGCTTTTAACAATTAGTCGGTGGCATTCTTTCTGTGGAAGGTGGGTGTTTCAGAACAATTACCTGATGAAATAATTGTTTTAGAATTTTAAGGTGATCCTCTCTGAGCCTGTAGGGACAGCTCTTAAGATCTGAAAATAATCAGATTTTTTTTCCTTACCCTGTTTATACTGTAATGCCATCTTACATATGTAGCCTGCTACTGTAGTATCTAAGTATCTCTTATTTTTCTTAGTTTTAGGGTGGGAGTGTTCATGGGTTGTTTGCTGTCGTGAGTAGTAGTACCATATATATTAGACCCAATTTTACCAGACTGGTGTAGTGTATCCCTAACTTTAAGCATCTGACTAATCCTGTTAATGTATCCAGGCTTTCTTGAAGCTGATGGTTTCTTCTCATGGGTTGACTGCAGGTGTGCTTGAACATTTAAGAGAACTTGCATCCATTTCGTTGTTTCCTCTTGTATTCGGTTGGCTTTCTCATTTCTGGAAAAATACTTTGTTTCTAGTTTCATTAAAAACAAACAGGCAAAATAAACTAAACCAAAATAACACAAGCAAAAGAGACCCCAATAAAACAAGCAAAAAGCACTTTAAAAGAATATGGGGGGGAGGGGGGAATTATACTATTAAAATGGAACTGTGAAGAGAAAATAAACTAGATAAAGTTCTTAACTCATGTTATAAATGTAAAACAGTTCGGTGTTTGAACTGTCAACACATTTAGAATACCATCTTGGGTCTGGTTTCTTTGTAGCAAGATGTAGTGAAAAAAAACAGCATGGTTTTTAATTGGGTAAAAAGTTCATTAACTTAATTTGGGGGGTGGGGGGTGTTGGGGGTTATAAACTGGAATCTTTACTGGTAAAGATAGTAATATGTTATTCAAAATACGTGATTGAGTTGAAATAATAGTAAGTACATTTATTTGTTTTACAGGATCTCTTTTCAATCAATGCTTATGTTTATGCTCAGAAGCCACAGCTGGATATTCACAGTTTTGAGGGTACCTTCACAAGGGTAAGTAAAGTACCTAAATACAGTTCTACTTCTCTCTTCCGTTTTTCAGTGTGTAAGTGAAACCTATACTTAGTGTCAAAGTTGTATTGGATCTTTTTTTTTTCCCCAGCTATAAGGCTATTCACGTATGCAAACCAAATTTGATAATAGGAGTGTAGTAATTTCTGCATCATTTTTCTGTTATTTCCAAAAGGTGGCCTGCTGAAGTTAACCCTTTAAAGTAAGGTCTCCTAAGAGGTAGTGATTTTTTTTTTTCCATTTCCTTATAGATTTGTAGCATTATATTAGCAGATACAGTGGTTGTTTCATTTATTTTAGCCAGACTTGGTGTTAGTAGACTCATTCCTCTTGGTAGTTTGTTTCTAAAATAATTTTATGGAATTAAATACTATGGAGGTATAGAAGGGTTGTTTTGTTTTTTTTTGGTTTTTTTTTTTTTTACCCAAGTGACTCAAATTGGTAATAAATTTTGTTCAGTAATTGGAATTCGAGTTCACAATTCTAAATACACTGATGAATGAGATACTGCAGTTGGCTCTCAAAGACCAATTTATACTAGTTACATAGTTCATGTTGCCTACAAAGTAGATGTCATTTGCCCACACCTTCTAAAGCTGTAAGCAACAATGTTTGTTTAAACCTTATATTGAACAATTGTCCAAATGAAAATTCTGTTAACAGCTGTAAAACTCATGTTATTCCTGTCCCAGTGGCTAAGTGCATATTTTTCTAAATACAAATTGAACTCCTCAGAGCCTTTTTAACAACTCTGGTATGTGTAATTGAGACATTGGGAAATCATCACTAAGCAGTTGCTTCCTATACTGAGTTCTGTTTGTACATGTAATAAGAGGTGTATGATTCAAGCATCCCTAATATGTGTAAATAAGCCTGATTATAGAATCATAGAATAATTAGGGTTGGAAAGGACCTTAAGATCATCAAGTTCCAACCCCCCTGCTGTGGACAGGGACATCTCCAACTAAATGAAGTCACTCAAGGCTCTGTCCAGCCTGGCCTTGAACACTGCCGGGGATGGAGCATTTACAGCTTTCCTGGGCAACCCGTACCAGTGCCTCACCGCCCTTCTTCTCATTCACTTCTTCTGATGGATTTTATGCTTTCAGGTTTGCATAGGTGTTGTTTTAGCCAACAGAAACTGCGTTCCTTTCCAGTTTCGGTAGGAAGGGCATTTTAAACTAAACTTGAGTGTGCATGCATCTGGGGGCAGTGCCCTCAGATTTGGTTCACAAGGATGATGCTGTAGGTATTTTTAGATTTTATTTTCTTTTTTCTTTTCTTAACAGTGTACCTTCTGCATAGTGAAATGTTGGTTTAGGCTACTTGTTTAGCGACTTATCTTTCTGCTTCCTCTGTGAGCTCTTTCTTTGTACACTAAATCAGTTTTTGCATCTAATTTCTATTTTATGTTAAAGTAAAAAAAAAAGTGTGCTTAGTGATGCTTATGCATACATTTTTCCTACTTAAGCATTGATGTTCAAAGAATTCTTGCAAGGGTAGGTTGACAGGGTAATAGCACATTGATTTTTCTTTTCTTTTTTTCCCCCCATTATGAAGACAGAGTACTAACAGTATAGAAGACAAACTTGGATAATTTCAAAAAGTTCATGACCATAAAACAAAATAGAAACTTAGGTTCATTGCTCTGGAGTTTTTATGAGGGAACAACTTCTTTTAAGTACTTCTGTGTGAGAAATATATCCACAGCGAGTCTGATAGATGACAGAAGGTACTTTTTACAGCGCACCTGTATAACCATGTCAGGAGGAGTTAAAGCTCTGCTGTGCTCTATTCATATCTGCCAGCTCACAGGAAGTAATTTTCTGTTGTTCTCCATGGATTTTGGTGTGTTACGTGTAGTCAGTTCATGAAAAGTGAGTGCATGTCCTTGCATGGGCATGAAGGAAGGAATGTGTCTCATCCTTAAGTAATGTTAATTATTTTACTCCTCTCCCCTCTTATGTTGAGTCAATTTTTTACTTCATATTTACTGTTCGAGAATTATCTATTTTGAAGTAATGGCTGTGTTCACTTCAATCTGGCTTAATTTTATGTTGCCACTGGAGGCAATGGTATTATGTTTTGCAAGTCCTTTTGACTCACCTTCCTTGTGCTAGCCCTGACATCCATGCAGACAGCCAGACTAGGGAGCTAATATGTGAGAACTTAATCTGACCCTGTCCAAAATAAATGTGCCAGCAAAAGGAACATAACAAAAAAAATGAACTGTGGGATTGGGGTGGGGAAGGAATCTCTTTCTGTGATGTAACTAATGTGTATTCTTCTGTTTCCCTGCTTCTGTTGGTGTGGGTTGTTGTGTTGAACATTTTTCAGTTTTTCATTTCTTTTTGGAATAAGGGCAGGGGAAAGAGTATTTAGAACTATATACTTAAGGCTTGGATTTCTTTGTACAGAAGCATGATTTCTAAGCTTTTAGCTTGTTACCAACTGTTAAGTTAGTGGTTTGGTAGATTTATAATAATCCAAAAATTTGTATTCTGAACATTCATGACAGTTTTGGAGTAATTATGACTTCTGATTAGTTTTGATCAGCTCATAGCTCATCGCTTTGTGAAGTTGGGAAGTGCATCGCTTTACATGTCACTGCATGGAAGCACCTGTCCACTTTTTTGTATGGTATATTAACCTACAGTATAACCCCACTATTAAATCATAGGTGTTTTTTCTATAGCTGTTTTGTTCTGAAGTCTTACTTTAGTCTTACATGAAGTTAAAATTATAAAGTTATGCAAAGATTTAGCAGTGACCATTTCTTTGAATTTTGCAGCTTTTCTGTATCTCTTGTGTATATTAATTCTGTGGGAATAGCTAGTTAAAACACAATGCTTCTGTCAAAATTAAAATTCCATTTCATGCTGGAATTCAACACAATGTAAAACCTACTACTTCAGTATGATTGCAGGTTTAGTAAGTGGTAGATGGGAAATTATCTCTTTCAGTGTTTGGGAGGTGCTATATGGAGTCCCACTGAGGACAACGGGTATTCTGTATGGAACTTCTCAGGGCAAAATGTAAAGCCTGTTACATTTATTGAAACTAAATTCATTGCATGTATGGTATTCATATCTATGGCCTCTCATTATATGCTGATGATTGTGGAAGACTGATCCATTTATTTCCATGAGTGTTGCAGCATTTGACTAAACTGTGGGATCTTTGTGGTCAGCTCTCTGTTAGCGTGCATCATCCTATATGCCTGCTAGGGACTCCTCTAAAAACTCCAGCATTATTTGCTCTTTGAAGTGCAGAAGAGAGTTTCTATAAAGAAAGCATTTTCCTTGTACACCTGCATATTGTTTTCAATTTACCTAGTCAGGCAGTAAAAAACTCCACCTGTTTCTTACTCAGAATACTTGAGCAGAATTTCCTTGTTTTGCAAGCAAGTTGAAAAGTTTGAACTATGCAGAATAGTTTTTGGATTATGAAAAGGCATCAGGGTTAACATGTGTTCCTGACTGAAAATAGTCTGTGCATCTCATGGCATGTTGTGTGAAATTAAGATTCCTGCTTGGTGCCAGGCCTACTGTTTGGGTTGAAGATGGCAGCTTTACACTTTTGTCACAAATGGCTAATTAGCATCATCTGTATGAAAGAATTCCAGGGAAGTTGTCCTGTCAAATTCAGAAATTCTTGAAAAGCCTATTATAGGAATTTAAAAATTTAAGATGGGTTTTCAGCTCACATATGGCCAGTTTATGTCCTATTTCTAGCCTTCTAGAAACAGATTCTGAAACTTAAGAATAAATTCCGTATGGAAACTTAACCACTGGACGTGGTCATGTTTTAACATTGTATGTTGTCCTGGGTTCAGCAGCAGCAGTCATTTTTCTCCTCCTTAGTAGCTGGTGCAGTGCCGTGGTTTTGACTTTCAGCCTGGGAACAGCGCTGATAACACCCATGTTTTTAGTTGCTGCTCAGTAATGTTTACTCTGACCAAGGACTTTCTGAGTCTCATGCTCTGCCAGGGAGCAGGGGAAGCCAGGAGGAAGCAGAGACAGGACACCTGACCCAACCTAGCCAAAGAGGTATTCCATACCACAGTGTGTCATGCCCAGGGTATAGAACTGGGGGCAATTACCTGGATGGGGTAGATACCTGCTCAGGTCGGGCTGGGTATCAGTCAGCGAGTGGTGAGCGGTTGTATTCTCTTCCCTTGTTATTTCCCTTATCATTATTATTGGTGCTAGCAGTAGTGGTTTTGTGTTACACCTTAGTTACTGGACTGTTCTTATCTCAACCCGTGGGAGTTACATTCTTTCGATTCTCCTCCTCATCCCTCTGGAAGCAGGGGGAGAAAGAAGGGCTGGGGTGGGTGAGCAAGTGGCAGCGTGGTTCTGAGTTACTGGCTGGGCTTAAACCACGACAGATATGTAGATAGCAATCTCTCCATTGACTGCCATGCCCTGAACGGCCGCAGTTAGTATTTTTATGATATTATTAGTATCGTACTCTGGAAAGACTAGTATTGTTAGATAATTTCTACTTAGACTTACATGTCTATACACTGCTTAACTAGGCTTTCAGAAAGCAGAACTAATCAGTCTGAATAACCCAGGAAAAATCATAAACCAGGAATCTAAGCATTATGAAGAAAAATTATTCATGTGTAATTCATTAATTTAGGCTGTGGATGAACCATATAAAAAAATTCTTCTCAGAAAATAAGTTATGAATGTTAGATGACTGATAATTGCTATAAATGATGATAACTCTTTGAGCTAGGTCAGAGTACTTTTCCTATATTTAATGTTTCGGTGATCAAGGCTTTGTGTGTTACTACTACTACCAGTAGTTTTGAATATTGGTAGAGCTGCTGATTCTGTTTTACCTTCATAGGTACATTTTCAGTTCTCTAGAGCTGAACACCCCTTGGTCTTTCAATATTAAGTACTTCTGTTGCTATGTAGCAGTAACTTAGAATTCACTTCTGCTCTTTGTAGTACCCCCCAACTACTGAAGATTCCTACATGATATATTACTCCATCAGAGCGGGCTTGCAGTTGCTGTCATCTCAAACCTAATGTATTTTAACTGTTCAGAGTATGGCAGATAATTCTTGCACTATTTATTCCTTCGGTAAGAATAAAAAAATATTTCTCTTTCTTCCTAATGAAAGACTAATCTTAGAACATTGATGAGTCTTGACAGAATTTTTACTTCTTCTCTGAGTCTTTGTTAAAAACTTGTGGTTTTCTTCTTCCAGCTAATTTTATATCCTCTCTCTTTTCCCCTCTATTTTTTGACAGAATGGTTATCTGTGCCTTTTAAACAATGATTTTGCTTCAGTTAAGGGAAAAGAGCTATAGTTTCTTTGCTGTATAGGGATCTTTTGAAATACATTCAAAAGCGTGCCTGTTTAGTTTGAGATCTTTTTTCTTTAGGAACAGAGGTTTCTAAGCAGCACGTCTTCTGCTTGGTAATTGTTTCAAAACAGATTAATAATGGACATAAGTTTTGATTATTGATGCTATGTAGAATTGATTGTGTACTTTGGTAAATCAGTGGTCTTCTTTTCCTGCAAAATGTTTAGCACAATCTGTAATTCTGTCAAATACACTTGATTATCCTACCTCCTAAAGTTTCTTTAGTTGTAAATGGCACATTTCACAGCTGCTAGTGACTGACAAATCTGTACACTCTCCAAATTGATTATGAGAGATTTAGTCTGTTTACAATCTATGGACCATTACTGCTTGGGAGGAAAGAGGGGACTAAAAAATGGAACGTTTCAAATAATCATGGAAGCAATTTCCCATTGGAAGTATTTGCCCCACTCAATATGTGTTTTCTAAGTATGTGGTAAGACAACAGAAGTGTACTTTTTTTTTTTTCCTAGAAGTGTAAATAGTCTTCCCTGAAGTTGATATAATGTCAGTTGGGTTGCAAAATGGTGGTGACCATAATTTATTGTATGGATTATAGATGATTTAAACTGTCATAAAGAACTGGGTATTAATTTTTGGTGGTTAGTGTTCATAACTTACATTAGCTGTTTGGTATAGCAAACTGTTCTTCAGGATAAGAATATATTCCTTTTTAATATAATTATCTGAGGATAAGAATATATTCCTTTTAAAACACAATTGAGTTCTTTGAATATAATTTAATATCAACTTCAGTCGATACTTCACTTCTTGGAAAGTTACTTTTTTGTGTGCATACAGACAAAATATGTGAAATGAATACTACTACACAGTGATTGATACAGGGATGCAGACATCCTGTGCAAGTTCTTCAGTTGGTTTGGCACTGTTCTTAACTATGACTATTTGTGATGCTGATTTACCTATTATTTGTTCATATTTTTAACAGGAAGACAGTGATCCAGCAGTTCATGAAAGCCTAAGCATAGAAAATACATTATGGGCAAGCACTGTTGTTGCCTCAGGTAAGAGTTACAGTAGCAAAGCTGATCATGTATCTAAAATCTTTATTTTCACAGTGTGAAATATTAATGGCTTTTGAAAATCTATTTTTTTCTCCCAGCCTGTTCATCTCTCTCTTCCCTGTTGTCTGCCTTCCCATCGGTTTCATCGTGCTATCCACAATATTTTCATACCTGTTTAATCCTCCTTAACAGTTTTGTTTGGAGGAAGAGGGAAAAAAAGGGTCTCCACCCAACTTGTGAAGTTAGTCTCTGCTGTAAAGGCTTCTTACATCAGTGAAGGGCCTGCTTGCAGGTTGTGGGGAAGAGCTCAATGTTGAGGAGGTGGCAGAAGATTCTGTGACTGAACACTCCTTTCCAGAGTGTAAAAACATAGTCACGTTCTTTGATGCTCAGCGTTGTTTGGTTTGATTGCACTGAGAAACTAGTCTTTCTGTCAAATGAGTGATGCCTAAAATTGCTCTTAGACCTTTAACTTAAGTAGCCACAGTTTGTAACTGTGTGTAAAAAGATGCTGCTCATGAATTATAAATTTCAGTGCAGTGTAAATTTGAGTTCGTTTTTCCCCAAAGTTGCATGTAAGAGGGAAAGCTACACTCAAAGAGTATATATTTGCAAAATCAGAAATTCTATATTGGTAATTCTGAATTTTAATTAAAGCCAGTTCATGTTTTCATTTCCAGGATAGATAATTTGATTTTTGTTTAGAAGTTTAGCTAATTTGTGAAGCTTCTTGATATGCCAGCTGAAGTTGGCACCCAAATGAATGGAAACAGTGCTTTTTAAAATTTATGCTTTAGCATATGATTGGATTTTTTTTACTTCTGAAGGGTCTTGTGAAGGTTTGTTTATGAAGGATATAGGTTCATTGCTAATGATGATAGTAGGGAACCTTAGAAGAAAAGAGATCTCTTGTTGGAGCATGGTTTTGAATAGTGGAACAGGTCTCTTAAGGGAGACTCCCTGGATGACACAAAGTGAAATTACAGAATAGCTCTTCAAGACTGCATGCAGCCCCTTCTGAAGGGAAAAATCACTTGTGGTCAAGTAATTAAAAATAGTGTTATGTTGTGCATACGGAAGTTGGTTGACTTAAAGTAGCAGAGAGAAAGTTTCCTTCACTAACTGATTTTGTGACATTAATCATATCTTCTAATCAAAATGTTGGCATATCATTAATTTCATTTCTGTCATCTCATGTATTAATTTCAGTTTAATACTGTCGTGATGTGCTCCTCTCATGTAGGTACTGCAGTTATTAAGCATGTAAGATTTCTGTTTGGATATTTGCTTGTTCTATATGGCATCTTACATCCAGATCCTCAGAATTAATCTTTGCCTCTGTGGAGGTAAGTTTAGCATTTGATAGGACTGGGACTTTAACAAAGAGTAGGAAATTGCGGCCTTCAGTCTGTTGCTTATCAGATAAGGAATTTATAAAGTCTTACAGGTGCACTGTGCATATAGTCATGAAGAAGACCATAAGGGAAAATAATAAGCAGTTTGTTAAGATGTTCTAGGTTTGGTTGATAACTGTTGTATCATTCAGTTGTTTTCATCTCACTTCCAAGTTGAATGTACATAGCTAAGTTAGGATACTTCATGGTAGCTAATTAAATTACTTTTTTTTTTTTTTTCTTTTTTTAGGGTTGGGTTTGGTGGTTGGTTCTTGGTTTTGGGGTTTTTTTTTTCCTTAGGCTTCAGAACTGAATTTCTAAGGTTTGTGACAACTAAAAATCTTGTCAATAAAAACACTTGTCACTGTCTGACTGCTTGATAAACATCTATAACTGCCTTGCTTAAAGCTTGCTATGACAGGATATCAGAGACGGACTCTGCTTACACAATTTTGCAGGCACTTCTGCATCCTCTCCAGTATCATGGCCTGTCATAGTCCTTGGGTATAATTTGAAAAGTTTAGTGGAAGATTATGCTTGCACACAACCTCTGCAGACAAGTGCCACTCAGATTCCATGAAAACAGAAGAATAAACAGCCAGTAGCATGTCAAAGTCTGTGCAATTTTTCTGCTCCGTAGATAGCTAGCCCACCTCATCCACACTTTTAACTATTTCAGACTCCTTAGTGTCTCTGCTCACAGTTCTTTTACATGCAGGAATCTTTCACTCAGAAGTATAAGATGCCCATGCACAAGCCTCCTGTTCTATTACTTTGCCACTTTGATTCAAGAAAGTGGGTTTGTAGCCCATGCCCAGATGGTAGGAGGTAGAAATCTACCCTGCAATGTTGCCTGTGCAGCTCTTCGTTCACTAGAAAACTCTTCAGTATGGCAGTCATTACAGCATCCTAGATTGGTAGACTTCTTCTTTTGGTGCTCCTGTAAGCAGCCTGGACATCATGTTACTAAGGCGAGCAAGTATGTGCCCTGTTGCTGTTGGTACTATGTTACACCCTTGCCAATCCCTGGGGGTTATTACAAAGCATTCTGCGTCAACCTGCACTACTATTTTGACCTATTACTGACTGATGCTCTCAGTGTCAGGGGTGGAACAGGGAACTACATCACTGCCTGGGATTGTAGCTGTGAGTTTCGGATACAAAGTCTTATTTAATTTGTAAAAACGTATTGTGTAGGACATACAGGGCAACTGTTTGGTGGGGGAGTTTTCCTTCTCATTTTCCTCCTTCCAGTGATTAAGTATATGCTGAATTTCCTGATCTTCCCTTTGACATGTTGCATAAAACACACCGCATCAGCTAGGTGAGCCTACTATCTCCAAGATATAAGACAAATATATATAGCAACATGTTGTTGCTATTTGTCAAGGTGATACAGAGGGCCAAGGTCAGGCTAAGAAGAGTGTTTGGGGAATTATGTGGGAAATACCTCAGAAAACTTGAGCTCTGGTTGCTGATGTCTTGACAGTTCTAGAGGAAAGAGACCACAAATCAATCATCTTTGCAGATCAGTAACAGTAAATGCATAAAGGTTTCAAGGAATCTTACCAACTGCATGTTGAGTGCAAATTACAAAAGCTTAGGAAAATATCAGGATACTACAGTAATGGATTTTATAGGAAAAAAGGAAAAAAAAAAGTCTATTGCTAGAGAGTACAAGCAGCAAGAAAAAATATTTGCTATAATTTTAAGAGGTTTTTTTTTTTGGTTTTTTTTTATTTAATTTTGGACACCACAAAATTGGCATAACAAAGTCATGTAGTGTCAAACAACTCAAGCTATTCCACAGCTTTTTTTTATATCAACAAATAATGTTCAGAAGAGCGAGATTTCTCAAACTTGCACATGTGGAAGGTGCTTACTTTCCTTTGCTTCAGTATGTCTCCTTACCCTTTGAATAACAGGAAGCTAAATGGAAAAAGAAAATACCATTTTGCCACAAGTAATATATACCCAGATGTTCTAGTCTCAGAATTGATAGCTTAGATACCTAAATGGAGATTCTGACTGCTACCAAATCTGAGGTGCTTTCTGCCCCTTGCTTTGAAGCCCTGATGTAGATCTGTTGGCTGTGTATGATGTTTATCTGAACCGCAAAAAAAAAACTACAAAGAACAATTTGCCAGGATCGCAGTGGAAGCCTCTGGAAGGGGTGGAAATCAAAAGCCCCTCTCTCAAGTTCAAAGCATGCAGCCATCCTTTTGTTATTCTTTCAGAAGTGAGATAGGAAAAAATATTCTGACTTTTTCACTTACAGGCAACAACCCAGTGAGTTTCAGAAAGGTAGCAGCAAGGTATGGAGTCTGTGTGCCATTCTTAATATCTATATTATGGCTGTGGAATTAATAATACTGCCTGAAAGAAAAGGAAGGCTTGGTTAGTGAAAACTTTAAAACTGTTATCACTGAAGAGACAACTTTAAATATTACCAAATAATTTAAACCACTAAGTATTCTGAAAATCTTTTTGGTTATCTTTAATTAAATTATTCTCAGATCATTTGTGTCCTTTACATTACTGACTGTGGTGTTTGTTTGTTGAAAGCTTTTGGTAGATTTCCTTTTGGAAAGAGAGAGGAAAGTCAGCTATTAAAATTTAAAAAGCCTCAAAAGGTCCACTGCAGTATGAACTTTAACTTTTTGCTCTCCATTTACTGTAATGATTGGTGTGGTTCAAACTCCAAACAAGACAATGCAGTTTTCTGAGAGACCTGCTGAGATACCTGTTAAGGGGAGATTTGTATTAATGGAATTTTTTGATCAGGTGTCACTCTTTCAAAGTCACTTTAGATAAAATGAGAACAATTTGTATAACTGCACAGCTGTCAAAAGCACTATTTTGTGCCAAGTTGTACACACAAATTTAATTAATTTTGAGCACTCTCTTGTTTGTATATGGTTCATATAGTGCCTGGGATCACACACCAGATTCGGAGCATGCGTGACTATTTGTGTGTGCCCATTCTGCACAAGTCCTCTTTTGCATCTTGTCCAGGCCCACAAGTTTATTGTAGTAGCATCTCCTGTAACTTCTCTCTCCTTTGGCACTCTGCCCTTCCCAATCGGAGGTTGCTTAATAAGAGTCAGTTTGCACGGAGGCCTGTACATACGAATACTTGAGTCATTGCTTGTAATAAGCCCAGGCTCATAGTACAGCTATGCTTCCAGGAACTCCAAACTGGATTCAGTTCTTTCTACTGTGGGCCAGGGCACAGTTTAGTGCAAGTATGCATCTTCACAGCTGGTAATAAGCTTAGATTTGCTGAGGATAATGAAGTAGAATAGTAGGTAAAAAATCCCATCCAGAACACCAGAATTGTCCCCGGGGCAGCACTGTGGGACTACACTAAAATTAGTCTTCGAATTCCCTCCACTGGTGTAATTCAAGTCTAAGGAACCCTAGGTTTAATAGTGAATGCTGTGCTAGTAACTAACATTCTCAAACCTTTAGAAGCAAAGTTCAACAGCGCAGTGAAAGCAGCAGCTCATTCAGATTTAGCCAAAATTGTGATAAAATCCATTCTGATGACTGAATTTTTATCCGACTTTCACCCTTGAAACCAACTTTTCAAGAAGGGAAATGGAGACAAGTAAGGACAGCTTTTCTCTTGAGCTGCAGCAGCCCAGCCATGTGAAATTTAGTGGAAAGCTGCCAGCTGGAACAGAGAAGTCCTCCCCGGTTTTTACTGAGCTAAGGACCTACAAAGGCAGAGATTGTCAGTGTGTGCAGGAGGGGATTCTCTACAGGATGTCATCCCGTGTATTCTGTTGGACAAAGGTCAGATCAGAGGATCACTTCAAAATAAAAAGTGTCCCAAAGGAATAGGGGCATTGGTTAGAGACCAATAGGAAGAGTTCAGAATTATGGATCAATGACTATTACAAAAATCAAGAGGAATTTTGGGATGTGTTGGGGGCATATTACCTCCGTTTTAATGTGCAGATTTGCAGCTTTGAGGAAAATGTTATGTCAAGGGAAGTCTTGCGAAAAGGCTGTAGTACAGAGGGGAAAACGATAGGAGAAACTGATTTTTTTTTTTTTATCATCCAGAAGATGTAATGTATAGTCCCTGATATTTTGCGTGGACTCAAAGTTTTCGCTTTCATTCTCATTTTTCAGTAAACGAAACTTCCTTTCTTTAATGCCGACATCTTTAACTGTCATCTTTCTTTCTTTGTGTGTTCCTTCAATTTTTTTTATGACCTGTTACACTACAAGAGTCGTGATAGCAGATCTTGGCACGTGGTCCTGATTTCCAAAGACTAATTAAGTTAATTAATGCCAGATGTATGTGTAATATTTCTGCAGTTTTCAAAGTTTTCTGAGCAGGGTGTTTCTGACATGTTAATTATTTCTTTACAGCATAAAGCCAACAAAAAATATTATTGGTAGTACTGCCATAAAGCATTTCAGGTCACTTGAAAAAGTAATAGAAATAAGGGAGTTGTTTTGTGCTATGAAGTGTGATAGTGGCATATTAATAAAACCCTAAGTTTTTGTTTAATATAAAACTTTAGTGATGCTGAAGCCAAATTTTACTATGCCATGCAGTAAAAATTGACTGACAGATAATTGGAACTGGGGAATCATTTTTATAAGTTAATAAACAGGAGAATATTTTTGTATGGGATTCTATCAAAGCAATTAATGAAGTAGATTTTTACATCGTAATAGATGACAATATCAGACCATTTGTGTGTGATGTATTCATTGTACTCATTTTTGTATTCCTTGTGAAATACAGTTATGCTGTGCATTAACTTCTGAAAACAGTTGGAGAATATTTTAAGTTAAAATACAAGTTTTTAAGCAGTTACAATGAAAATATTGCTTCTATTAAAAAGGGAAGCATGTTGTCGTTTCTGTGAGTGTTAATTAAAGAAGCTACAACAACCCTTCATAGTCACTTCTGAAAAACGCCATTCACGATACTATGGACATTGCATAAGTGTTTGGGCTTTTTCATAAGTTGATTTGTTTAAGGGACAGTAACTTACCGCGAGCATTAATTCAGTCAGATTTTCTCTTAATTGCTTGATGTCCCTGGAGACATTCAAGGCCAGGCTAGATGTAGTCCTGAGCAACCTCATCTAGCTGAAGATGTTCCCCCTTGTTGCAGGGGGGCTGGACTAGAGGAGCTTTAAGGTCCTTTCCCCCACAAACTATTCTGTTATTCTGTGATACTTGACACCTCTGCCTTACTTCTTGTTTGTTTGTTTTTCAGGAACTGTAATTGGTGTTGTCATTTACACAGGCAAGGAAACTAGAAGTGTATTGAACACGTCCAATCCAAAAAATAAGGTAACTTAGCCTTTCTGTGTGATTTCCTACTTCTGTTTTTGTAAAACTTAAAAACAGATTTACCTAAACCCAAAACTCTACAAGTTTGGAATGAGAAATCCAATCTTGGAAGTGTTTGAGGTTGGAGGGGGCTTTGAGCAACCTGCTCTAGTGCAAGCTGTCCCTGCCTGTGGCAGGGGGTTGGAACTAGATTACCTTTAAGGTACCTTTCAACCCAAACCGTTCTGTGATTATAAGTCAGTTCTACTTCAGTTTCATTTCAGAAGTAAAATTACTCTTCTTTTAGCTAGGAGCATTACAAGTACCAATGGAAACGTTGGTCTTTGAAGTATAAATGCACATCTTCAGACTTGTATACTTCTATCTCACAGCTAAATGTTAATTTTCACTTCACTTAGATTATTTTACTGTAAAGTATTTGGCTAAAACTACCTAGTAGTTTTAAGGAATGTTTATAACAGACTACTGAAATGTATTCAGGCTCCCCGAGGAAGTAGAGCATGGTAACTGAGGTTCCAGTCAGTACCCAAAACACTCTTCCAGGGGTTTTTGTAAGCACTGAAAATGCTGTCAGGAGATTTGACTGTGGAAAAGACATCAGAAGTTTGAGTGCTTCCCTCTGTGTGAGGTTCTTTCAGTTCAAAACAAAGCAAATAGCTCTTCATTTCATTGGTAATGTTTCTAATGTGAGCTGGGGAGGGCCCTCAATTATGGAAAAATGAAACTTCAGTTGTAGGCTCTGTCTTACAACCTAAACCTGTGTTTAGTACCAAGATCCTTAATTATATTAAGAAAGGAAAAAATTCTTGCAAGAGGTTTAGAAAAAATCAATTGTGACAGGTTGCCATTTTCACACCATTCATAGCAAGTTGCTCTGAGTAGGAACATCAAGAATGAAATGATAATACAAATTGCTTGAAGCAGTTATAGCAGTCCCCTGAGTGTATTGATTTGTGTTTCTAATAAAGAGATGCTTTTAAATGTCGCATTGACAGAGACAGGTGATATGTACCATTACGTGGATTAAGATGGCCTTTTATTATTTTAATCTTTGTAAATACATTTTAAAATAGAGTAAAATGGAAACAGAATGTTTATAGCACGTAATTATTTTGTCTTCCATCTGATAGAAAGAAGAGCCCTTTAGTAATTTCTCTAAGAATTCTGAACAACTTCTTCCTAATAAATTATTCTCGTGTTTAAAATGAAAATATTTAATATAGTAAATTGATTGGGGAGGATGCATAAATGTAACACTCTTTACCCAGATTCAACTGGTTTTGGAGGTACATCAGACTTTTACTAAAAGTTCAATTTATTATTTTTTTCACAAACATTTCACACAAGAAACTATGATAAATGGTAAAAGGATTTGTGTTTTAATTTTCCCTGATGTTTTCACAATTACTAGTAATAGTAAACAGTTGCTCCAGGTTTTCATCAGCAAAAGATTAAGTAGCAAATAAACCTACAAAAATAAGATTGAGTAGCATGTTGACAGGCTGCAGCATGGCTTTTACTATTATGCCTAAACATGTATCACCTTTGCATAATACTTTAATGTTACAGCTGCTAACAATTAGATGTGTTCTTTCACCTACAATGGGAATTAAATAATATTTTTGTTAAGCACTAAGAAGCAAAATACTACATGCACATGCATGTACATACACAAACTAACAGCCAAATCCAGATAATACTCTTTGGTCTATATTGCATTATCTGTATATGAACACTATCTAAAATAATTAGATTAGTAACATTTCTTTAGGGTATGTTTAAACTGGACATAGGAAATCATTTCTTTAACAAGAGGGTGGTCAGACACTGGAACAGGCTTCCTACAGATGTGGCTGATGCCCCAGGCCTGTCAGTGTTGAAGAGGCATTTGGACAATGCCCTTAATAACAGGCTTTAACTTTGGTCAGCGCTGAATTGGTAAGGCAGTTGGACTAGATAATCTTCGTAGGTCCCTTCCACCTGATATAGTCTAGTCTAATTAGAAGTCATACTTTCAAATATTATCTGCTACTGATAAAAACAGGTCATGCTTGTGTAAGTAAACTGTACTCGCTAGTTTCCAAAGGCCTTTCAAGGAGTCATGTTCAATACTCTAAAAACGTATGTTCATTTTTTTCTTTGAAGGTGCTTGTATGTGTTATTCTATGCTAGTTAACCCTGCAGCAGGTAGACAAGCAGTAGTCAGTTCACTCCTCCTCTGTATATTTGGGAGAAGGAATCCTCCTGTGTTTTCTCAAGCTTGAAATAATAATTACATGTTGGATGGGGTATGTAGCATTAGCAGGCAGAAGGATGGCTAAGGGAGTCTAAAATAGTCTTTGAGATTAGAAGATGTATTACAGTTGAGAGGTTACATATTCAACCACTAAAAGCAAAAATAAATCTGCCCCAAACTGTTGCTGAAACAAAATTAAATTTAGCAATTGTGATATTGCTGCAAACTCAAGAGGAAGAAAGTCTGCCCGCTCTTCTGCTTTAGAGAATTGTTCCAAATACTGTTTGGAACTGGATTTAAGCGGTAGACTGTCTCTCTCTGCGACTCTTTGAAAATAATAGAAATAATATTCTAGAGGTTTTCTTGCAGAATGTGCTGATACGTTCTTGTTAGGACTATAGTTCAGTAATGCTCATGTCTTCTGGCTTTAGGAGAAAGTAAATACTGAGATCTCTAATTCTCAGTTTACATTGCAAACTTCAGTGTCCAGAAATAAGAAATAAATACATGAGTTTGACTCTTTTAACATTCCTCTCTTCATTGAAATACAGGTAGATGCTTCAGTTGTATTTCTTGCTGGAACATAAAATTGCTGCTGTACTTTGTACTACAAACTCAGTTTTTCTAGTGGCAAACTCTCAGTTTTTCAGCTTAAGGATAGATGCTTTTTGACTAAACCAATATTAAAAATTAGAGATGCAGACCTGCTATATAAACGTTGAGCAGAAGACTAAAACTGAAACAAGTTTAAGCAAAGTTCCATATGAAAAAGTGGTGTTCAAGTCCAGGCTGGACAGAGCCTTGGGTGAGAGGGTTTAGTGCAAGGTGTCCCTGCCCATGGCAGGGGGGTTGGAACTAGATGATCTTAAGGTCCTTTCCAACCCTAACTATTCTATGATTCTATGTACCTGTTCAAGGATGTGGGTTTTCTTGTGTTAAACTTAGGAGTTAATGTGTTTGCTGAAGTATTTAGTCATTCAGAAAACAATTTTCTTAACTTAAAGTCAACGCTTAGTTGGTTTATTATAATTATAAAAATGGTTTCATTGCCTAAGGATGCAGACGCGGTCTGAAAAACACAAAGATGGAGAGAAGGGAATTTTCTTAATGGATCATTTCAATACGTTTTTAATTCAAAACAATATAAAGAAAAATTATTTCTGACAAGGTTTAATTTCAGTCTAAAATGATGTATGTTCTGTGCTTCAGATAAATGTAGAAATGGTAACATCAACGTTATTATAGTGTGATGACTGTGCATTTCACCTCATTGGCAGTCGCATCAGCTTACTCAGGAATGCAGTTCCATCCTTTAAAGAAAAAAAAAAATCAGATTGAATTGTGTTCTTCACAATGCTGTAATCAGTAATCAATCCAATTTGGATAGATATTCTTAAACCTTGGCTTTCTGGATGAAGTTGGACTTGTCAATGCTAAAGGTCATTTATAGGTGTTAATTAACCAAGAGGGAAATTAACCAACTAAGGTTATTTATTTATTTTGTCTGTCATTTTGTAGTGTTCTCATTTTTGCCCATTTAAAGTGGAGAATGCTTTTTTGTTACCTAAATTTAGAGTTGCTTTTGTGGTTTGGTCTTCATAGAAAGCAAGATTGTTAGCACAGCCCTCTGGTGAATGATTTGTCTCCATTGGTGGCAACAGATCGTGGGGGTGTAGTTGAACACAATATACTTTGAGTGAGACAGAAATAAATTTGAGGAAATGTGTTTTGTGTACTAAGACTGAAACATCAAAATTACTTGGACTGTGCAATATATATACGTATAATCACAATATACACAGTAATGCATCAAAATGAGTAGAAATAATCTTAAATATACATAAAACAGTAGCCTCTGTAAAGGAGCTACAGCATGTAATCTGCCTAGTGTGCTTCAGATTAGTACAAAAGTAGTTATGTTGCTAATCCTTACAAGCAGCATTTCAAAACACTATTCCCCCCCCCCCCCTTATATTATGGAATTCTACATCTGCTGTTATGTTTTAACATCAGAAGTAAAACTTCATAATAACCATTCAGTGCAAATCAAAATAATATGTTTTCCCTAATTCTTAACTGGCCTGAAAGCTAAATACTACATGTCTCATGGTTGGTGCTTTGCTGATTTTTTTTAATGTTGCTTGTTTTAAACAAATTAAGAACTGGTATTGGTTTTCTTCTTTTGTTGCGTGTGTTGCTCTTGGTTATTTGAAAATGTCCTCACTGGTGAGCCATGAAGTAATAAAAAAATATTCCTATTCTGGTAAAGTGATGCAAAAATTCACTTCTCTCTGTCAGCCCACAAAACTTCTTTTCCTAGTGTTTTGTGACCAAATTTCCTTTTCTGCGTTTAAAAGGCTTTTCTGTGGTTGTCCTTTTCTCTCCCTATTTTACGGGAATAATTTTTGAAAAATACTTCCTAAAAAAGGGACACCTACCATCCACTTCTTTATTTGCAGTGAAAGAGAGTGGCTGGAGCAGATTTATGTGTTACCAGAAGTTGATACCACTTTGCCAATTTACCTGTTCAGCATAGCATTTTCACTACTCAAAATACATGCTTTGCCTGCCTTGACACACTCTTTGAACAACCTTAAATTTGATAGTCCAGTATTGTAGTTTCATTAGTAAGCCATTCTTACCTCAAAGGCTGACATTCATGAGTCTGACTTAAATTTCTGTTTACGACTACCTATGTTAACATTAGTAGTTCTTCTATATTATGCCACAAGTCTTCTCTGTAAGAGAAATAGAATAACATCATAAATCCTGTTTGTTGGTATAGACAGAGGGAAGAAAACACCCCATGAAATCCCCTCTCAAAGAACACAAACAACTTGCTGTTACCTAAAGAGCCTCAGAAGGACCTTAGAAATGTGTTGACTTTATTGTGCTGTACTGTTACACAGGGGCCCAGTAACTTCAGTTGCACATTTTTCTTATTAAATCGATAATTCGATGGTCACAGTCTGTATGAGGAATTGAGTCTCTTTCTGTGTCTGTATGCCTGTAGGGCCTAGCATAAAAGCAGAATTATGAAAGTTGCTGTGGGGCTCTTAATGACAAATTGCAAGTACTTTGTAGAAGAAAAGGGTTTACATAGCGCTTTCCTGTGCATAATCCTCCTAAAAGCTCTTCTTTGTTGTGTGATAAAATTGAGAAAGCTGTCCCCTACAGGTAGTAAGTAGCCCCTAGATTTAGTTTGTCTCCTCTGCCCAGAGCTTCTGTCCAAGAAAGTGCTTAGCCACCAGCTTTCCTTGAAGAGAATCCCTATTTTGGTGTACAAGAGAGTTGGTGGGATAAGGCCCTGAAGAAATACATAGAATGTAGTATTGGTGCTTTTTTCTCCATATGCTGTTATCTCTGAGCAAAGGAAGGAAATTAGCAAAATATGGAAAATAGGATACCCCTCCCAAAGTCTAGAGTGTCTCAGTGAAGCTGAACAGGGTTAGTTAAGGAGGAGGACAAAAGATGTCTTTCCTGAAAAGTTTGGGAAGAAAGATCCAAACAACACAGGAGCCAAGCTTGTTCTTCCAAATCTGGGATTGGAATATACAATGCTTGGAAACAGTCAGCAGTGTTTTGGCAAACCCAAGGCAAAATTTGTGCCTTCACTCTGAAACAGAAAGAATATCTAGCTACTGTCATTACCAGTAACTCCATTAACTGAAATAGCAGGAGTGTGGATTTCAGTCCCCAGATGACTGTATGTAAAGAGTATATTTCCATGTAAAGGAATGAGGTTTTCAATTTTATATAGAAAACTGGAAGATAACTAGCTTTATACCACTATACTAAAACAATGAGTTAACAGCAAGACCGAAATTCTTGATTGACTTCTTTGAGTGTGTGTGCGGACAGCATTCACTTAAAGCAAACTAGTGTGTTGTGCCAATTTATTTGGGGTTTTTTGTACACTCCTTTGTTTCTTTTGAAGCACTCTCTATGACTTTTGCAATTGCTTCTTTTCGGAGTCTTGATACGACATTTTTACCCACATTACCAGTGCTTCTCAAGCAGCAATGTGTGTATATACACATATATATATTTATACTCTACATTCTTCTCTCCGAAAGTAATAAAATGATAAGACTATGAATGGGGAAACTGGGACAGAAGAGATCAAGGACGATGGGGAGAAACAGGAACAAACACAAAGAAACAGGAATTGAAAGTGATCAGTTTAAGGCATTGGGCTTCATTTCTCATACATACTGTTATATCTCAGATACAACTACTATTTGGTTTGCATGCGCATGATGTCTGTAGCCTTAGAGCAAACTTGATCCTAATGTATTTTCTTTGGCATCTGGAAAATAATATTAGATCATCACTTGCTTATCAACTTTGCTGTTATATCCCTGGGCTACAGAATTAAGTTGTTCTGTGACATGGCCTGATATCAATTCACAAGTTAAAGTTCCAGAAAACCTGTGCCCTAACATCTAATTTCTTCTGAAAGCAACAATTAAACATATTATGCAATTGGTATACTAAGTAATGTGATGGGTCTTTCGTCGTTACTGTAATTTAGCATGGTGCACTGTACTGCTAGGCAACATCTGAGTCACTCAGCTTAACTGCTGCTCAAGTACTGAATTGAAGGGCTTCTCTGTGCTATGCTATGTTATTGTGCTACATAGAACATGAATGTTGAATCAACACACATATATGTGACCTGGTGAATTCTGCTTCACCTGGTACCACTTTGTTTACATTCCCACTGCAATGCAAAGTATGTGCAAAGATACACTGTTTAGTTCTAAACAAAATAATGGTTCTATAACAATATATAAAACAAGCAAGGGAAATAGCTCTTTGGTAGTGAGAAAGTATTTTCTCTGTATTCTGAGTAAATTTCTAGGTTTCCTGTATGTTTTAGAGTTAATGTCAAAGTATTCCATTGAGTTTGCTAACTGTAAAATTCCAACAATGTTAAGTACATTCCCTATTTATAAGGGCATAGGAAGATAAAAAAATGTGTTCCAGAATATGAACAGCCATAAGCCATGTCTAACCTAGAGTCTTAAATTTTTGTTGTTTTCACTTACTGATGTTTTGAGATACATCACTTCCTGATTCAGAGACTCCCATTAAAAGTGGCTTGGGTTTTGTTGTCTTTTAGTGTTTTAAAGAGGAGTGTGTTACCATTTAGCTTAGCAGCTATAGGTCATTTCAAACCAGTGTTTGAGGAAGGTCAATGGTGGAGTTAAATAATTTCTGCAAAAGTCCCTAAAATCTCACAACAGTCTGAACAACTCTTAAAATGGATTGTTATGGAATAGCAACAGCTTGTTGCTTGTTCACTAGCAACACAGCGCACTTCACCTGTAGTAACCTGTAGGCTAAAACAAATGCTTTGGGGTAAAAAAAAAATAGAAACCATTTGAAATTTGTTCTTCTACAGAAGACAATGTGAAAGGCAGATTGCTTGCGTAGCTGGCTTGAGTGTCCCTGTGAGCTGTTAAACAAGGCAGTCCCTGGTGGCTGTTTTCTCTCAGCTGCTGCCTCCAGTGCTGTTAGGAGTTTGCTTTTTCACTTGCATTGCTCCTTACGGCTTTGTTGCCATGCAGAGTTAATCATGCCATTGGCAAAATGCAGCTGCTGGGAGGTGGAGAGGGTAGGGGCAAAGGGCACTGCCTCTCAGATACTTGGAACCTCATATGATTGCTTAGAGCTGCATCACCTCCATAGTGCTCTGCCTCCAGTGCTGTGGTGGCAGTGTGCAAGCCACAAAGTGGTGGTAACCAAAATACTGATGTTGGGGAAATACACCATTATGTTTTTTCCTATGTTAAGGTTATGTTCTGTGTGTCAGGTGTTTGTAATAAGAGCAATGTATCATAGTTGACACTGATTTTTGTGTTTTGGTGGGGGTTGTTGTTGTTGTTGTGCGGTGGGTTTTTTTTTATTTTTTTATTTTGTTTCTTTGTTTTTCTTATGCGTATCTTATTAGAAATCTGAAACTTTTAACTTAATTGTTCTGTATGCTTTCCTCAGTAAAGATGAATGCACTCACTCGTGGAACTTAAGAGTTCTAAAAGCTTGATAGTACAACTGTGTAGATCTTTAAGAGCTCTTGTGGTTATTAGAAAAACCTGTATTTTTTCTTTCGCATCACCTTAGTAATTAGTAACAATAATCAGTAGAATTCTTTTCACGTATCTCAGAATTTGCTCATTTTTTCCCAGTATGGAAAGGAATTACATAGGAAGCACAGAGAGATTAGTTTTTGTGGTGGTTGTGTTCAAAGCAAATTAATTATTTAATTTCTTTTTTCCCTGTTATTATGAAAGAGGAGTGTCTTACATGTCAGAAACTAGGATCTTTCAGAGACCAGCAGAAGATTCTTGAAATAGACGCTCATCTGATAGTGACATCTTGTATCAGGGTGCTTTACAGGCATTATTGTTTAGCTGGCTAGCCTTCTCTTTTATGTATAGCAAGACAGAGCTTCAATGTGTTTTTATTTATGAGACTTACTAATTTATGCAGCTGAAGTCTGATGTATTTCTCTAAGTACAGGAGGCTCGGGGACCATCACGATTCACATGACTTGAAATCTCAATCTACAGTGATGAATATCTAGAGGGAAAATTCTATGCATATCAGGGCATAATATTTGTTTTAATACAGGCTGAAAGTAGTCAGCTAAGGTAATCTGCTTATTTCTGTTTGCACCCTTAAAGTAACAAGTTTGTCATATTCTTAACAAATATGATCTCTGCCCTTTTTTAGCTTAGTTCAGAGTGCAAGCCTGTGTATAGATTTAGCATTAAAATCAGCATTCTGGCTTGTACTGGATGAAAATAATGTGGTTTAGATTGTGGATTAGTTTGCAAAGAGTGGATTGCTCTTCATATTCTTAAAGCTAATTCCCTTCCCATCATATCTCTTGGAATGTATCCCCAAACGCTGTTTATACAAAGCAGTGTTCAGTTTCATTTATTTTATGATTTAGAGACTTTGTGGAATCTTTTCTTAATCTCATAGTCTCCCAGGAATCTACTTAAATATTTTGTTTTATAAAAGCAAAGATAGATGATTTGTGACTCAGCTGAAAATCAGATTTACTGGTGCCTTCAGGGTTTGAGGGATAGGCTGCTTCTTCTATCACATAAACTAAATAAAAAAAACCCCAAAACAAAACCAAAACCCAAAAAAGCAACCAAACAAACAAAAATAAAAAGAGCTATGCTGTAAGTTTGAAAGTGGTTGGGCAGTTGTTTATTTTCCTCCTTTGAAGGAACTATTGAATTTTTTTTCCCATTTATTGTGTTCTAATTTCCTTCAACATGTATGGCCTCTGTTTCTTAATGTGACCCTGCCAACACCAGTCTCTGCTTTGTATTGCATATCCTTTTTTTCTGACTACCTTCCCCCTTGGCTTGTTCCGCTTCTCCACCCTATTGCAGTCTTCTCTCTAATGTTTTTAGTAGTTCCACCTACCCCTTTCTTTCATCTCCACACAAACCTTGCACATCCTTGTTTTTCTCTGACCATGCAGCCCTATCGTGAAGAAGAAAGTTTAATCCTTTGATAAAGTAAATTATCAAAAAATATTGTTAATTTGTCTCAGTTCATTTACCTTGAAGAATATTGTCTTGGTTATCTTGTGCTCATGCCACAAAGAAGATCATGATCCTGGTTCAGTTCTTCAGCTCTGCATCCTTCTGTGTGCTGCTTCTTCCCTAGCCTATCCAGTTCTTTCCCCTTTCTTTTAAGGCTTCTTTCAGTGGAACTCATGTATCTGTCAGCTGCTCTGCTATCAAGTTGTTGGCTTCAACTTGTGAATGCATGGGTGATTTCTTAACAGGTTTATGCATGGCAAGAGACTCACCCTAAGCAGCTGAGTAGCTGTTTCATTGACCCTCTCTAAACACACCTTTGAAATTCCCTGTCATCATGTTTACCCAAAGGTTCTCTGGCTGTATGGCCACCTTATAGTCTCACTTCTGGGTTTTCATTTTAGCTATTACTGTATCATTAATTTCTCTTAAACACTCAGCTAAACTTTGCTTGCTGCTTGGCTTGAGGCTGTTTATGCAGTACCTAGTTCAGCGCTGTATTTGATATAAGAGGGCCTCTCTCTGGACTCGCAATTAAAATAATGAAGCAAATCTGTGTGTATTTACAGATAGAGGGGTGTGGCTGGGGGGAATTAATTTTTGTGAATGAGGTGCACCTAATTGTGCTTGAGCTGTGAAACGGTACTCTTGAGAGCACTGGGCTCTCACTTGAAGGGGTACCCATTAAAGCATCCACGTATTCCACATATGCATCTTCCCCTGGCCTTTTTTTGCTTTTGCATCAAAGCATGTATTCAGTCAGTTATCTTATTCTTGCAATGAAGTAAAAAGGCGTTTAGCCCTTTCTGTGTGACACGGGCTTGCATTATTGAATACGTTAGCTGATGTTCTTACTAGTTTTGAAATTACTCTCCCCATTGTCAGGTTTGATTCCCTTTATATGTATGGTTTTATTTTTAAATCTAATCAATTCTATAAACAATAGGTAAGCTTTTAATGCCTTGCAAAATATTTTATATTTGATTTTGACCATTCAGTTTTCTTTAAGAACTGTGTAATTTTTTTTCCAAGTACTTAGGAATTTTATAGTTGTACTACACAACAGTTTCCTTGTGGAAGGTTTGCTAGCTTCCAATGACCCTTAGCTGCCATCTGGTACAAATTCAAAGTGCTTCTGTCATCTGCTGCTAATTGCTGTCACCTGCATATTGCAGTCACTCTGAGCAACTTGGATTGCAGTAAAGCAGGAAGCATACTGCCTTGTAGAACTGCAGTCTATCAATAATACCCATGATTTCATTATTAATATTAATTTAATAATAAAAGAAGTACATCATGAAATGGCATGAATGTAAATGGAATTTCATGTTTATTTTAATGGCTTTCAGGGTTTAGTCTGACATTCAAAATGTGTGTGGATTTGTATTATGAATATATTTATTATTTCAGTATTCTTCAGCCTGTTTATTCTGGTAAGATTGTTCCAACTGAATCTTACAGAAGAGTTCTTTAATCTTTTTTGTAAGCTGATAAGCTTTAGTCAGGGCAGTAGCCTACAGCACCATATTATATTAATGTATTTTACTTGTAATTTAGAGAACAAGAAGAATATCCTGATCTGAAGGCTGAACTGTCCCCTGTGGCACTTGCACAGCTGATAATCGTGAACTAGAAAGATGTGTATATCAAATAGTTTACAAAATGAAGCCAGCTGTGTTTCCCTACATACTGTGGCTTCCTGACATGCATCATTAAACCTTATTAGCTACTTCCTTTTACAAAGATTCTTGTAGTCTTGAACATTGCATATTAACATTTTCTGCCCCTCCAACTGGAAATTATTTGCTTTATTGTAGAGTGTCAACTTGCTCTAGTTTCTGATATGCGTTCTAATTGGTACTTTAGAGTATAATCTAGTGAAATACCACTCCATGCATTTCTTTATTTGGAAATTAATACAGACCTTTTCACATTATCTGTCAATCTGGGCAACTTTTCACACAATTCCCAACTGTTGGGATTGCTTACAAACCATTAGGTATGAAATGATTCATAGAATGTCCTTAAGAATATAAACACAAAAAGCAGGAGTTCAATTTTGTTGTAAGATTGGGTTTTTTTGTTGACCTAATAAGGTTTTTCAGGTGATAAATATAATGATGTCAAAAAAACTCAAAATTGTAGTGCTATAATAAAGTTCTTTTTATTTTTTTTGCAAATGGGATTTTGTTTATAAAAATCCACTACCCTGCACGCAGGCACACGCACCGCTGGATCACTGAATCCTGATGCCTTAGGAAAGCAACATTTTTGAAATACTATGCTGTCTGTGGATAAAAACCATAATTAAGTACAAAAATCAAAGTATCTATTATATGCATTTGTACATATTTGCAACTTGTTCAGGTATTGGAACAAAAAGGCAATGAATTACTTCGGATCTCTAAGAACAAGATTTTAGGTAGTATTATTCCAGAACCTTATTTATTTTTATGATCTCAATAAGAATCATTTCAAGACAACATGTTCTACTGCATTCTCTCCAAACATGTGTCCTGGGTTCAGCTGTAACATTTTTCTCTTTCACTTTAGGACAGGAGGCAAAAATAGCATAGAAACTACATAAATTCTGAATAACATGTAACTACATAGAGAAAACCCCTAAGAACCATCTTAATGGTCTTTTTGTTGTTACTCCTCATCTAAAAATTTTGATACTTATTCCAGAAGGCCAGTATTATTTGTAAATACATTAGTGTATTAAAGTTGAAATTATGCATTTCGTGTCATAATTACTGCTACGTGGTTCAGTCTGAAAATTGATGTTTATACGTAATACTGGTAAGAAGTTGCATATAACATCTGTTCTAGAAGTCTTAAATTATATAAAAATAATAAATGGTTGTGGACATTTACTCTGAATGTACTTTGGTTATTTCCACTTAGACTTGAAGAAGGCTTCCCCTATGTTCCCTTCTTTAGCATTTTCCCTTAAATTCTGACATTTAATTAATCTTTAAGGAGACATATTTGGCATCATGCTGAGCAGCTTTCAAGCTCCTCCTCTTTAATTTTAAAGCACAAATAAAAACATGTACAACTTTTTCTTCCAAAATGCAGCTTAGATGTTTTATTTGCAGCTTTCATGCAAACAAGATTTTGTAGTCAAGAGGAGTTAGGGTCAGAGACACGAGTTAATGAAGTCAGAATGCTGTGTCTTTTTCTTAGCTGGGATTCTGCTAGCCACCAATTAACTTATAAATTCCCTTCTCATTTTTTCTGCATTCTTGAATATTATTATATGTAATTATATATTCATATTCCTTATTAAAAGCATTCAGCTATAAACTGTGTGAGGCTTTGATGTGTGGTTGTTTAGGGATTTTAACCTGATTTGCTATGAAAGCAAGCCTAGGTGTATGTATCCAGACCTGTGCAGAGACAGGTTGGATAATGGAATTGAGGTATGCATGGTGTAGGGAGAGGATGATCCCAGAAGTGCTCAACCAATGAAAGAGAAGCTGCATACTGCCAATGGAGACACTTTCAATTTCTCCTTCAGTTTTTATGTATTCACTTTAATTTATTGGTGAATACATATTCAGAAAGTTGTCTCAGTCACTTTAATCACCTGTGTATTGTCTGTACCCTATTATTTCAATTACACTTCCAGGAAGCAAGGTTGCTGCTTTGATTTCCATGTATTTTTATGGCATAAGAACCAACTAAATGTGTGCTGCTGTTTCCCAATGAAGCTTTTTTTCTTTTTTCTCCTTTCTTGTAATTTTTAAAACAGCAAGGTGTAATGAAATGTGTAATTTGCATGGAAAGACATTTTCAAATGTATTTCTCAATTTAACCTCAAGTAAGATGGAAGGAAAAAAACCCCAACCAATCAAACCAAACTTAAATGTCTTTAAGCTTACAGTTGATTTGAGATAATACGGAGTGATAAAATTTAAAACTAGCTTAAACTCCATGGGTTCTTGGCTGCATTTGTTTAACTGAATTCTTAATGGAAAAATTGCTATGTGTGTTTTGATAACCTTAGCTCTGACCTCTCCTCCCCCAGCCCTCTTGTTAGATAAACTCATTAGAAAATGTGATAATCTCTGCTAATAGCCTAATTTAGATAGTCTATGAGGAGCTGTATTATGCCTTATTTTTAATGTAGAGTAAGCAAATGTTGGTTTTCTCTATATATACACATTTTCAAGTGTTTGCTTAATTTCTAAATTTGTACCTTTGAAAAAGGTACAAGGTTTGCATACCCTGTATAAAATCTTATTAAACATACAGGGTGACATATATATATAAAACACGAATACAGTCTCTACAGGGCCAAAAATATGTGCAGCTTTCTGTATGAAAAAGTTCTTTAGACCTGTGCACAAATGAAAGAGCTAATACTTGCTATCAATTTGTTAGGTTGCTTTTATAATTTTCTTTTTTTCTTGGAGGAAGTGGTACCTATTTTTAAGCTATTTAATTTTTTTATATATTTATCACTTTTTAAACATTTATTTATATAATTGCAAATTCTAAATTTTGGGACCAGTTCTCCTCATGCTAGTTCTGCAGTTACTTTGGTAAAGGTAATTGTTTTCATCCCTGAGAGAGTAGGACATTTTTTCAGTCTGCTCAGAGCTGAAAAAATGCCATCTCCATTGAATAGTATTAATGATAGTGTGTAATGTGTAAAGCTGCTTATTCTGTATTCTGTCCATTGAAAGAACTGACTGCATGACAGTATGCTAGAGACGTCTTGAGCAGAAGCTGGTGATAATCAAGGTTAAAAGAAAATATAACAAACATCTGTACAAGTTACAGGTGAAATATGAATCTGAAGATGATGTTTGAGTGTGAAATTGAACATCTTTAAATCCTGATCTTTTTTTCCCTGTGGAATTCTATGTCTTACAAATTTTGATGAGATACAAGGAGGATTGTGAGTGCTTAGGAGCTCTGAATGCCTTCTGTGTAAAATCTCGTGTACCTAGATTGCTTTAAATGGAAAAAAAAAAAAAAAAAAAGGTCTTAAGACTTTCACTGTATGAATGCTTTTGGTTGTTGAAGTCTCCAGTATGATTACTTGGCTCAGATTATTGAAGTAATTATTCTAAATTGATGGGTGGTCTCCACTGATAGCTTCTAATAGGAGGAAGGGTATGTTACTGATACAGCACAATCCATGTTATGGATGCCAGAGTTTAAGAAGCCATTAACCTTTTCAGTTTTCTTAATATGCTCTGTACACATTTTTATAATTCCTATGCATGACAAATAGAGAGTGAAGTCAGAGAACATAAGGCTTCACAGCGTCTCACTGCTGGCAGCTTAAGGTACAAGTCTGTGACTGTATAAAGGTATGAAGTGTAACTTTTGCTAAGAAGGAAATACAGTATTTCAGTACAAAATCTGAATTATTAAGTTCATTCGAATAATTTAAATGAACTTTTCAAACTAAACGGGGTAAAAGCTGTCGGCCAGGGAAGATCATACAGAAATACAGGTCCCCCTATAAAGGTACAGTGCTGAGCTTGCTTCTGAATTACCAAGAGAGCACTTTAGAAAACAGCAGCTAACACCAATCGTGAGCACCCTCTGCTGACCAAACTGTACATGGCATGTCTTAAACTGCATCTAAGTCTCTTTTTTTAGCATACAGTCAAATTAGAGCAAAAAGGTAGAGGCAAATATCAATGACTTGGCTCCACTGTTGTATTTCAACACTGATTTTAAGAAAAGAAATCAGAATGAAGACTATTTGGAGACATTTGGATAGTTGAACAAACTTCAAAGGTGTTAATGAAAATCAGATTTATTGTAAACTCGGTACTAAGAATGGGTCACCTTCAGTTTCTCTGATTTTAATCTTTTGAAGCATGTTTTGTTACCAATACATTAAATCATTGCTGTTAGGATAAATCAGGACACAATTGAAAAAGACATTCATAAGAAGGATATGATGTCTGTGGCCAGCATCATCAAAACGAGTGCCTTACTTCAAGCAACTGAGTCCACTATTTAAGTACAGTTGTAGGTATAGCTCACTTGGAGTTTTTACTGTAGACTGAACTAGAGAGGGCTAAGCACCTCTAAAAGCCTGGAGAGGAGTTTCAAGTTTCACATTTTGTATCCAGACTCAGATGAGGATGAGTCTGGAAAAGGCAGCAATATGAAATGGGCAAATAGATATATAGATTTGTATCTCTGCCTTCTTGTTTTCTTTGTTTTCTTTTAGCGTTACAGGTATTACTAGCTACAGAAAAGGTAGTTTTGTTCCTAAGGTGATTAGTTTATTTCAAACATAGGTACTACGCAGTTATGAATAGCTTGTTAAAGTAAAAACAGACAAGTCAGAAGAGTAATTTCAAAATGTAGTAAACTTATTATGCTTTTAAAAGCACTTAAAGCTCTGTTTTTGAATATGCATCAAAACAGTAAGAAAACCCCATGTTATCTGCTTGCAGCCTCCTCATCTTCTTTTGGATGATAACCATGTATTTCTTGAGTTCTAAAATATTTTTGCTATTTTAAATGCCTGTCTATTGGATATGGACTGGTTTTTTCTCAAGATACAGATAAGTAATAGTAATTTATTTCCTTGGGGATACAGTTAATGGTAAATATCTAAAAGTGTTCCTTGGAATCAGTGTAGAATAGATGCAGTTCAGCTCCATAAACCTGCAGTATTAACATAATGCCAAATATTTCAGTTTAATCAAGGTCTTGTTGGGTCTTATTTAAGTCAGGTAGAATGCCCCCACACACCACCATCATTATTGCTTTAATTCTAAGATTAATAGATCTTGTAATATGTTTTTAGTGCTTCAGAAAATGTTGTTCTTGGAGCTAAACAAGTGATTGAACTGTTTGAAAATAGATCTGAGAAAAAGCAGGAATAGGTGATTTTTATTTTTTTTTCCACTAAATGGTTACTTTGTATCTTTCAGTGTTTTATTTGCTTTTCCTACTTTTGAATCTAGTGCTTAAAAGAATGAGTAAGATATTGATTAAAAGTGTAACATAGAATATAAAAGATTTGGTGAGTTTTTTGCTAATTAAGACAGGCTTTTAGAGAAATATATTTGTCAAACCACTGAGTACAGTGAATTAAGGAAAGATGCTTCCTAAACTTGAGCTCACGTGCTTTACTTGTTTTGATTCATAATTATCTGTGGTTATCTGGATTGCTGAGCAGTCACGAATTTGAATAATAAAAATAACCTTAGAATTAGGAGACTTAACAAGAAAAAACATTTACAGATTCCAAAGTTGCTGTACATGTTTTTAGTGTCAAAGATTAAGGTAAATGGATATTGATGTGTGTATTGAGTCTTTGAACAGGGATTAATATTCCCAGGGACTATGGGAAAGGTTTAACAGATTATTGGAGAAGGCCATAGGGGTTCTGATATATGCAGCTAACTGTATATAGTAATTTATATAACATGTATTTTTTAATAAATGATGAAATGCCATGAATCATCTTTTTTAGGCAAAGTATGTTTTTCTCAGCCCAAAGAAGATAAATTACTTGAATTTTAGTAATTTTAAATACTTAACTTACTCTTTGCATAGCTGTTACATCTAAGTTTCAACTAGAATTAATGAAAATGTGAATACTTGGCTAGTATTCAAGGTTTAATAAAGTTCAAAGCATGTATTTAGAATAGGGAAGAAAAATCTTGTGTATGGTGCAAATTAAAGTCAAAGCCTATCTCAAACACACATACCCTGAAATTTCATTGTAGCCAGTATGGTGTTTGTCAGTGCAGAACCCGAGTGATTACTGAAATATAATTACCTTTGGGGAAGAATCTGGTTGCAGGGGGAAGTCTCTCCTAAGATAGTCCATTAATACTTCAACAGTATTAAGAGTAGGATACTTTAAAAAGTCTATGTGGGAGCAATTATTTCTAATGCACTTTAAATTGTAATTGAATAGAAAATGACTGCATTAGACTATTTTGAGAAATCTTTACTGTTGTGTAGCATCAAATTATCAAATTTTGCATTTCAGTATTCTAGCATATTTTTTTCCGCATTTTTCAAGCAATACACTCTTTATAATGTTTGAAGAATTGTTCTATTGCTGCTATAATAGCTTCAGAGGATAACCTTTTCCAGAAGTTAAACATCTAGGGCAGCAATAGCAATATTGCTGTTCTTTTCTACTTCAGTAGTCAGGTTTTTTTTGTTGCTTCCAACTTCTGCTAATTAAATCAAGATTTTTTTTATAAGATAATGATTTATACCTTGTGGTCCAAAATGTGAAGTTTAGACCTTTAATCATTCCCCCATTCAAAACAATGTATTTTTAAAACTTGCAGGTTTTTTGGTGCAAGTAAGCAATTGATGGCATAAGATATTATTTTATTGAGAACTATTAGCTATTTAAAACTTCCTGCATAAATTAAAGAGGAGCTAAATGGTTTTGCAGTTGTTGCCATTAGTAGCATTTTAGATTACACAGGCAATTATTGTGTTCATTATCATAGAGCAGCCCCTTTGCAAAACTGTTGTGATTGTCTTAGACATATGAACAAATTTTCCCTTGGAGATTAAAATTTCCAGTGGTGTGTTTAATTTTGTTAACACAGTTGTTTCAAATAGAACAAATATTATGACAAGTAGAAGAAAATTTGCTTTTCTAATATTAGAAATAGCAGTAAACATTGAAAATTACTCCACTTGTTAATTCATCTATTTCTTGTCATAATTTTTCTGGTTATGATCATTTTCAAAAGGAAAGAAATCACTTTCTTAAGATGTTATATTTTACAAATATCTTGATAAAATCAATATAATTAATATTACCCACTTTTTCAGTGTTCAGATAAATTTTAGAGGATGTTAGTGAATTTCTACATGAAATGTATATGGAGGATTCAACAGTGTTTCATTAGTTGGAGTGCAGATGTTGTTTAAGTGGAAAGGTACAGAATTAAAGTATATTTCAGTACATTATATAACTAATTTTTGAGAAATTGAGAATGCATTTCTATTAAAACTTTCTTTATGTGCCTTCTTAAGAATTTGCAATTGCCTTCACTTGCCATGGTAAATGAAAATATTAAAATTGACTATGGCTAATAGTATGACCTACATTAAAAAGGATAATGTTATTAGTAACAAACCAAATGTTCTTGAGCAAGAGATTTATTGTGTGAAAATTTTTCATCATCAGCTTCCTTTATTCTCTTAATATAACTCTAAACACATTTTTGTTGGATTCCAAACTTAAATTCACATCTGTCTTCATCAATTAGAAAGGTATTAATGCTTTGAATTAGCTACGTATCAGTGTGCAGTGGACTAAATTTAATGTTTCTGTCCAAAAAGTGGCATTCTTTCCAAAGAAACTCTTTATTCATTTCTGTTCTGGGGTGGGGCTTTTTACGGGGGACGGGACACCAAAGAGGGAGCAGAGGGGAGAGATAGGCTTTCACTACCATGATGCAGGGGAAAAAAAGTGTGAGGTAGTGGTTATGCATATTGCAAGACAGTGATTCTTTATTTTATTACAAAAAAAGACCAACTCTAGAAGGCCAGATTAAATCATTCCTTTCACTTTTTAATGGGATTTGGATGAATAGAGTAAAATATGCACTTTGCATTCATTGATAGCATCTTTAGGTTGAGGTAATTGAGTCTTTTTTCCCTGACTGAATGAATAATGACTTCATCTGATCCTCAGCGAGGCCTGAAACTTAGGCTGCCTTTGTCAAAGCAAAAAGATCTGGGCTTTGAAACATGCTCTACTTCCCTGGCTTCATTTTTCTTCATTTTAATCCAAAAACCTATTTTTCTCAATAATTCAAGCATAAACTATGTAGTAGTTGAAGCAGCGGAAATTGCAAGATATTTGTCCTCGTTGTGCTGCTTTTTAAATGCAGCTGATAAATCAGCGGCTGTGGTCTTCAGCTGCCTGGTTCTCTAGGGAAGGGACAGCCCATGTATAAGCAAGATTGCTGGAATTTTTAAGAACTATATTTAAAGTGGTTCCTTTGCAGACCGTTTGTTATCTAAGGAAGTGTTATGTTTTACTGGTCTTACTGACAAGACTTGGAGATAAAAGGGGCATCTGTGATGGGGTCAAGGAAACCCTCACATAATTTTCCCACATATTTTACTCACTACAAGAGCATCCCAAAAAGTGGAATATAAATACTTAGCTTAGAGCATACATTATTGAAATGGTGAGAGTCTTAGTTACATAGCTTAAAAAATATTTTTATTCATGAGAAACAGTGGGTGAAAGATAGCCTTCCTTAATGTTTTTACTAAAAGATTTCTAAATCAAATACCTTTTTGCTTGTAAAAAGTTGAAGCCGTTTTTACTCTTTTGTTTTGAAAATAGACATTCCACTTGATTATCGTTGTTTAGTATTATATGGAATAACTGAAAGCTTCATGCAATTATAAACTATTTCTATGAAATAAGTTAGTTTTACAGGCTGGTATTGGAGAAGAGGACAAGTTACACGAATGAGAAGGTAGCTCTGCTGCATTTTTACATTGATTCTTGAATCTAACAGGTTTTTGATCTTCTAGCAGTAAATAAGCAGTAGCTACCCTAGAGATATAATATACAGTGCCAGGATTTTTGCTGCATGCATGACAGAAGGTTGTTCCTGCTTATTTTTGACTCTGTCTTTTCTCCTTGCCCTCTTGTGTTACTATCCTGGATCAGGGGATGAAGGAGATATGTGTTGGATGTAAAGGCATTCAAAAGGCCTGTCTGGGACAGTCCATGGTGGTTCTGGGAACTGTTACTGTCCTGTAACCAGGCAACATCTATTCCATGCAAGCATAGGAACAATAATCAATTCAGTTATCAAAACGCAGTTAATTGCTACAAGTGCGTGGATTTTTAATAGGTAGGAATAAAAAAGCCAATAATAGCTAATTGTTTGCCGTGCAGAGGTGTCAGTTTAAGAAAAACTCATGACTAATAACTTGATTTGTACTTCTTACTCTAGGTTGGCCTGCTGGATTTGGAGTTAAATCAACTGACCAAAGCCTTGTTTTTGGCTTTAGTTGCACTATCAGTTGTTATGGTAACCTTACAAGGATTTGTAGGCCCATGGTATCGCAACCTTTTCCGGTTCCTCCTGCTGTTTTCCTATATCATCCCGATCAGGTATGTATACGAATGAAGGAAGAACACAGATGTCTAATTTCACTGAATGTGGCTTTCTTGAAATTTATACTTGCTTCTCATTGCAAAGGAAATTGATCTTATCAGGAAGCTGAAGGAGAAGGTGCCAACAAATCTGCTGATTCTTGAAGGATCACTGTACAGAAAACAATACTGTTGTATTTTTTTTTTCTTTTGTATAATGTTCATCTTGCTGGAGTAATCAGGATATCTAATCCTTTACTAGCATAAATGTATTAATAAGGATACAGTCTTGGTATATTTGAGAACGTGGGTTTAGGAAACATGTATTTGAATGAACTCTTCGATACTTTTGAATTTTATTTTTAATGCCTTGAATACTGAAAATGTTCAATTTCTCTGGTTAAAATACAGACTTCTTGCTACAACAATGATTAATTTAAATGGAATGACTGAATAATGTAAGTGCACTTTTACAATGAGAGGACTTTTAAGATGTGTAACCAAGTAGAGACTTGCCCTGAATTAATTAATTCATTAAGCATGAGTACTGTATATTCAAATTGCATATAAACTGGAACAGGAAATAATATCTATGTCTGTAATCAAGTCTTCTGTAGACACAGAACTGAGAACACTGACCCTAAAATTATTTTTTTTCCGTGAATGGGTATTGCCTATGCAAAATGGAAATATCCTCTCCTGTTAAAATACCCAGTATTTAAAGTGATAGTTAATTTTAGATGCTCTCTGGAACTCTTCAGTTTGAGATAAGTCATTAACTAAGAGCAGTGGCTAGCCACAGAGTTAGCAGCAACTAAACTGTTGGTAGATTTAAGATCTGTCCCCTCAGATTTGCACACAATATTGAAATCCATGTAGTATAAGGGAAAAAAAAAGGATTTATTTGAGAATTCTGATCTTCTTACATGACTTATGTGCTACTGTGGGCACGCTTATTTAAGTACATGTCTGTGTGAAGGAAACTGTGTCTTGTCATATTTGACCAGTATGGTACTCACGAAGTATCTGTCTTAAGGTTTTAGAACTTAAAGGACTTGTATTTTTATGCTGCTTTTGTGTAGCAAGAGCAACTTGCTGTGGTAGTTGAGGGAGAAGGCTCCAGGAAATATGCTGGGAAGTATAGAGGTCTTATTGTAGAAACTGGTCACTTCAGAACAGTTTCCACTTCCTTTACCTGGCTCTTGTTTTTTATTTACACATTTGTGTTTCAATTTTGTGATATCTTTCTAAACAGTCAATGTCATAACTCTCTTACTGCTTGTGTGATGTTGCTGTTTATGTCGTATCATCGTTCCCCCCATACACACACAGTTACTGAGTATTAAGCAACTTACCCATGTGAAGAGGCAAAAGTGCTGTATTCAAGTGATAGTCAAGTCTGCATACTGCTGAAAGATGCACATAATCATCAAAGACATGTAGGGGAAGGGAAAAAATGAACTAACCATGTAAAAGATCACTTGTTGGTCACTATTCTGCCATAATAAAGAGTTTAAGCCAAAACTTCAATCTGTCTTTTAACCGTCGTAATATCTTTGTTACTAGATGCAAGAGGATTAAGAGCATATAGGTGGTGTAAGCAAATTTGACTCTGTTTTGGAAGTTCAGCATATACCACTGAGAAACATGTTGGTTTATTAGCTTGCTTTCAAATTAAGAGTTCTTTAGTGGACTTGTGGAATAGTTCTTTTCCAAAAATAATTTCTAGGATACATCTAATCCCATTTTCCAATTGCTTGTGGGAGATAACATACAAAGCAAAAATATTAGAGGATGTGGTTGGCTTAGTTCTGAGATGGACTATGTAGTTACTCTATGAAGATCAGACAGGAATCTGTCAGATAATGCTTTTTTCTCTAAAGGTTTATCTATTTCTATACCACCTTTTCTTCAATCCCGCTCATTTGTATACAGGGTTGCTTCCCACACTGTCAGCAAAATGAACAACTCCAGTCATGCCAGAGTTGTTCAAATATAGCTACACTTCTCTTCCTTTTTCTCTATGTTAAGCATGGAAATTGCTTCTTCTTTAGGCTGTATTTAGGTTGTGAACTCTTGGAGGTGAAAATGATGAGGCTAATGACACTGAAGCACCAAGTGTTGTGTCTTCTCGTGATTTTTAAAATAGCTATATTGGAGGAAAAATGAACTTTTTACTGGTAAAGGAAATGAACATGGGAGAATCCAATTCACAGGATTGACTGGTGTAGGCAAAGAGTATCTGAACTCGTGCACACATGGCATGTGATGATTGAGAGTTCTAGAGAATTCAGGAAGTTTCTGAACATGGAGGGGTTTTGCAGTTGTGTTTGGCTTTTGGTTTGCGGGGCAAAGGAAATTCCAGGTATGCAATGAAAATAGTTTTCCATAGCCAGGCACATTTGGTGAAGATCACTGGGAGGAGGTAACTAACTGTTAGCAGAGCTTAGCTGATTTCTGTACAGTCTTTCCTATAATTAATAGAAAGAGGAACATTTTTGCTGCGGCAAGCAGCTCGTTCAACGTGTTTCAGCTGCATCCTAAGTACTCCTCTCAATCAATGTTGCTTCACTGTCTGAAGTTAGAACCATTATGCATAAAATGTTTTGAACAGGCCCACACTCCCAGAAATGTTTGGCCCTTAAAAATTATATTCTGTAACTGATGTTTGGTTTTCTCCTATGGAGGAAGCATGGCCCAGGGACCCTCCGTGGGCAGTCTGTCTTCCTACAGAGTTAATCTGTTTGCATTTCTTAAAATTCATTGGGAAAGGAGGATTGAAAGCGAGTCCTTGACAGACTCCAAAACTACATCAATCTCCCCAGGATTATGCTTGCCCCTCTCTGAATTCCTTGGTATTCCTGGGCGTTTTTCTAGTTCTCTCTTAGGTCCTGAGCCATTCTGCCAAAATAAGCCATCCCAAACATCTGGAAGGAACTGTCTTGCACTTTAGTATAAAATTGGGGGCATTACCTGGCTCCTGGCTGCTTTTTTCTGGGTTTTTAAGAGGAGCATTTAAGAAAAATGCTTCAAGTTATGTCAATCTGTTTTCAGTGGGCAGTGAAGAAAACACTGCAAGAAAGTCTTGTATTTGAAATGCACTGATATCCAACCAAATCTGGGATTATACAAATTGGAATTTGTGTATTCCCAGGATCTAGGGAATTTGCACCTGTGCAGGATTGTATTGTCTTACAGCAGCAAGCAGCTATGCTGCTTTAAATCATATCATAGTTTGTGCTGTGTTGGAGCTCTAATTTGTGTAACATATGGATGTGTTACATGTACAGTATCAGTATATGTAGTCTCACATACACAGATAGAATATATATTAGTTATATGATGCAAGTCTTTCAATGCAGAAGAGCTAAAAAGCTGCTCAAAGTAGTTTAAGCAATCCTTACAAGTGTGCATTATGCTTCTATACCATACCATGAAACATAATGAAACCTATATAGAGACTGGAAAATATTACATGAAGCTTTTTGATTGTTTCTTGGCCAATAATTTTAAAACTGATACTGTTTTCTAGTTAATGTATAAAGTGTGTAATACGTAGTTTATGGCTGTTTCAAGCAGGCAGGGATATAGGAAGGTTAGGAGCATAACGACAGGGGATTGAATACAGTTTTGGGTACTAACATGACCCAGATATCTTCACTGTTTCACTCAGAAAGAAGTCCTGAAAATATAAAGACTATATCTCAATTACTTCATTTATTTTGAAAATTGGATACTTCTATGGATACTCATACTGTATTTGAAGTTTTGGCATGGCTTTGTGTTTTGCTACAGACTTTCTGCTTATATAGAGAACTGCTTAGGATGTTCAAATAAAACTCATACTATTTTGATTCAAATTCATACTTGAATTAAAAGCAAAAATATCTGTTATTGTAGTAAAAAGCAGTGTGGATTCTGAAATGTGTAATTGATGTTTTGTTGTGGGTTTTTTTTGTTGGTTTTTGTTTTTTGGTTTTTGGGGTTTTTTTACCCCAAAGCTAAATTGCAGGACAAATCCACCCTGGTTCTTAGTGGAATAAATCCCCAAGTTGGATAACAGTTGCCTGAAGGTTTATCTGCTCTAGAACCTAGTGCTGAGGTTGAGAGAAAAGAAACTTCACATTATGATGTTCATTAAATATGTCTGTTCTCTGCAACAGCCTTCAAATACCATTATTGACAGACTGCGTCTGAAGACTGCTGTTAACTGGTTTGGTAAAAAATCAGTTACTGATGCAACAATAAGCTAATGCTACATATGATGCAGTTCTGTGCATTTTCATTAATTACTGATGAGCATGGAGTCTTAAATTGAATGAGAAGAATTTAAGAACTGGTAAATTGAAATATGGTTTTGGTTGCATAATGAGATTTCTTGAAGTCCACAAAGGGCTTATGAGAAATGATAGCTAATATTGTCAGGCACTGAAAATAAGCATAGTATCTCCTTGGTTTATTGTATAAGAATTCTTGGACTTTTCTTTCAAGTATTTCTATCCATTCCTGTGAAGCTCTGTTGGCAAGATTTGAAAGCAAATGGGCCTCCATCATTTTTAGCGTTAAAGCAGTTTCCATCATGTGCTACAATGACTTCAAAGGCAAAAATTTCCTTGAAGGCAACAAGCACCAAGTGGAGGATGTCAGAGCAGGATACAGTGTACAAACTTCAGAATTAATACTGAGAATGGATCTGTAGACCTAATTTTTTATTTCATTTCTGTTTATTTCTTTAGTCATATAAACAATTCAAGCATGCACCCAGTATCTCTGTGTGCCAGAAACCTTTCTTGGAATGTTCTGGTCACTGGGGAGATCTTATTTCTCTGGAGGCCAATGGTGCTAGCTTCCTTAGGTCCTCAGCATAAAGGAGATACCCTCTGTTGCTCTTAGCAGTGCATACTGAAAAGCTAGGGTAGTTCTTATAGTGTCTTCATGCTTTGGAATACAAATTTGTCGCTCAGCAACAGAAGCTGTCTTACCTGTAAACTGTATTTAGGTGAGATTATAATTAAATGAATGTACAGAGTGTTTAGATCCTTGAAACCAGATAATGCATGTGCTTATAAAAGATGGAAGTGAAGACATGTGCTTCAGCTTTGAGAGGTTTTTTTTCTCATTTAACCTTACTAAAGTACAGTTTTTCATATCTGGATGACTTTGTATAGCCTCCATTGGTAGAGCGGCCACATGGATTTCTCTCTTTGTAGAGAAGCTCCTGTACCCGAGATAGCAGCTCTTAAATAGGACTTTCATCATAGAATTCCTGTCTCCGTAGCGAGGCAGAAAAAAAATACAGCCCAAATGCCTCTTCGAAGTGGGGTGATGGGTGGCTTTCCTCCTTCACTTACTCTACTTCTGTCCAGAGCACATGCCTAGCTGTTATTAAATAAAGTGTGCTTGTGTTTCTCTTCTGGAGCTAGACAGCATCCTTTGTACTTGACTAGCTAAAAAGCAAGTTTTAATCCCTAAGAGGAGTAAATCATTTGCTGTTCCTTCTGTAGACTGATACATATTTCAGTGCGAGGTTATTATATTGGTTTTTATAGTCTCTAACTCTGCAAGTTAGCAGACATATGTAGTATAAATACCGGTTATTCAGCATTGGTTCTGGATTGAGTGAGAGTGTAAAACTGCAGTTAACCAGTGCGAGGCAAGTCACTTCCAGTATTTTTCTCCTTGTTAATACTGTAGTATTTCAATAAAAATAATCTGGTAGAGTCCTTCTGCTGCTGTCTGTCCTGATGTGGTTTTTTATATAAGACAGCTGAAGTTAGGTATGATATTGCAGAACTAATTGGTATGTATCACCAGGTAGAAGGATAGTTTCCTGATGCTGACAATTTTAATGAGAAAATGAGAGCTAGTTAATGAAACATCATCTTGACTGCTCAAGAATCTTGTATCAAAAAGGCTTGTTTCTTTCTGTGCTGCAACATGTGCTGTCATCTTCTGCACAAATTCAGGAGAGAGTGTGGAGTAAACTGATTTTTTTTAAGTGTGTGCTGAAAGTTCAGATGTTCTCAGAATTCTAGTTAAGTGCATCTATGGGATACTGCAGTTTATGAGTCACTGCTTCATCCGCTGTTACCTCAGGTTATTTGCTGTCAATGTGTCCCTGTGCCTGCAAGAGGACAGGTGAAAACAGTTTGTGGCAGCTGTTTTGTTTAGGCTGTAAAGCACCACTTCAGGACCGTTAAAAAGGTCTGAAGTGCATAAGCAGTGTTTTGACCTTGATACACACCTTTGAACAGTTGTAAGAGTTATGCTACTGTAAACCTGTTACTAAATATGGGACTCTCAGCCATGTGCCCTCGGTAAATAGCTACAAATAGTTCATGTAGCCACTATCCTAGCTGTTTTTTCAATGTTTCTATTAGAGCGGAGTCAAGGGAAGTGAGCATGTGCCTGTTCCTTAGTTCCTCTGATATGGTAGCAGCAATGCAGTGAATAGCTAAAGGAAAGTAACATTTTAAAGTTTTAGAACAAGGTGACATAGAGTTTTGAGTTGAAGAATTTAATTTTGGAGAAGAACAATGTGATCAAAGTTATCTCTGACCAGTAGGAGCAAAAACCTTTTTATTATAACATAGGGACACAGGGTGCAAGGGCGGTTAATTCTTGTATGACATAGACATGGAAATAAATATGCAGACACCAAGTGAACTGAAGTCAAAATACTTCTGATTTTGCACCTTTATGTATAATAGTCTTAGTAAATAAGTCATATAAATAAGACTTTCTGCAAATCACAGTTTCTAGTATAGAGCTACCCAAAGGTCCCTTATTGCTTCTTAAGTAGGAATTCTAGCCCACATGCTGTCACAAGGGTCCATTTCACTGCTTGAGCTGGTGGGAACACTCCTGTTACAGTAACAGGACACTGGATAGCGTTAATAAGAGAACCATATATCTTATTCTGCAAATACTCTAGCTTAACACTCAGGATGCTATTTTATTCTGTGCTTCATTCTGTGCCTCAGGTTCTCTGCACCTGAGGGCCTCTGTAACTGCACTTTGGGAATGACAGCAACAATGTTGATTTTTTGTGAGGCGAAAGAGAACTTGACGAATATAGTTTTACTTCCCTAAAGAAAAAGTAGTAATAAAAAAAAAACCCTCGACACCTGTGATTTTTTTTTTTTAACAAATAAAAGGAGTGACTTGCGCAGCAATCTAGTCTTGACAATAAAGTATATCTAATGCTCTCACAAGTGTAGTAATTACGTGAAGAATCTCCACAAAGTGTTGCAATCTCTCATGCAGAAGGCATGATACTGCATTTGTTTGTATTGCAGTAGTTCTGAAACTCTTGGATGGGGACTGACTTTCTAATGTAATAAGTACCTTCAAACACATACCAAAAGGATTGTTCCAAAATTTTTGTTGCATATAGTTTTAAGATTATTTTTTTTCAGGTATCCTAAAAAGAGCTTCTAGTTATATTTTTTATGGTGATAATTTCACTTTGCCTGATACTCACACTGATTATGGTATAAATTTCCTTTGCAGTTTACGTGTGAACTTGGACATGGGTAAGGCAGCCTATGGGTGGATGATTATGAAAGATGACAATATTCCTGGAACAGTTGTTCGAACTAGCACCATACCAGAAGAGTTGGGACGATTAGTTTATTTACTAACGGATAAAACAGGTATATCAGGTTACCATTCTGAAATATGATGACTTTTATAAAATTTTGAAACTTTATTCTGTATTTGAGTATGTTAATGTAAGGGTAGATTTAGACTACTGATTTTTATTCTAAGTGTGTGCTTGAGGTCTTTATACCATTATCAATAGGCTTAGGTAGGCAAGAACTCACATGTGAAAGTCAGTATTTGGTAATAATCTGATTTATTCTGGTGGGAACACTCCTGTTACAATAACAGGACACTGGATAGCATTAATAAGAGAACCATATATCTTATTCTGAAAAGACTCTAGATTAACACTCAGGATGCTATTTTATTCTGTGCTTCATTTCTACCTCAGTATTGTATGAAAGTAACAGTTAAGAATAGCCTTCAAGAGAGCAAATAATTTCCAAAACAAGTGATGAGCAGCCTTCAAAATTATATCTGTTATCCCCATGAAGTTAGTTATGCTACCTAGAGCTGCTGTATGATTTCATCTTCATGACTTACCTGTTTACTATTCCTGACTGTTGCACTGAAAAACCCAACCAATACCAGGATCAGAAGGTAAGTGTATGAAGGAGAGCTTTGCACTGTGCTGCTGTCTGCCATACTGGCTGAAGCTTGTTGCAGTCTTACCATGCTCTTAGTTCTAGATATATTTAGGGAATCTTAAAGTTTATTTTGGAAAACATCATAATAAATAACAAATTAAATACTGCAGAAAATACAGTATTTCTTCTCCTTTCTTGGTTCTTTCTGAGATTCAATAAATCAGTTCTGGTAGACATACTTCTTTTTAAGAAGCTGAACATTTGAACTGAGAAAGTGTTTTTCAAATAGCTGAAGAACTTTTTTAGTGTTTTTAAGTAAAATATAGTTCAAAATGGTGAGAAAGTGTTTTTTGGGGAGGAGGTTAGCCTCTCTTACACTGCTCAGGAAGCTTAATACACAGTTTACATTTCTTTCTGCTTGAAATAGTTCGACATTCCCTCCCATGGTGAACACTTTCATTATTGCATATTTTGAAATAAAGTGTAAATATAATATATTGTCACTTTTGCAGAACACACTTTTTTTTTCTGTTGCTACATATTTTACCCTATACACTTCTGAATATGTTCTATTTGGCAAAGATAAAAGACAACTGCAACCTTCTTTCTTAGGATGTAGAAAAGTATATTGCTAATTATAGTGTGGCAGTTCTTCAAAGCAAGTAAACAATTCTTCTTTTAACAAGTTTTATTTCAGTTAGCTAATGATTTGTATGCTGTTTGAAGCTGCTTACTGATTTTAATTGCACCCTTCATCATGATAATTTATGTAACTTTAAGAGTGCTGTCGCATTGGAAGCTTGAAATATGTAATTTACAGCATATGTTTGGAAAAGGGGAAGCATGTTCAAAAATAATGACTTTTCAAAACAATGCGGTAGAGTTCATTCACCCAGAGCACTAACTTTGTAAGCAAAATCAATAGATACTACTTAAACCTTTATGATAGAGTATCCAGTTACCATACGAAACTGGAAAAGTGGCTTGAGTATTGCAGTATTCTGCTTAACAGACTGCACTGAAAATTTCAAGAGACTAAATAAAATGCTAACAGAGTTCATTCACAGAACTCCACAATACAAGAGTTACGTTCTCACTGATGGCCAGCTTATATTTGGAGGCACAAGGATTAGTGTGCTATCTTCTTTACCTCAAGATGTGTGTATCTGCCACCCTGTTGAGAAATAGAAGACTGTTTGAAAAAGAAAAGAAAAAAAGCCCCTGCAGTTCTACTTCTAGAAGGGCAACCAGTACACTTAACCTAGTACAACAATAATTAAAACCAAAGCTTTTCTCTTAAGAAACGTGTTTTTTTTTTTTTTTTGTCGACACAGAATTTAGTGATACGGGATTTTCAAAGAAAAAATAGTGTGCTACATCTATAAAGCTTTGAAAGGATGCATTTTATTGACTTGCATATACATAGAGAAACCCTGTTTTGCTTCTAATCGGTGTTTTCATTTGTTTGTTTTTCAACCCACATTGTGCCACTTGCAATCACAGTAGTTCTGTTTAATTTTAAGAAGAAACACTTGTATTCTGGCCTTTCGGAGTGCATACTTAAAAGGGACTAAATAGACATATGTTGAAAGGCTTTTACCAGAAAATGTGGTTATGTATAGTTTGGGTGATTGCTACTATTCAGCCTCAAAGGCTTTTCAGAGCACCACAGTCTGCTGAGTTCTGCAGGAAAGTCTGAATCTGTAAGTTAATGATGTAAAAATGAAAATAAAAGTATTCTAGGGCAATAGTTCCAAAATGTCAGCAGTCTCACCCTGTGTACTTTTATCCAAGTGTTAGCTGAAAGCTGATTTAAGTTGAAAATAAGGCTGGAGTCCAGCAGAAGTCACCAGCTCCAGAACACTGACCATGGCTTTGCAGACCACACTTCAGATTGTGATGGGAAACACTGTTCAATTGTATTAGTCTTAAATGACCTGCGAATTTTAAATTGTGTTTAATTTTGAACAAATGTGTACCCAATGTACTTTTTACTCGAGTATTATCAGTAGCTGCTCTACAGTTTCATCTCCTGAATACATTTGTCTCATTCTACATTTTATACAAATGTGAAGCACACTCTTAGGTGATGAACAAAATCTGTACAGTTAATCCATGGTTACCATTGCATGATTATACACTGTTCGTGAGAACTAGCTTAAGTACTTTTTCACTTGAATTTTCAGTTCATAGTCACGTAAACCAGTTGATTCTGTTCTCCCCACTTAAGGCTTTGCTCTCAGAGGGGTAAGACGAGAGCCAGTTTCATAGCGATCAGTCCAACTGGGTGCCATTAGAAAGCAGGACTAGAAGGCTGGTCTAGTTAAATTTCAGCAAATGAAGTTTTCCTCAATATTGAAAATTAAAGGGAATCCAGAGAACTGTCTGCAAAAATCTTACATTGTGGTCCAAGCTTCACTGGAAATGATTGAGAATTAGTTGTTGAGTCTAAGGAGCATTGCATTACTAACATAATTGCAAGGTAGTCCTTTGTATGATTGTAAATTGGGTTTGTGCTTCATCAATAAGCTTTTTGACAAGAAGCGTCCATCACAGTGGCTCTCTCATTTGCCACAGTATAATAGAAAATGAAGTATCCCAATAATTGCATTATAGTTTCCTTATTGTGGGACAAGAAAGCAATGTGGTATAATTAGGTTTGATTGGAGTGCATGTTTCCGGTAAGATCTGAAATTAATGATGTTGCTATAGTGACACATCTGCGGCCACCAGTGCGTGAAACATAAAGTAATTCATTCGACAAGAGAAGACATCTGTTAACTGCAAGGATGCAGAGCATATTGACACTGACCAGAAATACTAGACGTTATGTGATAAATGAACAAATGATGCTGAAACAGGAGGACAGATAATTTGTACTTAATCTGCTGGGAGAACTTTAATCTTCTCACTGGTTGCATTTGACAATGCCATTGTTTAAAGAACAATGCTGCAGAGAACTCATAAATTTTAAAACTTAACTCAGGGTGCAGCCTATTAAAGCAATACATTAATTCCTTTGTTAAGGAGTTTTTATCTTCATGTAGAACAAAGCCATTACTAAAACCACCCACTAAAACAACAGGTTTTTTAGGACTCACATTTTAATTATAGCATCCATTACCCAAAATGCCATGTTGTTTGGACTTGAATCACATATAAGTTTGACAGAAAGGCGTCATCTGTTATGGCGGCAGGGAGGACTGTTTCAAGGGGCAGCAGTTTCCAGCATTTTCCAGGGGCATCTGAGCATGAGCTCTCATCCTTTCCAGGGTACTAAAAGATTCTAATTATGAAAGAAAAATTATAGTATTTGGCAATATTTTTTGCACATTTTTTTGTTTAGGTTGCGGGATGTCAGATCTGCTGCTGTTCATGACAGCTACCCGAGTATTCAGCTAAAACAAATGCATACAGTCTTCCGAAGCATAGTTACTTATTAATTCATGCACTTGTATTTGAGTTCTGTAATTAACATTTTAGCGGGTGTTTGGACCAAATGAGATACTTAACAGATCTAATAGTTGAACAGATGCACAGAGCAATGGGATTCTTTATTTTTCTAGGAAAGCCTTGTGTTAAAGGTTGGCATACATGGCCTTTTTCATTAGGTGTGCCTAATGTAATGTACTATTACAATAGTGAATTCCAGTAATTGTTCTGAAAATTAATCTTTTAAGGTGTGCTTTAATTGAGTCTTTATCTGTTCAATATAAGTTACCACAGAGAGTAATTAAAAAAAATGCTGATGGAATAACATCTCCTCTCTTCACTTTGATGGATATGTGCTTTATGTTATCGCATTTACACTTTCTCTACCTGATTTTCAGTACCACTGAGGTTGCAGGGTGAGCAGAGCACGCTAGCAGTGGAAAGATTTGATGGAGAGAGCCTACAGGAAGCTTCAAGACATGCACTTAAACTAGATCAGTCAAACTAATTCTTACTTTGTGCTTTCTGTTGAGCTCCTGTCAACTGAAAATATGTGGTGTATCCTATGACTATAAATGTTACTCTTAGATATTGCTGTCATTATTGTAGGCAGGAGGTGCAGGGGAAATGGCTACTGCTATTCATAACTGTGTTAACTGTTACCTCTTCTGTTACCTTCTGCCCAGGAAAGAATAAACATGTATCAGGTCTCTTCATCTTTGTCTTAGTTCTTACTGAGTTGTAGTAGGGTTGGTTTGGTTTGAGGTTTTGTGGTGGTTATGTTTATGGCCTGTTTGTAACTGAGTGAGCAGACATATTCTCTGTGTGTTTACACCATCAGTATTTTTCTTTCTACATCCTATACCAGGTTATATTTTTTCCTCATATTCATAGCAAGGATTTTTTTTTTTGCCAACAGTGTAATTATTAAGATCTCACTTAAAGTTTCCATAGAAACTTTCACATTTACACAGACTTTTTGTCTGTTTAAGCAAATAGCTCAAAGTAGTCATATTTTATGAAAAGTTGCTCGCCCTCTCAGCCTCTCATTAAGTTATTAATTTTGTTGCAGTACATATTTTCTTGCTTTTCTGTTTTGGCCTTTTTAGATTGTTGGTATTGGTACAAATTACCATCTAGTAGTATAGAATCAGAAAGATCTGCATCTGCTTCTCAAAAACAAAATAAAACAACCTCTACTGCTCTGTTGTGAATCACATCTGTTGCCACCCAGGGAATGATGCCTTCAGGACTTTTTCCTTAGAGATTAATTTCCTCTTTGCCTGCTTTACTCTGTGTTTAATGATACAACTGGGGGGGGGGGGGGGGGGGGAGAAGGGAAGGGGAAAAAAAGCTCTTGGCTTCATTAAAGAGCATACTAAGATTTTTTTTCAGCTATTGTATGCTAACTTTTTGTCAGGTTATTTCCCCTTGAGTAGTACCTGCACTCCGAAGCAAAGTTCAGCAATGTATAATAGTAGATGATCACATATTGACAAGCATAATTTCTGGAAGCTTTCCTAAAATAAGCCTTTTTTATCTAATAACTCTTTATATTAGCAATGTCCTGAAAGCATGTAATTGATAAGTAAGTCTTGAAAAAGCATTATTAAAAATAGAAAGCTCTTTCATTGTTCTTCAGTACTTAGCACCTTGAGCAGTCTAGAGAGCTCAGTTTTGAATTCTTTCTTATTCCCAAAGTGGGCTATATTAGAAAATCTGCCTCTAGATATTTGAAGTGCTTGCATTCCAGGACATAAAATAAGTGTTGTGTTGTTTTGTCAAGGTGTATTTGTCTCCAACAAAGAGTAAAATTTGAAACAGAGCTGCTGCTAAAGTTACTATGTGACTGACTGGCACCTTATATATGGGGATGTTTCTGTCCCATTTTGTACTTCATTCAATAAGAGAATATAAGTGTAAATTCTTAATTTGTAAACACGGTGAAACTTAACTTTCATGTGGATGACCAAAAAAGGTGTATTACTTTATTTTTGGCAAAAACTTTTGGGAACACTTTCATAAATGTGGCTAGCCGTGTTTGTCTAATCAACATCAAGTTTATTGTGACTATCATTGAAAGCCTTACACTAGTCCTAAGAAGAATGAGCAAATTATAATTGTTGTTTTTTTTTCTTATTATTATTTATTATATTACAGTTTTGTGTAACAGGTACAAGTGTGTTGGCAGCCTCTTTTCACATGCCATGGATGTTTCTTATTAATGTAGTCAATAAAAAGGCTCATATAAGTAGTGTTATAAGATGTGGAGGTATTGAATCAGGATTGCTGGAATGTTTTTTTCGATTTCTTTACAAGACAGTTATTTTTCCTCACCCACTTTTCCTAAACCTCCTTCGTTGGCTTCTGTTTGTTGTAAAATAGAAAACCCCATACTTTTCTGCTCAGAAGCTTTTTTTCTCTGCTTGCTGAGAGAGGCTGGGAGCACACACATAGATTTTCCACCTATGCACCCTTCCCTCACCAAGCATGATTTGGAAGTGGACTGGTTTAGTGGTGTCAGAATAATCTTTCCACAGAATAATCTTAGGGTTTATTTTGTTTCCTGCTCAGTTTTCCCAAGCAGCAATTACAGAACTAGTGGGAAGCAGGTTTGGCAGTTGCCTGCTGTCTCAAGTTTTGAGTAGCATTTAGTTTCACAACTCCTAGGGAGTGTTTATTTTACTTCAAAGGCTTGGCAAAGCCAAGGGCAGTGAAAAGGTATGAGCATGCCTGGAAAGTAAAGAAGGTGATGCAGATTTACTTGAAATTTCTTGCAATAAACATTACTGAACAAAGTGGTTGGGTTTTGGTTTTTTTTTTTTGGGGGGGGGGGGCGGATTTGGGGGTTTTTTGTTGGGTTGCTTTTTTTTTTGGCATTTTTTTTTTCTTTTTAGGTATGGGGATTTTAATCTCTCATGTTTGTTAGTGAAAACTTTCATGTTTCTTATGTGCAAACTGGAGATTGGTTTTTCCTAGTCAGTTACTAAAGTAAAAAATTTAGTCAAGAAAACTAACAAAAGTTCTCAATAAGAGTACAGCTTCTCAATGCAGAAAAAATAATTCCTCATAGTTTTATATGATTGCTATAAAACCAAAATTATCTTCTTATCCCTGGTGTAAACAAAAAATTTATGACTTGCTAATTCCAGAGATCAGGAACTTTGTCTTCCTTGGCTGTTTTCCAGCCTTGGGAGTATTCTAATTTGTATATGATATTTGGTAATGTTATGCATATTTTGTGGAGAATTTATGCATTTCACATTAACCTTATTTTAAATATTTTTTAATTAAAAAAATACTACTATAGAAAGAAAAAATCCTCAACTTATAAGAAAAAGCAAATAGGAAATGTATTTTCTAATGGTAGAGAGAGAATTTGGAGCAATCATCTAGTGCTGGTAATAGAGGAAGACACTGATGGTGCAGTTTGATGGTATGACAGTTGAGATGGAGTGTCACTGTACAGATATTACCTGGGAGTAGGAGTAGTAGACATCTCACGTATAAGTGAGAAAGGCATGAGACTTTTACAGCCCTTCTGACTCTCTGAAGATCATCAGTGATTCTAGCCATATTAGATGTATAAACTGGATGCTACTGGCCAAACAGTTCAGTTTTCCGGGTAGTAATTATATCATATGTTGTGCTTTTAGTGTTGTCTCGTCCTGTGGCTTATTGTGTATCTTGGCATACTGGGACAAAGACATGATATAAAAATAATCTAGGTAAATAAAATTAATATTAAATGTTTTATTGTGCAATTTTTATTTATAAATAATTATATCTTCTGTATTAAAAATATTGTGGAAGCTTCAAGAATGTCACTTTTGGTAACAATTTTTTATTTTATCATCAGATTTATATACTGTAATGATGCAAAACTGTGCTTAAAGATAAGAATAGCTTTGTAGTGTAGTAATTTCACTTGAGCACAGTAACTGTAGAAAAAAGTTTTAGGAAGGGTCATTTTCAGAATAATATTTTGTGAACTGAACACAGGAAGCTAGGCAGTAGTGACCTTTTTTTGCCTGATGTGCCCATCACAGAAGGCTGAAGCCTTCAATTAGAGCTTTTTCAAACCAGAGGATGTGACTACTTGGCAGAGTTGGCTGCAAAATGTCAGTCTGTGACTGACACCCTGTAGTTTCTTACAAATGCGAAGTGAGCTCTGAAACCACTGATTTTGTTCATTCTGGCTTATTCCGGTTGGAGGTTAAATCTGTTAAATTTGGAAGTGATGTTAGCTCTTAATGACTTACTGTAGACAGCTTTAATTGTGCCTATTTGCCAGAATGTCTGCCTATTTGCCAGAATGTCTACCTTCATACACAAAGTGCAGGATCTCTGTATGAATTTGGGGGGGGGGGGATGGGGGGGGATGGGGTTGTTAGTTTTTGGTTGGTTGTTTGGGGGTGGGGGTGTGTTTTGCTTTTTTTTCTTTAGACTTTCCGATACATGGCGCAAACTCTTGCACTGGCTTTTGAGTCAGTTCCATTCAGATACTGCATTTTCTATCTTCCATATGAAAAGTTTTTGTCTTTTTTCAAACTTGTATATTTAGTTGTGTTAACAGAATCAGCTTGAAGGTGAAACCAGTGATTTCTTCCAATATGACTAACCCTGATCATTTTCCACAAACATGCCTTTAATTAAACTGATTCTAACTCGTGATTCATTCCTCCTGTCCAAAAGAAAGATTTGGGTGGGGTTTTTTGTGTCCTTCTCGTGGTATTTTTTGCTGCTTTGTGATATACTACTTCTTCATTACAGGAACACTTACACAGAATGAGATGATATTTAAGCGCCTGCACCTAGGTACTGTGTCCTATGGAACAGACACAATGGATGAAATACAGAGTCATATTATAAACTCTTATTCACAGGTATTATTTCATAAATAATTTACCTTTAATACTGAGATTTATTTTTTTTAACATCGTTGAAGCATTGTTGTTACTGATTATGTCTAGGAATTTGAAATGCTATGAAAGTTCCTTCATTTGTAGGGATAGATAGGATGAAAGGGAAAAATGTGAGACTGTACACAGTTTTCTCCTGATTCTGAACTTCCTTGTAATACCCACTTAAAGGAGTTTACTTTTCTGTTGCCCATTAGCACAAATCTGTGTTAACCTGTCTGTGCAGTGCAGTCTTTCTCCTGCCAAATCATCTAAGAGTAAGCTATTCATTACTGTGACTACAAATTACAACTAAGTGTCCAGAACAAGATGAACAGTAATTATATCTTTGTAGATATTCATCCAGAATAGGCATTGAAAAGCCACATGAATTTTGTCTAACCAAAAGGTAGCAAAATAGTTGTCAAAATAAAATTTATGAAGGCATATCTTAAAAGTAGTGGGTTTTTTGAGGGAGGGGGGTTTGCTTTGGTTTTTTTGGGGGGGCAGCTTTTTTTTGTGTGTGTGTTAATAAGTAAGATGATTACAAAACACATAAAACCGGAGGTAAAGGGAAGGAAATGGAAAACTCCATATTGCTGGAGAGCAAAGTGTTCCTGTGCTATGTGAGTGCTTGGTCTGGGAACTGTACAAGAGGATTGTGGTTCCCTGTCTGTCTGTGGATCAGTCATAGGATGAAGGAGGAAGATGGAATTCTGCAAGCATCGCTTGCATTTCCTATGTGTGTAGACTGTTTGGATGCTTTCTACAAACTTTTCTGAGCGCCTCATTCCACTCTGAGATTTGGAAGAATTTTTTTGCTTTATTTTCTATTTCTATTATTTGAAACAAGAAAAAGAAAAGAGGAAACAAATGATCACTAATATTGCCATATGTTGTGTACAGTGTGATAATAAACTTTTTTATATAAAAGTTCTTTTCCATAGCTAACTTGCATACACAAACATGACTGGCTGACCCAATTAAGTTTGTTGACTGACCTCCTCGTCTGTGTCCTCATTTTCTCTTGTAAAAGGATTGTAGGATAAACAATTGATTTTAACCTTCTGTTATGCTCTTTTGAACTATGGCCCCCTTCTCATTTGCTTAAATAAAATGAAAAAGTAGCTGTTGGACACCACACTGGATTCAGTTAATATTATGTAGCTTTTGGGAAGAGAGGCAGGAGAGAAAGCAGTGAATAATATATGTTAGAAGCTTTTAGTCTACAGCTTGAATTTCTGTATTGTTTTCCATCTAAACAGATCAACAAATCCACTTCTTGAATTAATTTAGTTTGGAGAAATCTATTTAAGCTGAATTCTTAGTAGATATAGCCGTGAATATTAACTAAGATTCAGTAATATCCCTTGGAAATGAGATATGGAGCTCTTTTACCTAAAGATCAGCAGTCAAAACTTGGTTCAGAATAGGTTACTGAAGGTAAATGCTGCCTGACAATGATAATAAAAATCACCCAAACATAGTTCAGTTATAATGGGTTGTTCTTGTATTCACCCTAACAAGTGTAGCAATAAATGATATTAACTGACAAGTCTTGAGCTGACACACCTAGGCGTGACTGAGTTAGATGACTTAAGCGCCAGTCTTCTAGAGGAGGCATGTTCATTAACACTGGTTTCATATTTTGTGGTTAAATGTGCTATCTGAAAAGAATTGCGTGAACCCTGGAATTCTTACCAGTTTAAAGCTTTTACTAGTTTGCTGTAAAATTTAATGAGTGATACCTATGGTTAATTAAGCTTTTAGTAACTGTAACATATTTGGTACTGAAATTTTTAAAAGAAATAAGAAATGTGAAGGAAGCTTTTTTTTTTTTTTGCTTTTTTCTTTTCTTTCCCAATTGTGGGAAAAGATTTCCCAGATCTATGTTTGCTGTTAGTTAGGTGATGAAAAGAACTTTCTTGGAACTTCCTTCTTTTTTTCTTTTCAGCTCTGTATAACGCTTCTTGATGTTTAAATAATGCTTTAATTATGTGTGTGTTGGTAGCAACGCTTTGCAACAGAGAAATGAAGGAGTCTTGGTAACAAAACAAGCCACTATTAAACAATTGTTTCAATCTGAAAAAGTATGGTGAGGTTTTTATTTAATCTATGATAATAGAAGCTGCCAGTTAGCTAGGCAGTGGTTCTTGTGTGACATTGATTTTATCCCTTGTTTGTGTTCTGTTTTATTATTACAGTGGACCTACTAGACTATTGTCATCTTAATGTAACACACAAATCTATTATAACCTGATTATATTTCCCCACTGGAAGCATTTTGTGATAGAGGGCATAATCTTTAATGGAATTTGTGTGAAATTAAATTATACAAGCATCAATAAACATAACATAATTCAGAAGGAGTAAATCAGCTTAATTTATTTGCAACTGTAATGGCATCAACGTTAGCAGAATGCAAATGCAGAGGTTTAAAGCGGTAGCTGAAAAGCAGTGCCAGATGAGCAGAAAGTTAAACCCTTTATTAGACAACACTGTAATTTGATGGGCAGAATGTTCACGGTTCAGCAGATTGCAGTCAGGAGGAAAAAAGCGTGGTTTCTGAAGAGGTTTTCCGAATTACCCTGGATAACAGAAGAGCCTTTGGTAGTACTACTGATATATTTAATGTGCTGGCTTCAAAAAAAAGCCCACAAAACCAAAACCTGCCAACCTTAATTTCAGCTAATTATAAACATATAGTACTATCTGAGTGGTTATGCAACAGTAATGTGATCTTCAAATCTGTGTAAAACTATTATTTTGCATTATTATTTTGTGAGATTATTTCATTCATGTAATAAGGGAAAAACAAATTTCAACCTGCAGCAAAAGCATGCAAACTGCATTAGTTCACAAATAACACAGAAATCCTGTAGTTTATAAATTAGCAATATTTGTATTCTATCTATTAGCAATATTTCTATTCTATCTATAACAACAATATTTGCTTTTGTCCTTCTGTGCCATACCAATGTGATGATCTTTAAAAGAGATTTAGTTGAAGATTTAGAAGAAAAGGGTTTTTTTCAATTAAATGGCATTGGAATTCCCAGCCTCTGAATGTACACAGGTAACAAAAAGACTAAACAGCTACAACAAAATAACCACCCTTGCAATTTTGGTTTGGTATTTCCGAATTTCACTGAATTGGTTGCTGGCTTAAATACTGTTTAAAAAAACAATTCATAAAATGTGAAGGACATTAAAAAGACTGTTGATATAGATCATGGAAAAGGTAAATTCTGAAGTGAGGAAGCAAAGTTTTCTGCAGAATCCAGTCAGCCTCTTCATCCCTTTTACAGCATACTTGGTTTCATTTCACATTTTTTTTTATTGACTGCACACTCTGTTACTGATCTCTGACTACAAATGCAGTGTGATGAACCCGCAGTTACGTATCAGACCTGCAGAAAAGTAAATTAGGGATTTTTATAAATCACAAACTAAAGTTAACAGTAGGTTATATAAATTAATAATTACTATCCTTATCAACCTTTAAAGGGAACAAGCATATATATATATATATTATTATTCATGTTTAGTTTCCATTATTGAACTTTGCTTCACTATTAATTGGGTCTTAAAGGTGCACTCTCAGAACAGTGGAAACAGTACAAGTTCAACACCATCTAGGAAACCTCAGTCAGCTGCACCCAAAGTCCGCAAGAGTGTCAGCAGTCGGATACATGAAGCAGTGAAGGCCATTGCACTATGCCACAATGTGACCCCAGTATATGAATCCCGGGCTGGTGTATCTGGAGAAACAGAATATGCTGAGGTGGATCAGGACTTCAGTGATGAAAATCGAACTTACCAGGCTTCCAGCCCTGATGAGGTTAGTATGCAAGGGTGAAAAAATTACTCATTAAAAAACCAGGATAAACTAAGTTAAAAATGGCAGAACTGTGAAAGAAATGTTTTCAGGGCTGGGGTTTCTTTAAAATTAGCAGCAATCCAGTTTTATTTCCTCTACAGCTGTAGGAAAGATCTGGTGTTTCTTTGTTATACAGAAGTGTTTTCAATTATTTGACTAAAAGGTCTCTGAAGTCAGTGCTTTGGGATCAATACTGTGTTGAGTATTGCAATTAAAGACACTAGATGTATTCTCAAAACATTAATCCATGTATAAATCATAGCATATGCATGCAAAAGGGAATATGAAACTGCTTTGAGTGATGGACAACCAGATAAATTAGCAAGAGACACTACCAGTTAGTAGAATGTACGTATTCTTAACAGGGGAAAAAAAAAATAACCCAAACCTCAAATACTCCTGTAGAAAAGTTTTTGAGTTTCAGACCTTTAGCAGCTTCATAATCTTCAAGTTCAGTCAAAATTGCAACAGATTTCAACCCCCATTTGAATAAAAACATGTATCTGACTACCACTGAAATCCAAATTTCAAACAAATCCCACTGCTTTCAGTGGATTTTAGTTATTGTTCAAAATAAACCTGTTTTGAGCCCTAAATGGACTGCCGAAAATTCAGTCTGAAAAGATAGGAAGATAGGCAAAGCTCAAGTTTCAAGATACTACAAAGTACGCATAAATAATAATTTTTGCCCACTTTATAAAAACGTGTATACACTTGGCATAAATACAGAAATAGAGTACTTACAGTTTTGCCTCTGAAAGCAAGCAGGCTGAAGGGCAACTTCTTTTTAAGTCAATTCTAGCAGTGTCTGGAGCTTGGATGTGCTGGTGGTGGTGCAGCCACAGTAGCTTAGTCATATCAAAGCAAGGTTGTTGTAAGATGTGAAGAAGGGAGTGTGTATCTGAAAGCCTGTATATTTTTCTAGTACAGAAGTTGATCTAATACAAGGTAATATTTCTTCCACAAACTTCATCTGGCCACAGCATAGCCTATTATTCTTGGTATGCATTTGATTTACATGTCCAATAAATCACCATCTGTAGTACTAGCAAAACTTCAGCAATTCGAACTGTAATTGTTAAAAGGAACAAGTCTATAACAAGTATTTTTAGGAATGTAAGAAATAAAATTAAGTTTGTCTTCACATAGTACCGAACTAGCAGTCGTGTGAATTTCAGATGCTATAAACACATTTCATAATGTCAAAGGATTGTAGAATATAAAGAAGTGGCTGTTTCTCAGTGATTAAAAAGTTTTTTGGAAATAAACTTTAGGCAGGACTGGACTCCTAGCTCTTTGGCTAAAATCAGTAATCCATAGTACTGTAAGTAGTGTTACATACTGTGGGTTGATCTGCGTTATGAATTGAGAATGCAGGCAGTGCATTTGTTTATGCCAGAGATACCCTGTAAATATGGTTTGTTAGTGTTATTGTGTGGTATTTGACCTGTATTATGCACATGTGTACAATTTTTCATATGCACATATTTTCTTATTTCCTAAATAGATCAGTGTAGCGAGCTAGTGAGATATTGCTAAATATAGTGAAAGACAGCATGAACAAGTACCAACCTATGCAGATATGATGGCAGCTATGGATTAAGTAAACATTCTGCTTTAACAGCCAAAGCTACTACTAAATCAGGTGAAGAGACGTGCAGTTGACAGAGACAATGTGAATTTTTTCTCCCATTTGCTCTTCTCTCCCTGTGGGCGTTTGTATATTCATCCAGTTGTTCGGAACCTGCAAATATTACCATAAAGAGCAATTTTCCTCTCATACTTGCTAAAGGAAACAGCTGTAAGACTTGAGAGTTATGCAAGTGGTGTCCTGGGAAGACAGTAGGGAATTTGACCTTGGAAAGAGGAAAGGAAAGTTGATAAAGTGCTAAAAAAGCAGATCTGTGACTCAGGGTAGAAGAGAAAATCAGCAACAGAGAAACTGTTAGTGCTTCAAGGAAGAGAAAGCACAGGTATCCTTTTAATAATGAATTTATTTTTTACCATCTGGACTCATATATTCAAATTATATGGCAGTGAAATTAAAAGCTTACATTTTAGAAGAGAGAGCATTAAATTTCCGTTTTGTTTCTCAAAGATAATGCTTGAAACACTAGAAAAATTATCGTATTGAACAAATATGCTTTAATATAATGAGAAATTGATGCTAAATGGAGTCCTATAAAAAGATGAAGCTACAGAAAAACCTCATTTAAACAGCTTAAAAATTGCAGCATGACAGCAAAAAGCCTAAGAGTTGAAAGACTAGCAGGTCTTTATCATAATTTTTTAAAGAGTTCTATTGATGCAATGTTTGCAAATCACTGGAGCCTAAGGAAAATAATGTAAATGGTTCATTATTTAGCTTATTGAACTTTCCTGCAGTTAGGTTGACGGATGATGCCAATGTTTCCCAATCACCAAAGTACCATTTTAAAAGCATTTTTTATTGAATAAAGTGCTTTGAATATTGCACCCTGGAGCTTTATTTAGGGAAATGGTTCAATTGATGTTTTCTGTTTAACCTCAGCACTGACCTATCACAACATATTTGGTTAATAAGCAACATTATCATTTAATAGACTTAACCAGTTTTATGCATTGTACTTCCTCAGTGTTACAACTCTGTTCTCTTAGATGTTGTTTATGGCTTGATTGTGATCTTTTTAAAGAAGATGTTATCTGCAGTTGTCTGTTGCATTATATGATATTGCATGATACCATCATAGGATGTACATAGCAGAGAACAATGTGTAAGTGTAAACTATTCGCCCGTGTAGGAAGGTATAAGAAGCAGTTTAGTAGTACGTTGACACGCTGTACACTTAGTGAATTGATTCAAAGAATTCATTTGAAATTCGTCACATCTATGTGTGTATGTGTTCATCCGTATACAGATGAAACATAACAAAGTATGCACATTCAGGAGTAGGTACATTCATCATAAAAGATGTATTAATCTACTGTTAGAGTAACCTGAGATAAGTAACTGATTTTGTATTCATAATAGGAACCCTACTTATGCCAGGCTCTTTGTTTCTTATGATAAGTGATCAATATTTCATTTTCTCTGAGAGAGTGGAGAGTTTCGTTTGTCTGTCACTTGTCCTCTACAGCTGTAGCATAGCAAACAATAAACATCCATTGAGAACACACACACACAAAAAAATCAAAGCAGCTCCTACTTGGCCATCATACGCATGGGTCCAGCTCATCTGTAGAAAGCCAGCTACCTTAATGTAATGAACAGTCATAAAAGGATATAAACTAAGTAGGTAAAGCAATGGAGTTCAAAGGTTACAGACCCAAGCAATCCAGGGGCATGGTATGAACAGGAGCCTTTGAAGACCTTTGCTCCCCATGGTCAGAAAAGGTTGATCATTCATGATTTTTAATGACTGCTTACTCTCATAAACCAGTCATTTATTGGTTATGCTTTGTCCTGCACTGTTATATTCTCAAGCATTTCTAATGCCAGGATTTTGAATATTTAAAAGCTACCTTAAAGTGTGGTCAGTTATTTAATTCTAACTTTTCTGTCCAGAGACAACAGAGTTGCTAAAATTAATTACCAAGATACAAAGCCAATCCTTTAAAAACAGACAGGGAAATGATATACCCTTAGTGAAGCAGCTTTTGTGTTTACAAAAGTCAAGCTGTAATGTATGAGACATGTTGTATTGTTTAATTCATTTTATTGTGTGTGCTTATTGAAGCAAGACTAATTGTGTTGTTTTGTCAATGTATTGTGAAAAGCAAATCACTCAGTAGCATAAAACCATCACTTTCATGTCCTTCGAGACCCACAGAGAATAACTACTCCATAGCTTGACTTGATTATTGATTGGCAGTTTTTTCACATGATCAAGCTGTATTTTTAAGTTAATAATTTTAGTTATGAAGTTTTTAGATGAAAAGTGATAGATTGCAAGTGATAGTTATCAAACCAGTGTTTATAAATACAAACGAAGCAGTGCTGATCAGAAACATTATGTGAGATGTTGAACAATCCAAACAAAAACCATTGGGAACACTCAGGCAGTGGTGAGCAAGAAATCTCACTGCTTCTTTCCTGTTTCCAAACCAATAGCCTTAACTTCAAAATACCACACATATAACCTCTGTATACCTTACAAGGCAACCTGGTTTTGAAAACAGATGCTGTTGTCTGAAGTCAAGATGTTCTTAAATATTCTGAAATAAATGTAGGTTGGTACAGGAGAATTCTTCTATGCAGCAAAATTAGCTTACAAGATTTACACCCCTAGTCCTTCTTTTTCACCCTACAAATTGCTCCCTCATATATGCCAAAACCTTTGAAGTCTTTCAGTTTAAGTGATCATCTTCATATCATAGCCTCAGAAAAGCTGTCAGCACAACTGGTGGGGAACTCCCAAACTCTGGGATGGGATGGAGAAGAGCTGCCAACACCAACAGCGAGGCGGTGGATCTCTTTCTTAAACTGATGTCTTAGCTTGAAAGGGAATATTATATTGAAAGTAACAGTTGGTCCTAGAATTCAGAGTGGTAGTAGCATGATGTTTTGTATGTTCCAGTCCTGACTGATGTAGCATGTAAAAGAAGTAAGAACAGCCTAGGGCATTTTTTTTTTTTTTGTCTTCTGCCAAGTAGTAACAGCCTTTTAGGATTGATCCGGTAACGGAAGGTCTTCAGGAATCAGAAATATGCCTCGAATACCTCAGTTTGAGGATTTATAAACCTATGTGCCGAAAGGCAAGACGAGTTTCATATTTTTTCAAATGACTATATCAGGTTTTGTTTAACTGGGACATCTTCATGCCATCATGCTCCCAAGATGACAGGTTACTAGAGATACTTACATTTTCCACAGTGCAAAGAGACTCTTTGGTGTTGCAATTCCCCAAACTGAAAATCAGTAAGGCAGTTGGGTGATAAGTGATATTTCCTGTTGGTCCAGAAGAAGCTAAGGAATATGTTAATCTGAGAGGGAATGAGAATGAGCTTCCATGCACAAATTACTCAACCTCACAAGGAAAGGTCAAGAGAATTCAGAGATGGGCTTTGAGTTGGGCTGTGTAAGGAACAGTCTTGAATGTATTCGATTGAATGACCTAAAGCCATCTAACACCACTCCAGAGAGAAGCAAACTCCTGTTATTTGATAGGGCAGGCTAGTACTTAACTCCCTCAGAGTTAAAAGTAAATATACTGCTGTTCCTTTAAATGCTTTCTATGGACATTATGTTTCATCTTACATGTTGGCCTTAATTTTGTCTATTGATTCTTGTGCTTAGATATTTGTAGCATTTTCTGCCACATAATTATTTTAATTGGGGTTATTAAATGGGACTCACAGGCTAATAGAACTTATTGTACAAAAGATTTTTTTTTTTCCTTAAAAAATAATGTTGACACCCCAGTTGGAAAAATAATTTTGAATGTAATTAGTTAATGATAAATATACCAAGGTTTTTGTGGCCTGTCAATTTACAAGTTTGTTTGTGGTGTTTTTTAATTGTTGATTAGCCTTTATTTTAGGCTAAAGTCAGTCTAATGTTCTAATTGAATATGTAGTTTTGAATCCACAACAGGAATGAGGAAGGGGCTTAGCTTTTCTGCAGTGCTTGATAGAGAGTTTATGAAGTCCTTAACTATTCATTTTCCTGACTCTAGTAGGCTTAGGTTTTGTGACTGATAAAATAGGTAACTATCAAACTTGTATTTCATGGAACTTTAAAGTAACAGCCTAAGAAGCTTAAAAGCTGCTTGTTTTGATTTAGTTCCATAAATGAACATTTCTAAACAAATGGGATGAAGATGTCTCCAAAACATAGAATTAGGGCTGTCATGGTCTGTAACAAGCTTCCTCTCTTCATGCCCCTCTCGACACGTGGCACATGTTCTTCAGGGACCTGAGCTAGACACACCATTCTGGTCAAAGAAGCTACTCCCACCTCATGAGCTGGTACTGTTATATTGTGGGTCGCTCAGTTACTTCTTGAGTTGGGAGAATTTCTGCATGAAGGCTATGGATTTCACTTTGAATTTTAATCTGTGCTGTGCTAATTGAAGAGTTTGATATTTGTGACTGTGAGCTACGGAAGCTCTGGGGGTCGGGTGGCCTCTAGTGGAGAGACATTGCTGACATAGGCAACCAGAGCTCAACAATGGGCGTGTAGGAAGTGTAAAAGCAGCTGAAAGGTTTTGGGTAAGAAGCTCTAAGTAAGGGGCGTTGTAGCCTTTGTCAGATCTGTTACATTTACATTTCATAATGGAATTATTTTCTACCTTAATTCCTAATTTGGAACTTGCCAAGAAGAGAGGCAGGTAGCTGGCTTTACCCTTTGGATTTATTTCTACTGAGGAGGAAGACCACTAGCAAGTTAGAAACTACTGAAGCTTTCTTTGACTTCAGTTGCGTTACCTGTCCTGGGAACACTACACAGCTAGTGGGTTGAGGTGCATACCTGTGTCACAGTAGTGGGAAGACCCTACAGCTAGTGATATACTTCTGCCTCCCAGGCAGCCAGTTTCCATAAAAGGAGAACTTGGTGATAAACCAGGCAAGACCCGCAAAATATCCATATAAGTCCCTAATAAAAAATAAAAAATAAAAAATCCCTAGATTTGGGAAATTGACACAATTAATCTATGCATGTTAGGAAATTAATAGTTATCACCAAATGAATATTATAATTTGAATGCTGGGGGGGGGGGTATGCACCAGCACATACTTTTGTGCCTCTCCAACCTTTGATTGCTTTATCCAATTCCGTCCAGTATGTCAGGCTTTATAGAAGCCACAGCTGCTGTTATTGTTTGGCATTCTAGGGGTTCTTGGTGTGTGCACACTGTATTGCAAGATCATATTAATACACAATTTTAGAAACGTTGAAGAGAATATACTTGTCAAGGAGAAACCTCAAGCAGAGAGGCTTGCCTAAGAATCCTTTTTCTGAACTCTGTATAGCCAGTCTTTCAGTGTATATTTATTTACTAAGAGTTATTAAATTTCCATGCCATTTGTGAAATGCCTTTTTTGTTTTAAATTTGTATATTCTAAAAAGCTTAAGATATTTGAAGGAGTCTCTCTGTGTTGTTCAGGATGCTGTCAGGATCTAGCTGCTGTGATTCATTCTGAATTGCGAGAGTCAAATTTAATGTTTTGCTCTAGAGTTTGTTTAGCAGCATTTTAGGCATCTGTTTGACTCTTGAGCCTTATTGACTGTCTCTGCTATAGTATTTGCACTGATCAGTTAGAAAAAATAATATATGCAGTTGTGTGTAGGTCGGGTATAAGAATCACAAATGAGTGTGCTGTAAAATGCTAATTCAAATGGTAGGTGAAGCCAAGCGTAAACAAAATAATAAACAGATGTGAGCCACCAAATATAGAACACTTAGTCCTAGCTGCGAAGGGACACAAATGAGATGATAGGGTATTAGTAGAAAGATGCATTTTACAGGTCAGACTGTAATAGTAACCTTTCACTGTGAAAATTAAAAATTAACCTTGGGAGTATTGAATCATTTGCAGCTTATATGGTACTTCCGTTGAGAGAAAAAAATATTTCTGAGACTTCCTGTGATTTTTGAGATTTTCAAATAGTGCTTTTCAGCGTATGTTCTTGTCTTTTCTGTAACTGCATCTTCCTGTGTTTTCATTAGGTGGTGCTTACACAGGTAGCACAACTAGGGTTTCTTAGAGTTCACACAAACTTATTTACTTGCTTTGGGTGAAATTCTTACTGAGCATTAGTCATGTTTGTTGAACTTAATCTAGGGATTTTGCTACTTGCATGTCTTTCATCAGACTGCTTGAGTTTCATTTTTTTTATCTTGCCCAAGATTAATAGCAGAGGCAGGTTTCATAAAAATCAAGGGAACTTCATGGCAATTTCCTTTCTAGTCATTTTGAAATGTGGTTTCCAATAATGATTAGCATTTGGAAAATAAAAATAGAATTGTGGAGAAGAATGCCTCTATCAGAAAATTCGAATTCAGATATGGAATATGGCTTGTAAATGAACTAACATTAAAGCAGTTTTTCTAAAATACTGATTTTTTAAAGGGAATATCACCACAACAGTGGTGATAGAAAAATACCTTGTGTTATTTAAAGCATAGAAGAAAGCAGAAGCTAGAGATCATGAACTTTAGAGCAGCAATGTTTAAAAAAAATAGGCAAATCTCTAATGCGTAGGCAAATCTCTAATGCATGCAATTAAGATGACATGTAGTGATAGCTAATGATGATTTTTATATACTGCAGCATTTCTGGGTTTGTAAAAAGGACTTCCGAAAGTGTTAGTGGGATGCGGTATTGGAAGCTTGGTTTCCATCTCATTTGATATGCCCAGAACTTCAACAACTATATTATTTTTTGAAACATAAGTAATAAAATTATGACAGTGATCAAAGTAAAAATAAGATCCTTTTCTTATTTATATACTTCATATTATAGTGTCCCAACATCCATGTAATTGTAGATCTAATAAAATGTTTTATATGGGAATAGTCCCAAAATCTTTTACTAACATAGCAGTGTCATTGGTACAGAAACTGTATTCTGATTGTGAATAATTTCTACTGGATGATGTCATTTTTTATATTGGTGAATATCTGGTTTTCTTATTAGGACTGTTATCTCTGAGCAATAAAGTCTAAATAAGTAATTTGCAGGAATAAGTTAAAATAAGGTTTTCTGTTCTTCATAAGAATTTTTGTAAGCTTTCTGAAGGGAAGTGCTTATCTGATGCATTAAGATTTTGTTCTCAGACTACTGCTATTCACTTTTTTTTTCTCTGTAGATTCTTGGAAGAGTTTAGACTTTTACCCTAGCAACAGTTGTTTGGCTTTAGCCTGATTTATAGAACAGTATAATAGACCTTCTGAAACATGACCTATAATAGACACTGAAACATATCTCTCTTGTTTGGTTTTGTTTTTTCTTTTCCCCTTCCTTTAGGTAGCACTGGTGCAATGGACAGAGAGTGTGGGTCTCACTCTGGTTAGCAGGGATTTGACCTCAATGCAGCTGAAGACCCCTGGTGGACACATTCTGACGTACTATATTCTGCAGATCTTCCCCTTCACTTCCGAGAGCAAGCGCATGGGGATCATAGTTAGGGTAATTGTGGGGGTCTTCTGGGTGCTGGGTTTTATTTCTCAAAGAATGTTTTTACTGAATGCTTACTTTTACAAAATTTAATAGAAAGTTAATACTTAAGAGAATGCATTTCATAATATTTTCAAACGAAAAGTGTACCTTTCGTATGTGTGCACATGAAATACTAGGCAAGTAATTGTACAAAAATCAGGCTAATCTTATGTTGCAGAGATTCTTCTTTATGAGAACACGTTAATTTCACTACTTTAAGCTTAGCCTCTAATTCTGCATGTTGTCTTTAGCCTTTGTTTTTCTTTTTCCGTTTGTTTCTTTCATACAAAATATGTTGCTTCTTCAAGAAATAAATTAATGGCTGAAATTTCTTACAGTAGTAGTTAGCATCTTTCTGTACTGCTAGTGCTGCTGCTTTTCCAGACCCAGTGTTGATACCTGAAGTGTCATGGATGCGCAGCACAACCCCAGGGTCTAAGATTTATGAGATGCATGCTTAGTTGTCTCCTAGATGTCCAGTTGGGAGCATAGTAACAATCATTAAAACCTCAGATGAAAGGAAGCCACAACACCATGCTAAAAGTAAGGTTTAAACCTCTATGAATGTTAAGCCATCCACACTACATACTTCTATGTTCTCCCTACCTAAAACCTGAGAATGTAGCAGAACAGCTTCAGACAGCATTGTTAGATGGTTAGTTCAGTGCCAAGTCCCACTTATATAGGTGTCAAATTCATCCCATTCTTCATTTGCCCATTATGACAAGCCAGGCATGCCATCAGCCTTAGGCAAGTATGTTTCAGGTCTGGAGAGACCTTGGCAAGTCTGTATTTCTTTAGGTGATATTGGCACTAAGAGCTTGTCTTAACAGTGACATGCTCATAGATACTTTAAGAATCTTGCAGATCAGACTAATCTATTCCTTCAGTGACAAACTATACCTCATATATATTTCTGATTTCTATTATATTTGCCTGCATGTAAATTCTCTGAATGTACCATGTTTCATCATTAAAACATCTGTAACAGGCATTTATACTAAATTATTTGTAAATTTTTAATTGTATTTCAAAGATACGGGGTAAACTTTCTGTTGTGAGTAGTTATAGGGGTCATAACAGTGATATTCTAAAATTCAGACTGGCTGTTTAGGTATGCTGAGAATCTGTTAGTTACATTGATATCACTTAGAACCGGTCCTCTTACATGAATGAGAAAGTGGGGAATATGCATTTCAATGAAATCAGAGATGTCACTGGAAGTAGTAACATCAGGTAATAAAACTTCTCCACCTCTTGGCAAGGTGCTACTTCTTTTATAAATCATCCATTGACTATTTCAAAAGACAGTTATGTTATCGATAGGTAATTATTTTGACTGTATAAACAGGTGGGGTTTTTCCATTCTGTTTCTCTTCTAAAATTCTAGGATGAATCATCGGGAGAAATTACATTTTACATGAAGGGTGCAGATGTTGCAATGTCCACTATTGTACAGTACAATGATTGGTTAGAAGAAGAGGTAAGAAACAAAATCAAAATTTATAAGAATTAAGATTCTGTAAAAACTAACAATTTAAAGTCAAAAGATCAGGAATTATTGGATTAGGTTTAAAAGGGAACCTGAGCCAGTGCAGTAATGGGTTTTGAAGTTGTTACATATATCCTGAATGGATTTTAAGTAATTAGAATTATTTCCAAATCTTAAATAACCCACAGAGAAAGCAGAGCTGGGAGTCACAGCAGAGCACGTTCCTACTTAAAACAAGGAAAGTTGTTTTTCATTGACTGACCTTTCACATAAAACCTAATTACTTCTGAGAAGTGTTCTGCTATAAGCCTGTTTATCCTGAAGTGCCCTTGTTTTATCAAATTCTACAGTGAGGTATGATTATGAAATATGAAGTACAATAAGGTTTGCAGCCAAATTAAAATAGGGGGTTTTGCCAGATTTATTAAGCTTAACATAAAATAGCTAGTGACTGAATTTCAAAGCTGATTGATATTTTTCACTGTGTGGCTCTAGGAGGTACCAGCAATCATCTTATTTTGACCCTACATACAGACAATATGTTAATACAATGATTACACCATGTATGTTCATAATGGTATTGGCAATATGAATCAATATCTGCCGCAGGGCAGTTTGATTTATTCAGGGACACGAATAAATTAAGCTCCCTTGAGACCTAGCAAAATGTCATAAAAATTACTTTTGGCGATAATGATGCACAATTAATTGTAAAATACTTGTTTAATTTATTTAGCTTTATGAGGTCAAATCAATAAGTGTTTTGCACTGGGCAGCTTTGTTTTTCATTAAGACATGCTATTCCATGGTTATTTTTTAATGTCTAGATATCTTTTGCATAAGAGGTATGTTCAATGGAAAAATGAAATGTAGCTCTATTACATGGCTCAAAAGTAGCTTTTATTTCTTTTAAAGCTTCAGAATAGAAGAACAGAGTTTCTAGAATAGAGTTTCTTTAAGCTAGGGGAGGAAATCTAGATTGGCTTACCAGTCATTTGGGAGACCTGAAGTATAATTGCTTTTTATCCTGTTTGTGTCTTCTCCAGAATAACCTGAGTCTGAAAAGTTACGGTACAGATATCCCCTGTTAGCATATAATATAAAACATGTACGTGTGGTTGAATATTTGCATAACTGTTCTGTGGTTTGTTCCACTCAGTGTGGTAATATGGCACGAGAAGGACTGCGTACGCTGGTTGTTGCCAAAAAATCATTGACTGAAGAACAGTATCAAGATTTTGAGGTATGAAGGGACAGAGTGATACGCTTTACCATATTTAGTTACTTTAAGGGGAGCATTCCTGTAGAGCAAACTCTTAACTGATCTTGTGCTTGTACAAACAGAGTCGATACAACCAAGCAAAGTTAAGCATACATGATAGAAACCTGAAGGTTGCTGCTGTTGTAGAGAGTTTGGAGCGAGAAATGGAACTGCTGTGTCTCACTGGAGTAGAAGATCAGCTGCAAGCAGATGTTAGACCAACTCTAGAGATGCTAAGAAATGCTGGAATAAAGGTACTAAACGCATACTGCTAACATAACAGATCATCATTTAGTGACTTTTTTTTAGCAAGACATGAATTATACTTGTCTATATTCAGGTTCATTCAAAGTAAGGAGTATCATAGAATTACAGAACAGTTTGAGTCAGAGGTGACCTTAAAGCTCATCTAGTTCTACCCCTGCTGACATGGGCAGGGACACCTTACAGTAGATCAGGTCGCTCAAAGCCCTGTCCAGCCTAACCTTGAACAGTTCCAGGGATGGGGCATCCACAGCTTCTCTGACAAGCTGTTCCAATGTCTCACCACCTTTAAAGAATTTCTCTGTTGAGGATTTATGGGTTAGAATTAGTGGGCAGACCAATATGGCAGACCAGTATTCGTTATGGTGAATGTCTGCTGCAGGTGGCTTGATCAAGAAGTAGTAGAAGAGGCCTTCTGGAAGAAGCCTCACACTTGCACATGCTAGTGCTTGTGCTGAGCTTTAACCCAATATCTGCTGGAAGAGAAACACAAGACGGCATAAGCAAACCAGAATTTTGGAGTGCAGTGACAATAATCTCCTGATACAGGAGCTGACAAGGGGAGATGCTCTGCTGGTCTTCATACTAACAAACAAGGAGGAATTGGTCAAGGATGCAAAAGTTGTTTGAGGGAACGGCCTTGGCCACCCACACTAGTTACAAGAGGGTCAAGTTCAGCAGGCTCAGGAGGATCTTATTAGTGTCTATAAATACCTGAAGGGAGGCTGCAGGGAGGACAGAGCCAGGCTGTTTTCAGTGGTGCACAGTGAAAGTACAAGAGGCAGTGGATGGAAACCTTAATGAACATTTTTTCACTGTGAGTGTGTTCAAACATTGGAGCAGGTCTCCCAGAGAGTTTGTGGAGTCTCTGTCCTTGGAAGTGTTCAGAACTGATTCAGCATGGTCCTGAGCACCCTGCTATGTCAACCCTGTTTTGAGCAGGGGAGTTGGCCTAGATAATCTTCAGAGGCCCCTTCCCATGTCTACTATATTGTTATTCTGTTTTTAATTAATCCCTGTTCCCCAAAGGCTTTCAGATGAATTAGCTTGTAATGCAGTGGTGTGCACAATTAGAAAAATATATGTATGGATTGAAGCCTTATGATGACATCAAATTTCTTGTAGTAGAGTGAGACTAGTGCAAAGTAGTTAATATGTACTTCATGTACAATATTTTCTTGATTGCTCTTGATATTTCTTCTGTATGTGGTCACTTCTGACTGTTAAGTACATCCTGCTAAAAACAGGTATAGAACACTGACAATTTTTAAGTTGTTTTGGTTTGGGATTTTTAATTATTAGTTCTAGGATTTCAAAGCATTAGAACTGTTCTGGCTTTAATTACAGCTAACATTATAGTAGGCTGGAAACATGGTAGTAGCTGTTGCTAGGTCATAAAATTATACATTACTCGTTTACTGATGAGAAAATATGAATCTTGTCCATTCATTGACCCACATGAACTCTAATGAAGAAGATCTTGCCTGAGATGTACGGGTAAAAAGGGAGACAGAGGCTTACAATGTAGTAAAATTGTGGCTGTAGACTTAGTAACTATCCAGTAATAACTTCTGCAGGTAAAGTAATTTTTCCTATATAGTGTATTCAGTTTGGTCTAGGGGTAATGGTATTTCATCAGATGTCCTTCAACTTTCTTGGTGTTAAGGGGCTGAGGGGAGGGAGCTCCATCTCACTGCAAGAACAGATGGATCCTCAACCTTATTCGTTCATGGTTTCATCCCAGTTTTGCATTGTCAGTGGGCAGGATCTCTTTGGAGTGCTGGGGATGTAGCTCTTCCTCTAGGATATGCTGTCTCATTGCTTGGCTGCTGCTTTCTGATAGATTCTCACTAGGGTCACAGGCTGTTGTGTTGCATCAATTTGCTAACAAATGTCTTTCTCTTGTAGTAGTGCACATCCTCTTTTGACCAAGGTAGTGTCAGGGCCTTAGGGAGGGAAAGGCTTTTATGCTCTCCCTGCTTTTCAGCTATGCCAGTGTATTTCCCCACAGTTTCATCTTGTCTTCATCTAAACTGAGACATTGGTCTTTGTGAGAAGGGTAGGGGAATGGAACTGCCTCAAGTGCATTATTGCAGTAAAAACTGCTATTACTCTAATCCCAAAGGTACCAGAAAAAGGTTGGAGATAGACGTCATTTAGATTTGAGGAACAGATGTATTAATATCCAGTGGAGTAAACTTTAACATTATTTTGCAGATATGGATGTTAACAGGAGATAAACTGGAAACAGCAACTTGCATTGCAAAAAGTTCTCACTTAGTGTCTAGGACTCAAGATATTCACATTTTCAGACCCGTAAGTATAGTTCCAACTTTTTTGTTGGTTCATCAAAGGACAGCTAATAGCAATGTTGCTTTATTTGATTAGGAGTTGTCTGCTTGTTGAAAATTGATGGGTTGTGCACTGAGTGTCATAATAATGGTCAAACCAGTAGTACTTAGGTTGTTATTTAAGGATGTAAATTACAAAGCATTGCTTCTAGAGTGCTTGTGTCTAGATACGGGGATACACTACAGAAATATTTGTAGTCTTGTTTGTGTGACCCAGGTTCATCATACATTTTATAATCTTCACTTAGAAAAAGGGCATAGTAAGGTACCTCTGCATAATGATGGAGAGGGAGTCTAAGTGAGGTGCTGAGCCGGTAGGAGAGACTGTCTGGGAATTTAGACTATGTGAATGGGGTTTTTGCTTGTTTGAGAATTTTCATTAATAGAACGCTTTAGACTCAAGCAGAATTAATCCTGAATTAAACTGGGGTGCCAACATCTCTCTATAGATATAGTTGAAATCAGTATGAAAAAAATTGATTTTTTTTTTCGGTATCATTATATATATTTGCATTATTTTTAACAGACGTTCAAAACAGTTGTTACGAAGGTAAACCGAATATCTTTTTCTGTACATTTTGGTTGTAGTTGCATAGCATCAACTTTATTGATGCCAAACAAAAAAATAGATTTTCCAGACTTTGATTGATGCCATGTGATCAGACATAATATGTCTGTGTTGGTTCTAAATGAACCGCTTGCACCTACAGAAATAATTATATGAATATAATTTACATGTAAATGTAATTTCTTCTGAAGCATAAGAATGGCAAATTGGGCCCTGCAGACTACTATTTGCAATTAAATTATTAATGCTTCTGATAAAACTTCAGATCAATTTTTGTTGACCTTTCCATGTTGTAACACCACAAATTAAGTCTTCCTGAACAAAATCTATTTAGTTGAGTCAGATTTTTATTTTCATTACCTTCACTGGTAATAGGAGATCAGCATAAAACTGTGTTAACTTAGAAAGTTTTAAATTAATTAGAAAATGGATTTATACAGAATTATTTCTGTGGCTGCATTTGTTGCAAAGAAATAACCACTAGATTAACATAAGAAAATACCAAACACTAAAACTTTTATTTTAGTTATAAATTAGTAAATCAAAAATTATGTACTGTTTTGACTTCCACCCCCAAAAAAGGCATTTTTTTTAACACTTTTCCTTTTTATCCTTAGAAGTTTCACCTTCTTAATTTTGTAATGAAATTAACTGATACATTGTTCTAGAGATATTTGCAAATTAAAAAAAGAAAATACCTCTGTTAGGTGAAAAGTAGAACAGGGGGGGCAATTACTGCTCCTCAGTGTGCACCAAGTGCTGCCGTCTCTTAATTTCCGTAATGCAAGAAGTTTATAATGGGTCACTGAAATCCATGGTACCTTACCGTTGGCAGGGAAAGAGCTTTCTCTTGACGTGTTTAATTGTGGGAAAGGAGAAAAATAATCTGAATTGGGGCACGTGTATGGGGGGTGTGTGTTTTCAGGTGCTTTTTAGTGTAACTCAAATTTTATGTGTAATAAAGCCCATCTGGAGGGAGAAAGGTCTTTGGACTACGTCTGATTTTGCATAGTAGTGGGCCAAAGTCAGAACTTCACGTTCAGTGTGATTAAGGCTCATCTATTTTAAAGCTATTTCAGCAAACTGCTGACAGGGCCGAAATGAGAAGTGTAATCAGAGTTTGTGTTTTATTCTGTTCTTGCAATTTTGTCTTCCACGATAGCTCTAAAATACATTGATCTTTTATTGGAAAGAAAACCAAAACTGCAGTCTCTTCAAAATCTGCTCATAATTTACATCTTTCATGCTCTGTGTGTTCTAGCTCAAAATGTTCCAAAATCTATTTGGTAATCTTTGATCATTTTTTCATTTCACAGCTGGGGCTTTCTGAAACAATAATTAAGTAAATTAAAAAAATAAATTTATGATGTAGTTCTTCTGTATTATGCCACTTGATCCTGCTTGCATACTCATGCAAGATCCAAAAGCATTAGTAGTAGTGAGCATTTTTAGTGCCTTTTGAAATCTGTGCTTACTTACCCAAACTGAAGGAACTGTTAACATTTTTCATTATTCTAAGAACACATTTCACTGGTTAATAAATGTTTTGGGGTTTGTTTGGTTTCTGTTTGGTTGGTTGGTTTGGGGTTTTATTTTTTTGTCTTTCTTCTAGCTCTTCCAAGATGGAAGAACTTAGGTCAGCTTGAACTTACGATATTTTAGTGTCATGAATTCATTCATTTTTTAGCCCTGGTTTACTTTGTTGAGGAACCAGTTAAGATGACTATATAGGCTTTCCTTGTTTGTGGATTACTTTTCACTCCGTAAGATCCAAGGCCTGTAGTCACATCCCATGGTTTGCATGGGGATAAAACACCTGTTGAAGAACCAAGGCCTTCTGCGTATGAGTTCTCAAAACCTGATTTATTTAGGCAGGATTTTTGAAAGAATGTAATAAAATCTCTTAATTAAGTGCTTTTTATTTAAGGTTACCACTCGAGGAGAGGCTCACTTAGAACTAAATGCCTTTAGGAGGAAGCATGACTGTGCCTTGGTGATATCTGGGGACTCACTCGAGGTAAGAACTTGGTTTCTGTCAAATTGCATTTATCTATATGCTTATGTTCAAAAAGCATAGTATCGGTGCCTTCATGCTTTTAAACCTTTTTCCAGTATTTGCCTGTATTTAAGTTGTCCTTAGAGATACTTCTGTTTTTCACTGAGTGCTAATTGGAGGATATATGTTCTAAATGGGAAAATGTTACTGGTTTTCTGGTCTCCTGTATGGTAACAGAATGGAATTTGTATGCAGCATGCTGTTATCTCTTCTCTTAACCCCAAACCATGTTGGATGTCACTTTAAAGTAATAAAGCTACAGTTAGGATAATGTGGCTTTTTGTCTCCCAGATGGATGTTGTGCAAGCAAAACTTCATAAAAGAATTATTTATACTGTGTTAGATCACTCACTGTGTTCTTTAATCATAAGTAAATGTGAATGTATCTTTTTATTTAGGTTTGTCTGAAGTATTATGAGCATGAATTTGTAGAGCTGGCTTGTCAGTGTCCTGCTGTAGTATGCTGCCGATGTTCCCCCACGCAGAAAGCTCATATTGTGAAACTGTTACAGCACCACACTGGAAAACGCACGTGTGCTATAGGTAACTGGTGGCACAATCTTCATTTGCAGTAGCTAAAGTCTGTCATGAATTTAAGCAGTAGATGGCACTGTTGAGAAGCAGGTGAAACAAAACCAAAGAGATGTCTTTTATGAGCAGCCATGTATGTAGCTGTAGCAGAAAATGCCATTCCATAAGAAAGATATGGTTATCTTCTTTATTCCTCAGGAACAAGTCTTGATTGCTAAAGTAATTATAATCCATAGATTAACTGTAAGAATTGAAAGTTATATAAGAGGTTTCTAAAATACTGTAAGGCCAGGAAAGTAAAACCTCTGAAGAGCTGAATATTGCAGTGACATTTTTCAGGTGATGGAGGAAATGATGTCAGCATGATCCAAGCAGCAGACTGTGGAATTGGAATTGAAGGCAAGGTAATGTTAACAGTTTGATTGTCAAATATGTGCCACATAGTAACATAGGATTAGAAGCTTTATTCTTAAACAGTAGTGAATTTATAATTTCTAATTAAACTGTGCTGTAAGATGATAAAAATGCTTAGTCTTTGAACTAGTATCTTCCTTGCTTATATGTCCTATGCTTTATCTTCTTAAATACAAAAACCAAGAAAAGCAGAAAGCGCCATAGGTATTTCTGTGTAACACTTAGCTGAAAGAAGCAGGATAGAAGCTTAAACTTACTTGTTACAGCCACTGCATCTTAGAATACACGGAAAAATGTCCTTTGTGTCTCATTGCAGAGTTGATTTTTGAATCAGGAGGAAACTTAACTTTTAAAGTTAATTATCACTTAGAATTTTGAAATCACAAACACATCTTTTACACTGCGTTTCATATTTGGAATATTTTTGTTTGTTCTAGGAGGGAAAACAAGCTTCCCTAGCAGCTGACTTTTCCATCACACAGTTTAAACACATAGGTAGGCTGCTGATGGTACATGGTCGAAACAGTTACAAAAGATCAGCAGCACTTGGTCAGTTTGTCATGCACCGAGGCCTTATTATTTCAACTATGCAGGTATTTAAAACTTTGTTTTGTGAACAGTTAAAACCACTATGTCTGTCTTTGAAGTGTTACAAAATTTCAAGCAGTACTGTTACTACTTTTCTTTACCATAATGTTTTGTATGTAGAATTATATTAAATATGTATAATTATCTGCTTTTTGCAGGCTGTATTTTCATCAGTCTTCTATTTTGCATCTGTTCCCTTGTACCAAGGATTCCTAATGGTAGGGTAAGTCAAAACCAACAGTTACGGTATCTGGTAACCATATATAGCAAACTAACTTGTTAAATAACATCATGTAGTTGGTGTGTGCCATATTTTTCATACGTTTATCATTGGTATGCTACCAAACCTGGGCTGAATCTACAAAGAAAAGTTAGACTAAGTTGAATGTGCCCTATATGGGGGGAGGGGGAATAAAGTCTCATTCTCAGCTCTCTGTAGAGAGGGATCTGTATAGCCGTAGATGAAGGTACCATATGACGTTTCTCACACACAGTGAGAAACCAGTTTCAGCTGTTACACAGATTGCTGTATAAGCCTTAGTGAGAATTAGATTTTTCTGTTAAAAATGGAGCTGAAGCTACTATGAAATTTCTCTGAGAATACACTACCCAAATCTGCCACATAGATTTCCATTCAGGTGAATATATGCAAAATCAGGAGCATCCTGGTCTTGTTGTAAAAGCTGCTTTAGTAATACATTTCCCAAAGTCATACAGCCAAGGGATATGCATATATTCATGTTTGTCCTTGCTCTCTGCTGTTTCTGCCCTAAGAGCTGCTTATTTTGCTTGTAAACAATAACAATCTAAATCAATAGTAACTTAAATCATAGTCAGATCAAGGTGTGATTACACCAGACTTTGCAGAGGAAAGCAGCATAACTCTTGAAAATGTTTGTAATTAGTTTCAATGAGTTCTAGGAAAGTAGTACTAAAGTGTACATCTGACATGTGCATACTAAATTCCAAAGCCACTTACAGAGCTGTTAAGACTATTGTTCATCCACCTATTTTTAATATGATGTCTGGAATAGAGTGCTTGGGTGGTTTTTCTTCAGTTTTTATGCCTTTGTGGATTAGTTTAAGCATCAGGTCTTTGAACTAGTTGTCTAAAGTGTAAGTGCACAGGGAGAGTGGTAGCAGATGATAAGCTTGATACAGAAGAAATAGATGTATTTCCTGGTTTTGAATGTATAAAAGCTCTGTAACTTCTCATAACTGGCAGCTCTCAGCAGCACAAGAGCAGGTTGCATGTGTAAAGCTGTTTTAGTAAGCTGCTTCAGTACTGGGTAGAGCCAGTCAAATTCCACTTACATGAAAGTAATAATTGAACTCAGTAGATCGGTTTAAAATCATATCATACAGAAGTGTCAATTTATGTTCTTTCACCTAGGTATGCAACCATATATACTATGTTTCCAGTCTTCTCTCTAGTATTGGATCAGGATGTGAAGCCAGAAATGGCATTGCTATATCCAGAACTTTATAAGGATCTCACAAAGGTATGAATGTTCTTAGTGCTCAGATTATGAACAAAAAACAAATGCTGAAATCACTGCTGTGCAAAACTGGGAATTCTTGCAATCATTTCCTTAAGGTATTCCATGCAAGATAGACACACAACTAATGTAATGCAGACTTTTGTACTACGAAAACTAGCCATGGTACCAACCATTCCATTTAGTTTGATTAATACGTTTGTTAAGTCACCAATGGTTGGACTGAAGTAAATCAAGCATGAAAGTGTGTTGATGTAAAAGTTACTTTCAGTCTGGCTGCAGGATCTCTGATCTGGAGTTATTTATGCTTACTTTTTCACAGCTCCTTTTTTCCTTTTTAAATGGTAGATTAATTGATACATTATTTTTTTCCCATAACCCCTAGAAATTACTACTGACAAAAAAGAAAAATAAAAGAGAGAATATGGAGTAACTGGAGAGTACAGTTCAGTGCATTGTCTGGGGAAGATGATGATCACTAAATGATTATGGATGAGTAGTATAAAAAGTTATTTATGTGCTATGTTTGACTCACTATTACAAGGTAATCTTATTATGAGTGATTATTACAACGATTTATGATCACGCTGCCTTAGTCAGCGTGACACTGAAGCCTACATATTTTTGCGCATCATTTTTCAAATTATGGACTCTAAATGCAAATCTCTACCAATGGTATTCAGCTAGTGTTATTCAAACACATGCTGACGTGGACTATAATTGTATTCCTAGGAATTGGCTTCTTTTCTGGGATATGCTAGTGATGAAAATGCCTTTCAGATCTTTAAAATAAGATACATCAGCACAAGTCATTGACACTCCAGTGCATGAAGAGAAAATTAGCAAGGTTCAGAGAGACAGGTGTGGCCAAATACCCTGCAGGACACACTGATTCACTATTACTGTTACTGTGGCTCCTACAGAGTTACAGCTAGAAAAGCTGATGAAAATTTGAAAGTTAAGAGGGCTCCCTGCTTTCATGTGAAAATTACTCAAAGCCTGTTGTGCAACATTCTACAGAAGCTCAGGAGTGATTTTCCCTTCCAGTTCCATAAAGATGAACCAAAACACTTCACAAATGTCAGTAATGGGGAGCTATGGATGAGGGTGGAACCAGTGTCCAGCACTCAAAGGAAAATGAGTAGACATTCATGGGAGGAAAAAAAATAAAAAATGAAAATAAATAAATCTAATGTTTCTTCGTGCTTGTACAAGAATTTTTTCAGATGTGTTCTGTCTGCCACCAACATTCTAGACTATATACAGCATTATGAAAATGTCTTTAGCACCTTGCCATGAACTCTCTCCATCCAAGAATGTATTTTAGCCTCAACTGAAGAAAGAGTAAACTCATCACTTTCTACAGCAATGAACCACATTTATTTGTAAAGTGCTGCTTCTTGTGTGTTCTGGGCTGATCAGTTCTTTAGTGGCAAAATGGTTGCTTCATTTGCCATTTTATCCTTTTAAATGTGTATCCTTTCAACTCTGTGGTTCTAACATACTTCTTCAGCACCCTCACAGACTGCAAGTCGTATGCACGTGTACAGCATTTATTCTTTGATCTGTGTGTGTTTCAATCTATAATTCACAATCACAGAAAGATTTAAAATGTAACTCTTTCAGCAAGTAACTAGTACTAAATAGTTACTTTCTGAAAACTTGCAGTAGTTATGTATTTATGAATGCAAATAGACAGTTTATCCAACATTTAGAATGACTATTAACTACAGTCTTGTTTGAGGTTTAGGTCAGTAGGTACACGGTGCTATCTTTCTTGAAGACCACATTTTACAAAACAGACATAAAACTGTTTTAAATAAAAAATAAATTAATTTTACTGTAATTACCCCTCTGAAAACCAGCCAGAGCACTGCAAGCTAGAGTATCTTTGCTGTTTAAGGCCTTAACTGTCCTACCCGCCAATTGAGACTTTGTGCGATTTCTGTACAAGTTTGCAATGAAGAATCACAAAAACAAGTAGAAGCTTTTTAGCCTGTGTTACTTCAAAGACTCCTTATTTTACTTGTAAAGTCTCTCTAATGATTAACTTTGAAAAATATATGAAGTGAGTAGATTAATATTGTTTTAAGTTGTGTCTAATTGGCCTCTCACTTGTTTCCTTTAGGGAAGATCTTTGTCATTTAAGACCTTCCTCATCTGGGTTTTAATCAGTATTTACCAAGGTAGGAGAGAGTCCTAATTTTACTGAACTGAGAATTTTTTGTCTGCTTTTGCCAATATTGTTTTTCAGCTGCAGGTTGAATTCCCAAAGCTTAACATTTCATCAGCAGTTATATATATATTGCTTTCTGTTTATCTTGTAAATCAATATTCCTGTAGTGTGCCAAGCCTATTCAAAACATGGCACAGACTGGTATTTTTGTTGATGCATATCACCTAAAAAAAATGACATGTTTTTAATTAAATACTAATCCAAAAAAAATTTAATGAGTGCTTATCACATTGCATATATTTACACAGTAGTTTTCTTTCATGGAATGACAGAAGCACTGTTGAAGAAATCTGAATTATGTGATCAGTTAAGAGTAATTACAGTTTCAGCAATATCTCATTTATTTGTAGCACTTGACAAAATGAGGTTAATTAACAGTTCATCAGATATATTGCAACTAAAAGGTGATTAATAGTTTAATTTCTTTACAGCTTTACTTTGGTTGTTTTGTTTCACATGCACCAAGTACAGTAAATATCACTTCTGTTATTTTAGAAAGATCAGTCTTGTTACCTTATAAAAAATTACTGGGCAAGTTTTCATAATAAGCAAACAACTGTTCAGTGGGCAGCTGTAAAAACTGGTGCACTGAAATTTCATTGCACAGTGTATTGATAGTTTTGTGTACCTTTCCTAGGTGGTATTCTGATGTATGGAGCCCTGCTGCTTTTTGAATCTGAATTTGTACATGTCGTTGCCATTTCCTTCACTGCCCTAATCTTGACTGAGCTCTTGATGGTTGCACTGACCATACGAACATGGCACTGGTTAATGGTGGTGGCTGAATTTCTCAGTCTTGGCTGCTATGTGGCCTCGCTTGCATTTCTAAATGAATACTTTGGTGAGTAATAGTGAAAGTATTTTAGCAAAGAATTGGGTTTTGGGGTTTTTTTTTTCTCCTTTTTTTTTTTTTCTTGTCATTAAGAATAGGTGATGTTATGCTTTGTGAAAAAACAGCTTTCTCCATAAGAAATAAGAATGAGTTGAAATCAGGCTTAACGCTGGGTTGTAATATTCTCTTATCCTTTCCTCCTAGAATTTGACAATCTTTATTCCTGTTAGTATGATTTATCTAAAACTTACTCAAGCCACACATGCTTTTCCCATCCTTTATCTGATCTTAAAATGGGTATGATTTTCAAAAATCAAGATCTTTCACTGAGGTGGTGAATTATTTGATATGCCAGACCGAGTGGACCTCATTAGATCTAATCCACAAGCTTAAAAGATTTGAAGTATAGCTAGACTGTGAGGCAGAAGCCTGTTGGGGTAGGCACTTCATATAAGAATCATTGTTTCATAATTACATTAAGCTTACGTTAAACTGGCTTTGCTTTAAATTGCTGTATGCCATACTGCGTTTTAAGGTTGTGATTGTTCATAGGTCACAAAATGAAAAAATACTTTTTAACTGCAGAACTTTAACAGTCAAGAATCTGAGCATCAAAATAATACATATGTATTTTTATATCAAATGATCCTTCAGCAAAACAACTATCTCAATGTGATTTTACAAATGTAACTTTTACAGAAATACATATAATGATTTTGGTTATACCTCACAAGAATCCAGCTCCTTCTTTTTGTGTTTTCCAGGAGCAGATGGCTTAGGAGGTACCCTTCTTCAGTTATCACTTCTCATAGCAGAATTAAACTTTGTATAGTAATTTCTAGGAGTCTCATAGTTCTGCTTTTACTCTCTCACGTCCCAAGTGTTCAACACTAGGGTAGTGTATTTATATGTTTTTAATCAGTAAATGCTTCACTGCCTGTCCCAGTGTTCTGTTACTTCCCAGATTTCTCGAGAGTCAAATTTTAATGAAGAAACAACCCTGCTGGGCTTGTTACTTGCATTGTACATTATTTCAGGTTTGCCAGAGTACATTATATTCTCTGACACCAATGCACAGACTCTTTACATAGAAATTACTGGGTTGATTTCTCAATGTCCACAGCCAGATTACAAATGAAAGGAGCAAGCACAAACAGATGCAGGTGCTGGCTCTTTGGTCCAGACTTCAGGAACTTTGAGACAGAGCTTGCTCCTTTATCTTTACAAGTCTTTAGTATTGGTGACAGCCAAACCTTCCATCGTTTGTAGGTGTTGTTCAGTGAGAAACACTGTCCAGTGATGTTCATAAATGTGTAAAAACTACAGGGACTTTGTTCCTTGCAGACTTTTCTGTAAAGGGGAATGCTTTATTGTCCTCATGTATTTGCTGGACAAGTCCAAACAGCTGAGTACATAAATGGTTGCATGGCTTCTTTGCAGCCTGGGGACTTAACTTCTGTATCTTTCATCATAAAGGTTACTGAAAAGGGAGCCATTTCATGGGCTTTTATAAAGATGTATTTTACTGTGTGATACTCAGCAGTTAATCTGAGGAAATGCATTTCACCTAGTCTCACTGTTAATGCTTTACTCTTATCTGTCATACTACAGCTGGAGGAGAGAACCTTTTTTTTGTGCAAGTAAGGTAGTATAAACATAAGTGATGGTTTACAGTTCAAGGTATAGCACAACTTCGTGCATCAGGGAAAACAATCCAGTCCAATAGTGTTTGACTTTGTCAGCAAATAAACTGTTTCTTTCAGTGGTGTTACTTATAAGCATCATCTCCTCCCAATGAAATGATGCCATGACAGGGCACTCAAATTAGAATTACAAAAGTATTTGATACTACTCTACAGTTCTGAGTCATGGAAGTAAATGAGTTTTCAGGTTTCTGAGTTAATTGCACTCAATCACCTTATTAGGCATGTCTCTGTGGTATGTTATATAGGCTTTTAGTATGTCTAAGCAGGCTTAGCCTAAAACTGTGTAACAATTTTATACGTTGAAATCTAATATACGAAGTATTTTTAATGAGTAAAGTTGGAGCAGTCAAACATCACTGCATTTTCTGAAGTGAATTTTAATTTGCATTAAACCAGTTCTGATCAAGTTGTTTACACAGTAAATTACACCTTGAAGTCAAATGCAAGAAAACTTCTTACCTACTTAGACTCTTAAAGCATGACCAAATTGAAAACCTCTATGTTCTCAAAATGTTTGGCATAATTGCTGTTTAAAATGCTCTGGTTGTCATGTGAAATGTAATAATATTCTGTTTAATGCTACTAACATCTTTTCAATTTCCATTTTGTGTAGCTAACCTGTTTGTTTTGTTATTTGTTGTTTGTTTTTCTTCACATAACTTCAGTATCTTCTGTAAATCTGTCCTTTAATTTTCATTTTCCCTCTTTGTGAAACAGGTATAGGCAGAGTGTCTTTTGGAGCTTTCTTAGGTAGGTGAAGTTTGACTTGAAGTTTAAGTCTTTAAAAAGAGTAGTAAATTACTGAATCTACACATTTGTAAATAATGGAAAAAGAAGAAAAAAACTCCAAACAAAACCCACATGAATTCTTCAGGTTACCAGGGTTCTGAGGTCTTTCCCTGAGAAGTATGACCTGACCTGACCAAATACTGTGAAAGAAGAGTGTCACCCATTCTTGTTAATGCCTGTCACAGAAAAAATAGCTTTTCAATGTGGCCTCTGACAATATCACTACATTGTTTTACCCTTAAATTTTTTGGGCTCTGGTTTAATCTCTGAGGCTTTAAGAATCATTTGGTCTAGTTGTGACAGATTCAGAGAAAAACAATCTGAATATGGAATAAAAGATCCAAAATGGTAGCAGAATTTCTGGTTGGGAACTTGTATTATAGTAGGTAAAAACATTCTTACTAGTAGAAAAGTAAGTAAACTTTTGATTATGAGAAGGTCTTGCTTTTAAACTGAGATTCTGTTTCCTCTAACATTATTTTGTGCTACAAAACAGCGTAAGAACCACAAAGGAACTCTGAAGTTCCTGTCTAAAGAAAATAGTTGGCAAAACCAAAATGTTGAGGTTAACTTTCTCTTGTTTTGTTGGTTTCTTTTTTTTTTTAATTTTGCATGGTCTTGAACAATTGCATAAGCAAACAATTAACAGAGTTTTATTGACTTTGCACTATGGAAGTTTCAGTTTCCAGGTTACCAGCTCCCATTACTTATTTTCTCTTTTCTGTTTCTGCAGATGTTGCCTTTATCACAACTGTGACCTTCCTGTGGAAAGTGTCAGCAATCACTGTTGTAAGCTGTCTTCCACTTTACATTCTCAAGTACTTGAAGCGCAAATTTTCTCCTCCGAGTTACTCAAAGCTTACCTCGTAAAAGTAATTGTATCCCTATGTTTTTTCACTTGCACCAGTCTGCAAATTGCACATTCACTGTGCTTTAATGTCTATTGGTTTCTGTTGGACTAAAGAAATCTGAAAAAATAAGTGATAAAGTGAATAGAGCACAAAAAGAGGGGGAAACATCTGACAGGTACAATAACACAGACATACACTAACAGGACTATCAGAGATAAACTAAATATTCATGTTGATTTTCTTTTTTTTTTTTTTTTTACTTTCTGTTGCTATGAGTATAAAATAAAACTGAATTACCTTTGATTTGACAGTGCTTCTGAATTGTTTCATTGCTACTGTAAAGGATTTTTTCCTACTGTACTAATCTTCTGCAAGTTGAATTGAAAGTTTCATTATTTATTACATAACTTCCCTTCTTTAATTATTACATAACTACCTAATTCAAGTTGTTTCCTTTAATGTCTATATATGGAAAAGTTCATTTGTCCATACTTACTATAACACACCTAATATCTGTAAATGCCCATGTCTGTATTAGCAGCTATTATTCCTCATCAGACATTGAGTAATATGCACTATTTGAATTATGTACAGATGTCTGCATAGCACAGTATTATATTAGGAGCTGTTGTCCTATTCTGTTCTGCATTTCTGGCACCAGTTAATTACAGATCTGTGATGCTGACAGCAGTTCTTTAAATGCACATTACAGCCAGGTTGCACAAAAGCTGTTTCAAAGTTCAATGATAAATTCTGTACATAATTCCACTGCACCTATTGATCTGTACAGATATCAAAGACATGGCTGCTCAGTAAATATGTTTTAAAATTCTTATTCATTTTGTATTTGTAAAACTGCAAATAGTGTCAAAGTACATTTATATATATGAGAAGTCCAGTAAACCTTGTATTAGCTAATATGTTTAAATTGCCTTGTAATCTGTTTACTTAGGTTACTCAGGTAAAAGAAAATAAGACAAACACATGAACATTATGGTAGGAAAATCTTATCATCTTCCAAGTTGTAAATGTTATGTTTTTATAACTTATTTTGGGTGCAGACTTGTTGAAAAAAAAAATCAAAACATTCTTGCTTGTTGTAAAATGTCAGAGTTGAGTATTTTGGCTGAGTTATGACACTTTACAGCAGCTGAAGATTTGTTCCAGAAACTCATGTACTCTGATACAATCTGAAGGGTCCAAATCTTGCATTCTACGCTGGAAAGTAGGATATACTATCTTAGTTTTCCATCATGATAAAACTTTGCTTTCTCAAGAAGTACATATAATGAAGTTGGCATAGTCTGTTAATCAGTGGAAAGGAACAGCATAATTATCCATGCTTTATTGATTAAATGTTTATGTGTGTGTTTTTAAAAAACACTTAATATGGATGTCATTTTTATGTTTGACCGTATGCCTTTACAACGTAATTCTTTGTTTAGTCTCCTATAACTTTGCCCATATGCCATTATTATATTGGATGAGTAATATTTAAAGTGATAAATATAACTACTTCCTGGGAGAGCAGAGGAAACTGCTCAGAGCTATTTGGACTCCACCCCGCTCCATTAATTTTTGTTTTGAAAGCTTTTCTTACCAGCTATTTATCTGCCTTTTTTTTTTTTTTTTTTAATTTTCATTCCTCATTATAAAAGCAATAAAGCCTAATTTCTACCAAATATTATTAATGGCTACATGTATTAAATAAACTACTGAAGTAGTGTTTCTTTTAATTACACAACATTGCAGACTAGTTTGTTCTGTCCCTCTGTAGTCTCACTTCTGCAAAACTCCCACAAGATGTCACTGTTCCTGCATACTAGCGGGAGCCTTCCTTTCATGTGGTTTTGGCACAGTACTCCTGGAGTGTATTTTTAGTTTAGTTAGTCCTGTGATATTTTTGTTGCTGGTTTGCTTTAATTTCCTGTTTCTCCACAATAAGTGGTAATTACTTTTAATCAATTAAGAAAAGTCACCAGTGTGCAGTTGTTCTGAAACATAGATGATGTTTTCTTCAGACCTTTTTGTCTTAAACATTGTGAGCTCACAACCATATGCGTAAGGTTCAGTAGATAAGCAAAAGCTTAGAGCTGGTCATCCTTCATCTATGCATCACATCTTTGATGTCAGGCAGAAAATTAGTAAAAATCAGAAATTAAACTAGCAGTATAAAAGTGATAGTGTTACTGTAATACAGCTGTATGAGATGTAGTGTACCCATGTGTGCAGAATTTAGAGTGTATGCATATTGTCATAATTAAAACTGTGAAGTTAGTGTGATTGTAAATGCATAGATTCTACACACAGATACATGCCTTTCTAACGGGGAGTCAGTTCTCTAGAGTGCCTGCTTTCTTGGAATATTTTCAATACTCAGCAAAGGTCTAGTTTCATCTAGCGCTTCATTTTGAAGACTGAAGAAATCTGATTCAGGTGGCTTCCCTTGCTTTTGAGGTTCAGTCACTGTTAAATCTGTGTATACCAGGAAAGTCTGCTTTTTCTATTCATTCATGTCACTCAGCCTCAGCCCTGTACAGGATAGTGCTACCATATCACAGTGGCTTACAGCTAACAGTATCAATACAGAATTTAAGAATTGTAATATGACATCTTTCAGCAGAAAACTTTATTATGGGCTTCAGTACAAAGTAAGCCAAGTACCATCACAATCCCTGGCTCTTAAAACAGATCAGAATGTAACATTTCAGGTGTGCAGGTGAATAAATTATTTTTTAAGGTTCTAATTCTGTTGTTGTTTCACATCAGTGTATGTCAGGAGTAAGTCTGGAGCACCAGATCAGCTTACATAAACACAGATTTAGGCCTTGGACCTGCAAGTTCCACCCACAAGGACCTTAATTGTATTTGGTATTAAATAAATACTTACTTTTGTGAGCTGCTGTCTCAGATAGCAGATGTATTTCTGAAATGGTAATCATGTTGCCTTGAAAACATACTTGGAAACTAATTTCAGAATTGGAGCAGCAAGATGTGCATAGGAAATACATCTTCACCAAAGTAATATACGTAATAATACTGACCTATTTGGATCATGTTTAATAAGCATACGAACTAAACATCTGCTACATTTCCTATGTAGTTTGATAGAAGAACACAAGGAAAAGGAGAGATCCTGCAGAGTAGTAGTACGGGTAATACTTATATTGGTTTCTTATGATGCTACTCTAAACTTCCTTGTTCATGTAACTGCTGGAAGACATTTTACTACACAAGATACTAGTTTGCAAATGGAAGCCAAAATTAAATCCTTGCGTACTTAACATTAAATCTGTAGCACTCTTCCATGAATGCAAATGTTTACAACAGTGGTTTTATGTTCAAACTGAGCTTGCTAACACATGCCATCAAAATTAAGATGTGTGGTATCTCCTGTTTTCTTCCTAAAATTTGAGTGGTTGTCCGAAAACACGCCATTGCTTTTGTACGTACATAGGAAGTGTGCATTAATGAGTAGCATCCACTTGAGCCAACCTGTATTATAAAAGTTCTCCTACCCTGTGTCCACAAGAGGCTGTGAGCCTAAACATTTTTCAGTCTCCTTTTTAAAACATGTCTGCAAGAAGGACCATCAGGAACTTTTTCAGACTGGACACTAGTTCTGCAGGTATTTAAGCAAGAATTTTAATATTCACACATGTAGTTAAACAGCTGTTAGTCATGAGGGTCAACTTCTGTACATGAAAAGACAATGATTTCCTTACTTACGCCCATTTGTGCATGTTAGAGAGTAGGCCTATGCAGTACAGTCTCCATACTCCTCTGCAACCTTATTGCCATCTCAAGGCATTCAGGTAACTTCAAGGAGGAACTGGCCCCAGGTTTTCTGCTGGGCGGTGCGTTCCTGGGGTCATGCTCCATCCCTACAATGGTGCATACCTCTGCCTTGCTTATATAGGGTACACTGCAGGGCTTCTTCATTGCTGGAGGTTGGGGCTCTTCATGCCTGATCCACCTTTGTGTATTTACCATGTGAATGATGGTGAACCAGGCCCAGGTGGGGAAGGGCTTACTGTATAGACTGCCTTAGAGGTTTTTAAGATGCACTGCTAACAAAGGCACTTCTAAGTGACTTCTTTTCCCACTATTGCAGAGCTTTGTATTCATGGTTTTTATGTTAGCAAGAGAACATGAAAGAGGCTTGCATCTGTTTCACACTTGCATTCCTTTACATGTCCAGAGGTATTCATGTGGCTCCAACAGCCCCTGCAGGGCAAAGGAATTTAGTCTAGAGTATGTGGAGTCTGGATGGACAGTACTCCTTAAAAAGCAATAGCCACAGGAGGAGAGGTGGCTGTTCTGCAAAAACTTCTGGAGCCTGCTTACTCTTGATATCCATTTGGATTTCAGCTTCCATGGAGTTTCTCCTTATTTTCAGTGGCTAGAGGGGAAAGAATTGGGCCAGCAGTCTCTTATAATGCTTAATTTAATAACCTTTCTCTTTCTAGGCTGTTATTATTATAACTCAGCTGAAACTTGAAGGCAATCAAAAAAGCCCTTCAATATGTTAGCCCCCTGTAGGGAGGAAAATCAGTATGAGTGAACAAAGACAACACAGATCGAACATTATATATAAATAAACAGGAGGTGCAATATCTTTAACACTGTGTTAAAAAGCGTAGGAATTCCTTTTGTAAACAAAAAACACTTAAAGTGCGCTACTTCCCAACAAGTATTAACTACCCAACAGATGCCCTCAGCAGGGTTCACAGCTGTTATTGTGAGTGGGAATTTGCTCAGCCAATTGCCAACAAAATCCTTCTCAAACAGGGAATTGCACTGAAAGACCCTATTTGCTACTCCATCGACCAAAGCCATAGTTTTGATCAAAATGTTTCACAGCAGAAGTTGTGAAAACTGGATGTCTTGAACAGAATGAGAGAGCGCTCCACAGCTGAGTTGACAATTCCACTTCATTCTCGGATTCCTAACCAGGTTTTAGCCAAACTGTAGCTAAGATTTCTCCTGATCGTTGTCTCCTCTTGTCCTCCAGCATGCTTTCAACTTGAGATTGTAATTGGCAATGGAAAACCTCTAAATTGCTCAGAAAAAAAAAGCGGGTTTGAGGAATACTTAGTCTTTTTGCAGTACTGAGCTGTAAGAAAATTTGTCATCTGCTCTAAGAAGAGGAGATACTGTTTTCTGTAACTACAATGCATGATAAGTATTTATGACCCTGCTTTTATTCTTACAGCAGTAAACTAATTCTTCTTTTCTTGCCAAAAGTAGTAAGAATGAAAAGAGCTTTGGTTATAATGTTCATGTAGCTTTAAGCAAGCAGTACACAAAATAGACCATTGTAATTCTTACTTGTAGGACTGCTTTCCATTGTTTCTCTATAATGTACACATCTAGTTTTTTCCATGGGCCCTCTGTGTTTTGCTCTGAGTTCTAAGCATGACTTTGATTTTGCAAAGTAAACACACGTTGTGTGGAAGCAAATTATAGATAACTACTTCAAAAGTCTGTTGAAAATGAATTCCTGGCCATTTGGGCTGGAAGGCTGGGGGATGTTAATGGATGAGCAGACCTGCAAGGGGTAAGTACATGTACATATGTTTTGTATTTATTGCAATCATCCATTGCCTATTTGAAGGAGAGATCTGGGAATTATCAGTCAAGATGCTCCCTTGGGGAAGACCTCTATGCTGTGTGTGTTCAGTAGAGGAAGATGAGCTGTTGTGTTTCTGCGTGTTTCAGCCTTCTCTTGCCATTGAATTCCAAATTCATCTGCATGAACACAGCTTCTCATTCCCAGAGTACCTCCTGCCTTTGTCAGGATACTGGCTCTTCCATGACAGTGCTTTGAATATGTTTGTTGCTTATCTTGATCCCAGCTGAATGGAGTTTATCCTAGCTGTAGGAGGTAATTTTTCCATCTCATGAGCAAGATGGATGACACAGACTCAGTCTAGTACATATTTCTCCCCATCCAAATGCAACTAAAGCAATTGTAGATAATCTCTGATTGAAAAGGGGAAAGAACAAAAGTGGGTAAAAAAAAATACCCAAACAAACCAACAAAAAGCCAAAACTCACCAAACATACACAGTTCCATCAAATTCTAAGAAGGAGCTGAAGGGAAACAAGATTTAATGACACTGAGACTTCTACCCTGTGGCTGTAGTAATTTTGCCTTGCTTATAGGTCCTTTCAATTTTTGCATAAACTTTTTCGTGTGAGAAAATGTAAAATATTTCAAGTTATTGAAAAAATAACCTGATTTTTTAAAAAAATATCCTAGTTGGAGGCCTTCTCACATTGCCTTCCTACCTGTGTGTGGGTAGTTGTAATTCTGGTAGGTCCTCTTACGTTCTGCTTGTTATTAGAATAGATGGAGGGTTGAGAGCTGAAAGCAACATATGAAGGCATCTGTGCAGTTGTTAGGAATTGGATGTTACAGCAAAGGGTGCCAAAACTTAAGAAGTATCTTGAAGTGTTTTAAGCTTATGTATATTGTATAGGCTTAGAAAGGAAAGGGGAGGGAGAAATCTGCTGCTCACAGTAACTTTGTGATGCCCTTAACCTGTGCAGACTTCAGAGCAAAAAAAAAAAACCACATGGCAATCTTGTTAGGGGGGAAAAAAAAAAAGGAAGAAAATAAGCCTTTTAAGACAGCCCACACCTGGATGCCTGGAACTAATGAGGGAAATCACGGCTTTAACAACCCCTCTCAGGAAACACAGGCCTGAAAAAAATTATTTCAGACAGTCAAAATGCCTTGCCTTTCTACCTAGCTCTGCTATCTAGTGTGGCCCTGCTCACATTAGATGAGATTTTTCCTGACCAGGAATGACCAGCATGGGCTCTGCTGACATCAAGAGGATCTCTGCACATTTGTCTGTTGTCACATTGCACACGCGTTGTGTTATCCTGAAGACAGGAACCATACGAAAGTGCCTCCATGCTTTGCCCACTTGAATGTCAAGAGACACAAGTAAGTGGTAAGTAAGTAGTCCATAGCCAGAGCACTTCTCCAGTTGTTGAAGCAATCAGCCTCTGTGTAAACTGGTTTGTAGTGCTGGAAGGGAAGCAGGGCAGAGAAAAAAATAAGCTGTCTCTGCGTAACCTGAAGCAGATTTCTTTGGGGGGAGTGGGGAGAAAGGCAGGCTGCTAGTCACATAACTGCACTACTGGCTTACCATTTGTCCAAAAGCAATTACTAGGAAATGGCAGGTGAGGCAGGAGAACGAGGTTATAGCTCAGCTGTAATGCAGAGCCAGCTGGAGCCACTGATCTGGTACTCAGCAGCACAGGAGTTTCTCTTGTTGACATGCAGGTAACTCACTCTGCCAGTTCAGACATACCAGCATGGTGAGTGATGGAGTTCACTGCTGGAGAATCAGTGAAAGGCTGCTTAAAGCAAAGCTTGACCTCCAGGCAGCTACCCCAGGGCACAAGAGTGGAGATGTCCGAAGCTGCAGAATTTCATGTGTTCTGGTCAACCACAGGAAATGCCTTCAGAGGCAGAAGGCTGGGGGAGAAATGAAAGCATGTGGGGAAACTGAATTGTGCCCAGCAAAAACATCTTCAACCCTCGCCTTCTGCCTCCACACACACTGCATTGCCCAGTGTGATGGAACATCCAAGCAGTGCCACGCTGCCATGTCAGTGCAGCTCTCTGTGTTTTCCACCTGAGGTTCACCAGTGTGACAGGAAAGGGTGTGCTGTTAGAAGGTACTGAATTCCTGCTCTTCTTCTTTTACCTTGTACCCAGCTCCTTTTCTGCCTGCGAAGGTACTGAATTCCTGCTCTTCTTCTTTTACCTTGTACCCAGCTCCTTTTCTGCCTGCCATGGTTAGCAGAGGGAGCTAGTGACTCCCACTCCATCAGGGATAAATCAGAAGGCTGCTTACAGTTACCTTGAAGGAGCCCTTAGCCAAGTCTGTGGGGTATGAATGCCTGGTCCTGTGCTACCCAGTGCTCGGCATGGAGGTACATCCCCTAAATACAACATGCTGGTTTGGCACAGGTTGAAGCCAGACCCTGCACTTACAGCCAGCCTTTTGGGCCACCCCGGGGACATCAGGAGGTCTGCTCTGGAAGCTGATCATCCTGCAAGCCATCGTGTAGATTATTTCACTGCCCTAGCCATTCCTCAGCAACTTCCTACCATTCCTGCTTGTGTTCTCCCCTTCTGCGTAACCTGGGTGTCTGGGGCCTCTCTGAAATTGCAGCCTGCTGAGCCTGTGGCTGTTGACTCAGGCACAGTCACGTCTGCCTGTGGGTCAGGGATGGTGACTATCGTCAAGACTTCATTTATTTGTGTTGTATTTATTTTTAAAGATGGGACACAAATTCCATGAGAGAGACTCATCTAGTGATCATGTGAAGAGGGTGACCAAGCAGCTACTCGTGGATGAGCTGCTTTTGGGCAAGCTGAATTCAGCACATAAGCTGCCAGTTCAGCTAAGGGAGAAATTCCAGAGGGACCACACTGGATAAAGAGTCCTCCAGCAACTCAACAAAAACATGAAAAACAAAGGCCTCGCCACAGTCTTTCTTGTTGCCTGCCAGTCCTGTTTGAGTTACAGACATCTCCCAGCTCTTCTACTTTGCATCCGTCTTTTTCTGGTTTGATACTTTTCCAAGGCATAAAAAATGTGGGAACTTCTATCTCTTCCTAAGAGAAACAAAAAATGGGAATTGCTTGCAAGCCCGGGATGCAGCAGAGTTAATCAGCTTCGTGTTATGCAAATTTCAAGAAGTATCAAAACTCAAGGCAGGTTCTAAGAACTTAAGAGACATGAATGAGGCGGGCGAAGACTAATAACTTCCATGGTTTTGCCCATCAAACAATGTCTATTCCCAGTTGGAGGAGCTCTCCACCTGAAGTGGCTGGTGATTGTAAATGCTGCTATTTTGAAGATGTTTGCTTTGTGAGTAAGAGCCTGGTTTCCAAAAAATACTAGGTACTCGCTGTACAAGCCTTCAGTCTCTTGATAGATCTCAAGCTAGGTGACTAAAATGATCAGTCAGAAGGGAATAAAAAGAAGAGTACAGAAGCAATGAATAGATAATCATTATTGCTATCACATTATGGGCCCTACGCAGGGTGCTGGAGAAGATGATACGGGTTATTTGGAGAGAGGGAAGGAGCCCCCTTACCCGTTAATTAAGAGATTGGCAAGGGGGAAGGTTTTGCCATCACTGAGAGTGGATGGAAGTGAGGAACGATGGCAAGAATAGCAAGATGGGGCTAGAGCCAGTGTGTAAGGAGGAAAGGCGTAAGACCTCGCCTGAGTGACTTGTGAGGAAAGAAATGGTACCTTTTTCTTACAAGGAGGCAGAACTTGCTTAAGGTGGTAAACCTGCTACCTTAAAGTCTTGGCTATATGGGGGCTTGATGGTGTCGTTTGAACAAAGCATGAAGGAAGGACTTCACTTTTAACCTTGACCATCCCATTTTTGTTTGAGTGGCACTTCACCCTAGGCATTGCTTCCATTAATTCTTTTGAGTTAATTCTTTTGAATTTTCATGTGTTTTAATTCTTTTTCATTAAAACACAGCATGATTTTTTTTTTTTTTTTTTTTGCTATATTCAGGAGTGGTCACTCTAGAAGTTAGTTGGTTAACTTCGGTGTGATTACATACCTGTCACTCAGTTTTTTCCTCATCCTCCTGACTACTGCAATCTTATGCAAATATGTGCACTTCTAAGTGTAAGAAATACATCTCCAGGGGCTTCTGTCCTGCTCAAAGGTACTCTCCCTTGCTACTGGTTTTGAATGCATCCCACTTCCTGCTCTGCCCTCTTACATTGCCCCGTGAGTCCCCTTGAGAGAGCCTGGCTATCTGTTCTTTGCTTTGCCTAACTTCCAGCCTGTGAACTGCTTGAATGCTTGCTGTTAATCCTGTCAATGGAAAGCACAGTCACACTGTCAGAGGTGATTATCGTGGTACTTAATCGATAGAACTGGAGTTTCTTAGCACAGCATTATGGATGAAATAGCTATAAACTAGTGCTGGGGAGTCAAAGGCACAGAGAGAAAACAACTGTATAGCTCTCCATGCCAGCATGGTTTCACATGCCACCCAGCCAGAAGCAGCCCTGCATCCTTTCCCTTCTAATTCAGCGTCTGCTTTCCAAAAGTCTTGGGTTCTGTTTGAGTAGCTGATGCGTTTATGCAGATCAGAGTCAACATCAATATATATGGGAGGTTTGTCTTACTATTTCATTTCTAAGGGAACTGCAGGAAGTTTCTTGTGGAAGCTGGCATTTTTACACAAGCCTGAAGGGGGCAGTGGAAGCTAACAAATAAATAAAACCCTGCATCTACTGTCATAATAACAACCAAAAAAAAACCCTTTTCAAGATATGCAGTGCCCGTTCTCTAAGCCTGTGTTTCAGTAGTACGGGGAAATAAAAGTTTCTTTAATGGCGTAGTCTTAAATCTTCCAGATGAGCCAGAAATCACTGTCATAGAAAGGATTTATTTCCAGTGAAGTAATTGTTGAACACCATTGTCCCAACATCTGCCACTGGGAATACAGTCTCCACTTGACAGGCTCATTTGTCAGTGCAGGTGTTGAAAGGTGGAGGGGTTTCTGACAGCAGCCCACCTAGGCTGCCTTCAAACTAAAGCTGTTCTTAGCCTTTGCTCTCTGAAGCAAGTTTGTGGTTTCTGTTGAACTTTTTATTGTGTGAAGGGAGGAGAAAAAGCCCTTCAGAGAAAACTACCCCAGGTAGCACTTACAGCTGGGTAAGGTCAGACTCCATGCCAAGGCCCTCATTCACCACCTTCCGACATATTCCCCGGCCAGTAGTGCTGATCATCATAAGCAGTGTGTTCCCATGCTCCTGGCAGGGCAGGATGTTTCTTCTCAGCAAGATGTTCCCTCCTCACCACTTCTGAATCACTGAAGTCCCCAGGACTGCTGTGCCAGACCCAGCGTTGTGCTTGGGTCTGTAAACCAACATCCCGGCAACCCTTCCCGTGCCTGCTCCTACCCACTCCAGAACTTCGCACCAAAGGAAAGACCCTCCTCATCCCTGAACCAAGATCTCATGCTTCAGCTTCTCCGTGCTTAACCCAAACTGATCTCTTACTACCCTGCCTTTAGCCTCCTCTGATTTACCACTGATATCTGCCTTAAACCCTAACTTGGCTGTTCATACAAGCCAATCCCAGGATATAAGAGGTGCCTTTTACTAGCTTTGTACCCAGGCAGCAGTCACCCTGAACCACATGACAAATTTTTACCCTGAGATCACCAAGTCTAGCCAGCCATGAACTCCAAATGTAGGGGATATGAGTACATGTGTACGTGCCCACACGTACATAATTGCTGGGGCATCTTTCTGTCTAGTCCCTTGGGTCACTCTATACCTGTTGGCATTCAGAGAACAGTGATGGGAGACAGGAGCCTCCAGACGAGGTGCTCCAGAGCCCCATGCAGCACTGGACCTCTGCAGCCCACCAACAAGTCAGAGAGCTTTCCAGGGATGGAAGCAGAGCCTGTATATGTAGGTGGGAATGGCCTTTCTTTGTCCTGCCAGAGGCTGCTGGCTACTTCTGTAAGATCAGTCTACATCTACTTACTGGAGTGCAGCCAGCAAAACTTGGAGCCAAATCCCAGACTTCCAGACTTGACAGCTTTTGACTCGTAGCTTGAGAAATACCAAGAAAGTATTCAATTGTGGCGCAGCTCTTGCAGGCTGCTCAATGTATCAGTGCTGGGCAGCAAGCAGACAGCAGCCCTTCAGCAGAAAATGCAAGTGGCTTTAATCTCAAAGACTCACCTCTAGCAGTGGATTCTTCAGCAGAAGTCCCAAAGTGTCCTGTGAACCAGTGTTCACCTCTTGTCTTTGGTCTGTCTTTTCACACCTGCATTCACCAGAATAAGCTTGGTGGATAGATCCAGCCTGCATCAGTAGGTCAGGTAGGTTGCTCTGCTATGGCCCTACCTCTTAGCTTAAAGGCATTACTGTCTGCACGTATCTGTCTATGTATTTTGTTTTCCCTTGTACCACACACACATCTGTGGGGAGCCTCCTTCTCACACACCACCGCTGAGAGGCTCCTTTAATTTTGTCATTTACTTAATGTGCTTAAAAGGCAACCTGAAAATAGATTTAATTGCGCTCTTGGGAGGAAGGGAGAGGAAAGTCCTGGAGGAAAGGGAAGAAAGAGGAAGGGATTAATTTCTATCATCCTCATAGTTTTCTTTAACTGTTCCAGGCTTGCATTTGCTATATCTGCATTAGACTGAGATGGAATAGTCTGTTGATGAGGCCTGAGCTACAGAGGAGACCCAGTGCCTGGTGTGAGGAAGTTGTGTGGTTTCATAGCGATCGTAGTTTCACTGTTGTGTTGGAACACAGTTTGTAGCAGAGGAATCGTGAGGTCCTTTCTGGCATTTTTCTGAACACGGAGGAAAACGCTCCTCTGGCTTTGCAGAGCAGTGTCTTGTGTTTGCTGGGGCTGAGGCGTTCATCCCGACAAATTTTTGCATGGCCTTTGAAAAATCCTGCTCTGCCGTGTGTGCCAAGCAACTGCAACGACTGAACGCGTTTGGTTGTCAGAGGCTTGACTAGATAGAAGTTTGACCTTATTCATGTTTGCAAATGTGTCTTGTTCTAGTTGCTAGTGAATATGCACTCTCACATACAGCAACAGATGCAAAAGAAGAGATGGGGTTCTTCCCGAGACTTTCTGGTTCTGCATACTCATTTGGAAATCAATTTAATGCATTTTAATTGCCTATTTTTCTCCTTGGTTTTCTCTTTACAGCTACACACCAGCAAAAAATAATAAGGTAGAGTCTAGCCAGGCAGGCTGCTAATGAGGAAGCTTGACTCAAGAAGATTTGAATTTTCAGCATTTGTTCTTCAAGATAGCCATTTCAGCATGCAGGGATGTCACAAAACAGGAATGCTACCATTAGGTAATGGAACAAAGGCACTGGGTTCATACATCATTTTGTTACATGAAGAGCTAAACACTTCCATCCTTGACCTAACTATAGGAATCTGGCAATCCATTTCGGGATGCTGGTCCCCTCAGCCCAATCATCCCTATAAAGAAATCACCCACTGTGCATGAAACAGTGTGTGAAAAGAATGAGGGAGATACAATTCAAGCTGTGAAGAGGGAAAGGTATATGTTAAAAGCCCAGTCTCTTGCCAGCCTTCTGGTAAAGGGAAGCTTCTGGCTCTGCCAAGCCGACCAAAGGGCTTCTCAGAAACCCCTCACCCATGAGGAACTGCTGTGGAAAACAGGATTTAGCCGAGATCCGTGGCACCCCTGGACAGCCAGAGCAGGCAGGGTTGCACAAAGTTGGCCCAGGAGTTGGGATCAAAGCCAGCCCACCACTGAGGTGCCTCCAACTCAGCAGCTGGTGCAGCTCAGCTACGACCTAGGTACTGCTGAATACTGTATCTGAAGCATGTCATTGCTACCAAAGTAGTATGCTGCAGGCAGCTGGACATATCTGTGTTCAGTATATCCATCGTAAGCCTTCAGTTCCAACTGTCTCTTATCATTTCATCTTTTCAGATGAAAAGCTTCAAGTTTCATCCCTGTCCACAGCCACTGTCTTTGGAAAGACTGGGAAGTTCAATGTTTTGTGAAAATTAGAGGGGAGGAGAGAATCTTGCTTTACACCATTGGATTGTAGTTAACATTACCTACTTTACATGAAATGTAAAGGATGCCCCTCAATACTGCATAGCCACAAGTGAGTGAATAAAACCTTGGCACCTCATTTCATCACCTGGAAAATATCTCCTTTCTCCCTCAATATGTCTCATCCCTTGAGTTGTTCTATCACCCTGGAAGTACTGGGGAAAGGGGGAGCAGGGACTGGTGTTTGCAAGCATCTGGCACAAGGGGGAGCAGGGACTGGTGTTTGCAAGCTCCTGGCACAAGGGGTCATAATCAAAACTGCTGCTAGAGTAGTCCAAATCCTATTCATAAAGTTTGTGAGGGTGAGCCCAGAAAGTTTAAAGCAGTGATTTTGCATTTGCTGGAGTTTAACAAGGTTACTGACTGCATCAGAAAATGAGGTCAGTGAAAAGTATACAAGTATTGGAGTGTCGATATTAGGAGGATAAACTTGGGTTAGAGAAGTGCAATAAATAGGACCGTACACACAAAGAGAACCAACAGGCCAGATCTCCTGGGGCTCGGTGCCGGGACTTGTTCTGTTTAAGAGTGTTGTACAAAGGAGCCCGAGGTTGGTGCGATATGCGGGGCGTCCAGATGCGGATGACATCATGATAGGAGGGGAGACTGCTGATAAATTTCAGGAATGCACCAGACTGCAGGAGGATTTGGAGACACTGGGGGAACAGGCTAATACACAGGAATTCAGTATTACACAATGGAAGGTTATTCGTTTAGGGAGAACCAATAGCACATTTAAATTCAAGTTTAATGACTTGGAGCAGGAGGAAACTAATGAAGAAGACTCAAGCTGGTGCTGAGGAGCGGTAGGGATAGCAGCAGCCAAGGAAATAATAGTGCAGCTGAGATTTTGGAAAACAGGGCTCAAGCTGCAGCCAGAGAGTCCAGGACCTTCACACTGGGTTGCTTGTTTCATGTGGCAACCAGAGTGTTCCTGGCACCACGTTAAGAGGAGGTGCCACTGTAGCACACATCTTGGTGGAGACACAAAGGACGTATTTGGTCCCCCACGGCCCTTGGTGTGACCACAACTCAACCACACGTGCCACCTCTGGTGTAAGTCAGATTGGTCTAGGTCTCCTCTGGTTGCAGAGGGAGATGTACTCGGGGACCAACTACCAGCAGAGAAGAGAGACCCAGATGAGTTACAGGGGCCTGTCACGAAAAGCAGACTTTACAGGGGATGTAGAGTTCATAGGCTTATGAGTTTATGAGTTATGTCAAGAGGGAAAGGAACCCCTTTTGCAGTGGAAGATCCACACACAGCCCTTCCTAACTCCTGACCATCACAGGCTCAACCCAGGCCTCACATCCGTACTCGTGGGTCACCACTTCCACAAAGCCTTCTGCAGGAACCCTGCTCCTACAGATGAAATACAGACATCTGGAAAAAACTGCTTCGCTCTGCCCAAAAACAAAGGTGCGACCCCACGCCTCAGAGGATGGATGAGGTGAAAGCCGCCATCCCTGCAGTGCGCAGGAACCGATACCTACATGAGTCCCAGTCTCCTGCAGACATTGTAAATCTGGTGTTTCCCTTCCCCGGAGAAGGGTCTGTTCTGCTGCCAGCTTAAGCCCCTGTGTACCCAACCAGCCTTTCCTTCATTAAGTGCTTTTGAGTGAGGCAAAAAGACTTGTTACCACCCTCTATACAGCAACTGGAGAAGTCTGAGACATGTGAAATATTTCTGGAGCTAAAATACATTGTCTGGTAGAAAACTTTGTCACTGCTCCTTTGCAAGTCTGTCTACACTGCACAAGTATAAAAATTTGCCAGTTCTTTAGTACTGTTTCACAAACAGCATTATACATGCTCATGGTTTTTAACCACGCACTGTATTGCACATTTCACAGAGCCACACAGAATATTAGGGCTGGAAAGGACCTCTGGAGATCATCCACTCCAACCCCTCCAAGGCCACCTAAAGCAGGTTACACAGGAACACATCCAGGTGGATTTTGAATCTCCAGACAGGGAGATCCCACAACCTCCCTGGGCAGCCTGTTCCAGGGCTCTGCCACCCTCATTGTACTCAAGTTCCTCCTCATGTTGAGGTGAAACTTCTCACGTTTTAGTTTATGGCCATTTCATTGGTAGTGCCCAGGAAGAAATGCAGTGTATCAGGACTTTGGCTTTTGATGGTTGTTTTCTCGTAGGAAGAGAGCACCAGAATCACTGTAGCGGGACCCCAGGATCACACAACAGAGCCGGGATTCAGCTGGGACCTACCTCAGCCTGGACCAGCCTTTGAGAGGAGATGCATCTGCACGCTGGCCCCAGCCAGCAGCAAGGGGTCCACTCAGAGCACAGCGCACAAACCTGCCCACGATTCAGGTTTGTAGAAGGGGCAAACCCAAAAGGAAACAGAGCGGCACCGACGCAGCGTGTATCATTATTAAATTATTGCTCTGAGCTAACGTCTCGCTTTAATTCAGTCGCTGCGTTCTGTATATGGGTCTGATGTGGCTGTCTGCTGTCTGTCTTGATTTTAAAAAGTCGGTGTCTGAGCGGGTGACTGTAGCTCCGAGAAGGTTTAAGGTCCTTTGCCTGCAGTCCCTGGCTGCGTTCCTAAATAGTCGTTTAAAAAGAGTCCACTAAATCAAAAGCCAGGTAAATCAACAGAGCACTCAGCGTTGTAATGAGACCGGTTATAAGGTAAATTACAACATTATTCAAGCACACAAAATTCCTCCTCTGGCATTTGTCCTGCTAAGTGCAATGCACCTTAAAAGCGGTGAAATGATTTCTGGCAGGCTGTGAAAGGGGCTGTGTCTGGGGGATGGGAGGCTGAGCACAGCCCCTGCCTCTGCATCAGCTTATAACTTTGGGGGGGCTCTGGGCAGCAGCTGGCCACCGCTCAGGTGTGCTCTGTGTCTTGATTGAAAGTTTCATGGATGTGTTTGCAGAACGGCGCTGTACCGGCTGCAAACACTGGCCATGTGTTCTCTCACTTTCCAGCAAATCTTGTTACAGTTTTCAAAGCAGGGGATTAGAAAGACTTTAATTAGGGACTTGGTTAGGGAGGCTTGAGACTTATAAATCTTTTGTTACAGTGAATGAAATTCCGAACAGATGCTGATGCTTTTGAAGCTGCCAAGACCCAAAGGATGGGCACGCAGACCCTAAGGAGATGGCCATTATTATATACGCTAGATATAAAAGGCTGTAAGTATATATACGGGCAAGAAGCCCAAAACAGAGCAAAATTTCTTTGCAGAGCACGGGTGGCTTTTTTCTGATCCATCTGTACCTTGGGTTATGGGATGGGATTCTCTGCATTTCCTGTAAGAAGATACATGGTTTTGGTAAACAGTGGGGAGAGGCCCACCCCCGCCCCGTCCTGCTTTCAAAACACTTCAGTGCAGATGAAGCTGAAAGATCTTCACTTTACAGGACACTGCACAGAGAAACAACTTACCCGAAGTCTTGCAAGCCAGTCAGGGTGGAAGTCAGGAACAGCAGCCCTGCCTGTCTGCTGTGCCATGCTACTAACCTGTATTTTCTGGCGAGGTGACAACAGGGGCATTTGGTTGAGTTAGAGGTTCCCTGCGAAATACTGTAGCTACTGTGTACGAAGCTCCATGCAAACCATCCCTCCCAGTCTGCTGAGGCCCAACGAGAATGAGAGAAAAGCAAACTGCAGGAGGGAATACGCACACTCGCATGGCTTACTATAATGTGAAATTAATCTAGTGAGCATGAATCAGACTCTTCGGTGATTGAAACATCCTGTGTAAATACTCCACAGTCTTGGGAGTGTTTTCCTTTTTCCCCCTTTTTCTCCAAGGATGGCACTACCTTTACATGCAAGAGCTGACTACAGAGGGTAAATTTATAGCTTTGCCTGCAAAGATGAACACAAGAGGTAAAAAGTGACCCAGAAGTGCCCGTTCGAGCCTGTGCATTTAGCTCCTTCCCACGGCAAAGGAGCGGTGTGTGGGGTTTGGAGGAAGCACATGTCAGACGCCAAGCTGCGCAGGGAAAGCCAGCACAGGCTCCAGGGAGTGCAGGCAGCTCCAGTGCTGGAGGGGTGCAGGTGGGAAGTACCACAGGGCTGTGGCAGCACTTTCCACCCACCCCACTGATGGGTGGGAAGAGAGACAGAGGGAAGGAAGGCTCCTTTCCTACTCCTGCCCCACGTGCCTCTACGATGCACAGATTTTTCTCTGCTTGCGATTGCTACAGTACAAACTGATCGCTATCAGGGCAGCGGAACCTCAGTGGGAACCTTGGGCTGTGCCCCACGACAGAGGCTCTGTGGCCTGCTCTGTGGCTGCGCTATATCCCCTTGTTCCCAAACCCTCACCCCAGCCCGGACGCTCCCCATGAGGGAGAGCTGTGCCACCACCGGACGAGTTTCTCAGCCTGACCTGGGCCACGCAAGCCATTGTCTGCTCAGTCCCAGCCAAGGTGGAAAGGTAGAGCAGGGCAGTTGAACTCTCCCTGGCAATTTACCTAATTACTAGCTAAACGCAGCAAGTACTTTGCTTTCAAGCACAACTGCCTCTGCTATTAGCACCGGTGCTATTAGCCAGCTCACCCCCTCCTCCTTGCTGTGGGATGTGTGGACAGAGAAGAGCTGCCCAGGAAGCCCATGCAGCTCTCTGCAACTGAGATGGACCATGATAAAAGAGGGGCCAGCAGAAGCACTCGTGTGGAAAGCTGCAGGAGAAGTCTGGCTGCATAGCAGTGAAGGCGGGGTGAGGCATGGCCCAGCACAGCACTGGTGACAAGGGGAGGGTTTCTTGCTGGGGTACACATCCGCTCACTGCTTCCAGGGGAGCAGAACCTGCTGAAGTCCCGCTAAGCTCTGCTGTGATTTACCCACAAGGGATCACGGCTGGTCAGCAAGACGCCAGCCTCAGACTCAGGGACCACTGAGCCTGGTCTTAGAGCCTGAGCTGCCATGCAGTGATTCCCATGTGGGAAGAAGAGAGATGATGGGGAGAGAGGCAGTGGGAGCAGCCACATCTCCCCACCACTGTGTATGGCCAAACTCTCCCTGCACATGGACTGTAGTCGCTCTGTAGCACAGGGGGACTGCCAGAGATGAAGCAGAACGCAGAGCCCTTCCTCCTTCCCCTTCCACCTGGGAGAAGAAGTCCTGCAGAAGAGCTAGCTGTCCCAAAAGGCAAGGGGGATCCAATTTCAAGTGCCTGCTGAGCCAGTGCTGGAGATCACTGTAAATTGCTCCAAATACTCCGTAACATTTTTATTTCTTTCTCCTTTTCTGTGGAAGGAGTTGTAGATTTGTGTGTCAGAACTTTATTAATTCATTAAGGCTAAATTAATTAAGGCGAATTGTAGCCCCAGCAATTCCGGGTAGGGTTTAGCCAGTAGACGCAGGGAAGCAAAGCAAACGATGCAGGGGCCGGCCAGGCGTGCTCACCTCTTCGGCAGCGCAGAAGAAAGGACTTGGCATCTGGGAAGTGGCTTTTAAAACCGGCCAGGGTGCACTCGCTACAATGATCCACCGAAACAACAGCCGTCTAAAAATAAGGTTGTTTTCTGTACTAAGCTCCTTTTAACTTCGTTAGTCATCACCAGCTCCCAAAATAAGCTCCGTGTAACAGTCTCTCCTAGTAGCAGCTGTAAACAAACTTGGGGAGGCGGGAGGGAGGCGCAAGGGAATGGGAAGAGTAACAGCGGGCGGAGGCGGGGCGGCGGCGGACGGCCCCGGGGCGGCAGACCGGGACTATGGGGCCGGGGGAGCGGCGGGGCCGGGACCCGGACGGGGGCTGGGGGCGAGGGGCGGCCGCAAGCCCCGCGCTGCGCCGCCGCCGTCTGCCTGCGCCGGCTGGCGGGGCCTTGGAGCGGCGCCACGGTGGTCCGGGCAACGGCATTAAACAGGAGGAAACAGACGGGGGATTCCGTCATTTGAGCGGGGGGGCGGGCAGGAAAGGAGAGTCCCGCCGGGGGGAGCGCGGCTCCCGCCCGCACCGCGCCTCACCCCCGCTCCGGCCCCCCGGGAAGGCGCCGGGATCTCCTCGGCCCCCCCCCGGGGCAGTGGGAAACGGCCCCGCGCAGCCCCCGCCCAGCCGGTAGCGCCCAGCGCCGCGCACGGGCCGCTCCGTCGGGGGGAGGCGCTGCCGTGCCGCCCTGCGCCCGCCCCGCTCAGCGGCGCCCCCTGGCGGCGCCCCGGTGCGGCGGGGCCCGGGCCCCATCTCGCTCCGCGTTTGCCACGTCCAGGCTCACCTTGACCTGGTGCCTTAGGGGGGACTCCCAGGATCTGGGACGATAGCGCGGTGGGTTGAGGGGTTTCCCCTCTCCTTTCCCACTCTGTTTTCCTTGAAGTAAAAGCATCCCCTTTTGGTTTTGGTTCTTTCCCCACCTGAGGGGACAGCAGGGTCCGGTGATGTCGGGGGGATGGCTGAGCTCCTGGCTAAGTGCACTCTTTGGTGGGAACTGCCTTCCACCATGATTTAGTGGAGGATCTGGCCCCGAAGACTCAGCCGCGGCCTCCTGTTCCCCAGGAGCAGACAGTATTTCGTTTATATTGGGTTTATTTTCAACCACATATGGGTGTCAGGCAGTAGATTTATGATTTTATTATTTTTTTTCTTCACACACACCAGATACGCATAAAACCACTCCAGCGCTCCGCACGCTGCCGTCCAATTCCAACAGGAAAGCACGGTCCCCTCCTGCCAGCTGTGGGGGCAGAGGGACGGCGAACGGTGAGCGCAGAGAACGGGCAACGGGGCTGGAAGCAGCGGGGCCCCTCCAGCATCCCTCACCCGGGCGGTTCCGGCCCGTGCCGGGGTGTCACTGCCGCGGCGGGGGCCGGGACGGGGCATCCCGGAGGTGGGAGGCGGGAGGAGGAGCCGCTGTGGGTTGGAAACCTCTCCTTTCCCCGCTACGAAGTGATGAGATACAAGTGGGTTGCTGAGATATTTACAGAATAATAATAAATAAAACAATAATAATAAATCTGGAGCGACTGAAACCGAGTCCACCGGGTCTGTTAGTAATTTAGCAGAATGGGATTTTCCTTTCTCTCGCCTGCCAGTTGATGCTCTTTTCCAAATTTCCACAGCGGGGGAAGCCTGCGATTTTTTACATAATGATTTCAGCATGCGAGGCTGCCTCGCTTTTCCTTTTTTTTCCCCCTCCTTCCCTCCCTGCCTGCGTCCCTCTCTCCCCCGTCTCCCCTCCATCCCCTCCTTCTCTTCGCGACCCCGGCGCGCCACCCGCTCCCCCGCAGGAGGGCACCCGGCTCCCGCGGGCAGCGGGGACCCCGCAGGCTGCGGCCGAGCCGGCGCTGGGCGGGCCGGGGGCCGGGCGGCCTCCGTGTCCCCACGGAGAGGAGGGTGGCGCGGCGTCCGGGGCCCGTCGGTGCCCGCCGGTGCCCGCCTCCCGCTGGCCGCCAGCCGGCGGCAGGGCCGGGGCCCAGCTGACATCACGGGGCCGGGGCGGGGAGAGGGGCCGGGAGGGGAAGGGAGGTGGGGGGGTGTTTTCCAGCTTTAAAAAGGCGGCGCCGGGCGCGCAGCCCTGCGTCAGAGCGAGACTTCCCCGCTCCGCATACTCCCTAACCCCGTCCCCCGCCTGCGGCACCCGGCGGGCGGGCAGCGCCCGCCGCCCCGTCCCGCCGCCGCGGCGAGGGCAGTGCCTCCGAAGTCCCCACGCACACCCGCCCTCCTCTCCATGCCCCGGGCCCGGGGGGGCGGCGGCGGCGGCGAGCTCCTGTGCCTCCTCGGGCGCGGCTACCACGCCGGGGGCGGCGCGGCACCGGTCCCCGGGGCGTGAAGGAGGGCGGGGGGGGCGCGGGTGCGGGGCAAGGCGGCGAGGGGCCGGCAGCGGCCCGGGACGCGGCGCCGGGGCTCCGCTGCCCCGCCGGGTGGATGCCAAGCGCTGCCCCGCCGGCTGCCGCCGCGCCGCCGTCGCGGGACCCAGGCAGCGGGAGAGAGAGGCAGGCGGCTGCCCCGCAGCGCGGAGCCCGCCAGCTCGGCGGCACCATGAAGGCGGCGGAGGAAGGTAACGGGCGGCTCTGCGGGCGTGTGGCGGGCGGGTGGGAGGGCGGCGGTGTCCCCCGGTGTTTCCCCGCGGCGGCCGGAGGTTTGCTGGCGGCCGGTTGCCAATAGGTGTCTCCTTCGCCTCTCGCACGGTGCCGCCTCGGCCGCGCCACCGCTCCCGGCCGGCTCCCGCCGGGCCCGGGCCCGCTACCGATAGAGATCCCGGTACCAGCCCGGCCCGGCCCAACGGCGCAGCGCGGCGGCGGCGTGGCATCGCTCCTCGCTGCCAGCGCGGGGCTACGCGGGAGCCTGGGGTCCGGTCAGGGGGAATCGCTGGGAGCCGGCTCGGGGATTCCCTTCGCAGCCCCGGGTTTGATACGGGGGAAGGTCAGAGTGCACCCTGTAACTGCAGCCACCCCTGGCTCGGGGGAAAGGAGGGAGCCTACTAAAAAACGGGTCCCGGGCAGCGTTAGGCGCTGTACCAGCGGCCGGCCCTCCCCAGCGCACCGAAACAGGCGGGCACGCCACGGCCGGCTGCGGGGCTCCGCCGCCCCGCGTCCCCCGCACCCCTGAGGGACCGGAGGAGCGCTTGCTCCGCCACCCTGGCTGCCTGTCGCGACTTCTTTCGATGCCCCCTAGTAATCCTGCTGCGAAAAGTGCCCTGAAAACACAGCGGCAAAGTTTAGAGAGAGAAAGAAGGTCGCGGGCGCGGGACTTGGGAAGCGCTTTGTGGATTCCGCGCTGAGCTTGGTCCTGCCAGGGGCAGCGTTTGGCGTTTGGAGCCGGGACCGATTTCAGTCTCTCCTGTGCCAGTCGGGACATATTTCTGTCCCCGGAGCATCGTTTCCCAGCACCGCTGTGCCCACCGGCGAAACTTTCGCTCTTCGCTTGCCGTGCCCGCGCCTTTAGGCAGCACCGCGCCCCGGGAGCGGAACCCCGCAGGCTGCTGCCCCTCATCACCTCCGCGCCGCTGCTTCAGCTGCGGGGCAGCTCCCGGCCCCCGCTGCAGGACCCGGGGGGGCATCCCCGGCTTTCCTCTCCCCCCCTCGCCACTCTCCCGGCTGCTGCCGGGGTCCCAAGTTTCCTTCCGATCTGATGGTGCCGCCGCTTTGCTGCTGCTGCTGCTGGTGATGCAGAGCGAGTTTTGGGACAACGCTGGGGCTACCATGGCCTGCCGGGCCCGGGCAGGGCACAGCGAGCCCACACAGCGCAGAAAGAGGAAGGTGTGGAGAAGTGGGGCAGAGGGTCGCGTCCGTGTCCGCGGTGTTTATTCCGCAGAGTGGGACAACGGGGCTCCCTTCTCTGGGTTTGTCCCCGGGAAGCTGGACGGGCGCTCAGGACCCATCTTTTAACACAGCCGTTTTCATTCCAGGGGTTCATTTCAGTTGACAGGACCCTGCCAATGCAAAAGCTATGAGCGTGGCTGTGAGTGCGGCCCCGCTTTTGGAGCATGCGAGAGCCTTTCGGGATGGAAGTTAATTACGTTTTATTTAATAGCATTGGCTTGCGTGCCTTTCGCACGCTCGGACCTCCGAGGGCTGCACGCACGGCGTTCCCAGAGCTCTGGTCTTCAAGAGCACTGAATGCCCTAAGTTGTAAAAATTACACCCAGAGGCAACTGACACGAAAAGAGTGCTGGAGCCTCTTGTCAAAAGCGGGGGGACACCCCCCCCCCCTTTATTTCTGTGGCATTTCTGATGCCCGTGTAAAAATGTCGCCAGCCCTCGTCGATAGTTCTCTTCCCTGTTGATGTATTTTGTAAGGGACTAAGAAAATTAGGCCAGCCAGAAAGTGTGACCCAATCCAGGAAACACGTAGGGGAGCCCTGCAAGTCAGGATTGCTGCCTGCAAATTAAGGTGCCCCTTGATTGCCAAACTACAACAGTCAAAGAAAATACCCCATTGCTGGCTGAGCCTGGGAAGACATTCCTGCAAAGTGTCCCGGTGAGAGGACCCCAGTTTCATCTGTGGGTCGTAGCGAGGTGTGGAATCCTTCGCCTCTGAGAATACTGCATTCAAGTTAAAATACTCCTTCAGACTGCGGGGCTGCAGCTAGAACAGCCCGGCCGCTGGGTCCCTCGTTGGACCTGCGTGGAGACCAGGAGATCCGGGCAACTCAGGTTAACCGCAGGGCTGGCTGGTGGGTCTGTCAGTGGGTGGCACAAAGGCACCTGGAGGCACGGGGATGGCCTCGTCGGGGTACATCCCCTTCCTCCCCACCCCATTCGTTTTGCTTTCCCCAGTTTAATGGCACTCTCCCAGTTCTAAACTGGATTATTAACTGGCGGGACGTTGTTATTCCATCCTCACATGTGGCATCACTTCGGTTTTGCCTTTCCGTAGTACATCTTTCCTCTGTCTCCAAGGGAAGGATGCCAGTCGAAATATTTCATTGACAGCACTAACATTTATAGCCCTGGCAAATCAAGCTGTCCATAAATAGTTTGGACAATTCATCCCTCTAGCAGGTACCAGACGCAGGAGAGGCAAAGGAGCAAGAGCAGCGAGTACCAGGAAGCTTCTCATCTCCCCTCTGGGGATCCCCGGCAGGAGATGGGGAGCAGAGAGCAGTCCGGCACGGAGAGGTGACGGGGGGGTGAGCCAGCTGCAACCGGAGGTCCGAGGTCCGGGGCTAGGCGGCTGTCCCTCCAGTAGGCCAGGTCAGGCAGCGGGAGGCGCAGCAGTCCCCGCCGTTGGGGCAGAGGATGCGGGTGAAGCGGGATGCTCGGCCTCTCTGTGAGGCCGGGACAGGCCGCCACTGGCCTCCTCCAGCACCCGGGCGGGCAGGGCCCCGGCAGTCGCATGCGGAGGGGTTTCGCTGCTGCCAAGGCGTTTCGCACACTATGGTGACTCCGCGCCGACACGTCGGGGAAGCGGCTGCTAGCGAGGGGACCGAGGGCAGAGGCACGGCTGCCTCATCTCCGCCCCAAAGCAGACCCGGGCCCCGCCGGGGTAGCACCTCGAAGTCGAGCGGTCCTGCGTGACCCGGGGCTGCCCTGTCAGCCCTGGGCGCTGCCGGTGCCTGCCGGCTCCTGCGGGAGGCGAGACTGCAGCGCGGCTCGTCCCGGCGGCGGGGCGGGGGGGGGGGGGGGGGGGGGAGGAGGAAAGCATAACGGGCTCTGATGGAAAAAAAATGTGTTTTCCTGGCACTTTGTAACGGAGCTTTCAGCCGTACGCCTGGAAAATGGTATTCCCTGAGTTTATAAGGGAATACCGTTTCCATAACCGCTTAGAAAAAAACTATTCCTTTTGAAATACTGCCTGAAACTCAGGGAGCTCAAGGTCTAGGAGGGGAGGCCCTTTACCTGGCAAAGACTTTCAAATGTGGCAGAAGTGCATTTCTGAACAAAACCAGAGACCGATTTAGTTTTTCCTAATTGACTTTTAACCCGTAAAAGTGGGACAGGCAGGGGGCCAGGGGAGCAGGGGGCCAGCCCCGTCGCATCTCACTGCCCGCAGGGCCCTTTGGAACCCCCCTGTCCTCGGTGTGCGGTCGAGGACAGAGGACCTTTTGCTGCCCGGCGCACGGAGGAAGCCGGTAACGTTACGAGTCCCACTTTAATGCGCTTTTTATAGCAGCTGGCACTAGTGGGTGCTGCAACTAAATAAAATAAATAATAAATAAATGAAAGCGAAGCCTCCTGGCTCGCAGACGCGGCGCGGTGGGGAGCCCCGGAGGAAGCCTTAGCAGCTTCCTCGCGAAGAGGGGGGACAAGCAGCTGCTCCCCTCCCTTTACCTCTCGAAGCCCCCCGGTCGAAGGTGTAAAGAGCCGCTCCTGCCCCACTCCTTTTAGCGGGAGCTCGGCACCTGCGGCAGTTGGTTACCACCGGGCGGGAGCAGGTGAAGTCCAACTGCCCGACTGCTCCCGGCCCCGGAGACATCTCCACCCCGGCGAGCCGGTGGTCCCCCGCCGTCTGAGAGGGGCTCCCCGCGGCGCGCAGGCTGTGCTGTAGGGGCAGAGCCCAACGGGAGGGTGCGAGTGGCGGGGGGCCGGGCACCGCGGTTGTTTGCATCGACCCGGAAACATCAACAGCGGCAGGGAGGGCGGATCAGAGGCGGCGGCGGCGGCAGCGAGATAGGCCGCCCGTCGGGGCCGGGGTCACGTTACCGCCCGCAGCGGCCGCCGTCCTGCGCCTTGCTGGGGCTTGGCAGCCCGCTGCCGCCGAGGGGAAGCTCGGCCCGGCCCGGCCCGCCGGCAGCAGGTGTCCGGGCACGACGGGGCGGACCCGACGGGGCGGGCCGGGGGCTGCGCCGCTGCCTGAGTGCCAGAGTGTGACGGGGATCGCGGCGGGAGCCATGACGGGCGTGGAGGCCGAGCAGGAGTTTGACTTCGATTTCCTCTTCGAGTTCAAGCACAGCGATGAGGGTAGCAGTGGAGGTGGGTCCCGGCGGGGGGGCTGGCGGAGGAATTCCCTGCGGTTCGGGACGGGGAGGGTTATCCCCCCGGCAGGGGCGGGAGAGCTGGCAGTCCCGCCCGGCGGGGTCGGCCCCGTCCCGGTCGGCGCTTCGCGTCTACGCCGCGCTGGAAAGCGGCGAGCGGGAGCGCGGAGGCCGGCACTGTTCCCCGCCGTGCCCTGGCAGCACCCGGGCGAGCCTTCAGGAGAGAACAACTCCGGAGGCAGCCGGTGCCTGATTTGTGAAACTTGGCGATTGTTTGAGCTCTTCGAACCGCCGCGTTGCCCACTCGCACGGCGGCCCCCCGCCTCCCCTCCCCCGGCCGGCTGCCCGACACTGGCACGGGGGTACCATCTCGCACCGCTCTCACTGCCCCCCGAATCCCTGGAGGGTGCACAGGGGGTTCCGGGTCGAGCCCGTTACTGAGATGGGCCAGTTCACACGCCACATCTCCCACCCCTCCCTTTTCCCCAGGGAGCTGGAGCTAGTTAGGCGCAGGGTTTAGCTTGAAGGTCATCCATAAATAAAAATAACGGGCCTGGATTTTTCACGAGTCAGACGGTTTCCAACTCTGGTGTCTCCTCCCAGCTGCCGCCTTCTTTTTTTCTCTCTCTCTCTCTTTTTTATGACTTTTAAGAGTACTTAAGGTGGGGGAATGAGGCACAAGAAGTCTGGAATTGACACACAGAGAAAGTTGTTTCCTGGCACGAGGTTGAGTGCTATGGCATCGGAGATCACCATAAAAAGCTCTCATACAAGTATGTGATTTAACACAGCCTCAGAGTAAGGCTCTCCCTGTGTCTGTGCTTTATCCTTTGACTAAACTGAAGCAGATTCCCAAGTCCTTGCTTGCATACCGCAGCCTGCCAGGATGCAGGTGAAGGTGTAGTGCCCCCCTTGCAAATGCTCCCCGATTGCCCAGCTCTCTGATAACGTTGTCAGTGTCCAAATAGATGTTAGGAGCTTCACGGGTTTTAGAAAAATGCGGTTTTAAGAGTGTCCCACCAAGCTTCTCAGGTGTGTCCTGGTAATCAGACACCTGGAAAGCGGAAGAGCCTGAGCAAGTTAAGTGTCAAGGTCCTAGTGAGAAAAGTACCGAACTCCATCAGGCAGTTTTGAAAGCATGAGTTTAAACAGACCTGGATGTGGTTTCATCTTTAAAAATGTAAAGTAGCCCTCCCTTTTTCTGAAGCCTTTCTTAGCTGCAGGTGTTCAGCATTCCTACTTAAAGAATGTAAATAAAAGCTGATGGTGCCCCGTGCCTTGCAGGATCAGCCTTTAATGATAGAAAGGAGTAAGACCTTTGCTCTGTGAAATCAGCTGGGGGGGGGGGATGTCTGAATTTTTCATGTTGTCCCAAAGTGAAATGCAATACGTGAAGAGGTGCTCACAAATCAAGGGGTCCAATTTCTTGTCCTAGTTATACTTAATGTAAGTAAGGGGGTTTGTTGGAACAGAACTGTTGCAGACCTGCACTGGTCTATCCAATAGTGGGGTTTGGCTCAAGATACCAAAATACATTGCTGACAGTGTCTTGGTAGTAAGTGGTAAATGCACTGGTTCTGGGGGCCTCTGTGGATCACGGTCATGACAGCAACTCCATGTTAAAGCATTACATCCTGTTATCCCTAACAGCACTGTTGAAATTCCTTACACAGCTGCATTCTGTGATGCAGTTTCATGCCTTTGTAGCCACCTCCATCTCCCATCCCTCAAGATGGGCATTTTATTTCTACGTGCCTCATTCACCCTGGTGAGGAGAAGATCAGCATGTAACAGTGCCGACCATGAATGTGCATTGGATTAATTTTGTAAATCTGGAAGTTTTGGAGAGGAATGTGTTTCTCAGAAACTGTAGCTGGTGGTTTTTAGTTCAGAAACCAAGGACTCAGTCCTGTTCCTAGTTCTGGATTTGGGGCTTTTGTATTTGGTGGGCATACTTTTTACACACTACCTGAAATTCCGGATGCCTAAATATATTTGCAGGGCTTTGGATCTCGCTTCTTTGATGTTGAGTACTATTGTGTGTATCACATGGTATTTTTCTTGGCCCTCTAAAAGTTGACTTTTTGTGCCTAATAGTTCTAAAAGAGGCTGTTCCTTAACATGTGCATCAGGAGGACTTGTTGCTTGGAGCACTTGAGGCTGTCTTTTAATTTCGTTTGGTTTTTTCAAATTGGATTCCAGAGGTTGGTCTTAATCCTTTATACTGCCTGCGCAGCCTGGGCTGCACATCTCCAGCAGAATTCAGTGTCTGAGTTTCACCCGAGTCATGCATTAGATTTTAAGAGAACTGTTGGGTTCACAAAACTTTTCACGCAGGTAATAATTATCCCTATTTATTTTTAATAAAAGATCTAAAGACACTGGTGCTGCAGTCAGCTGCTGTTGTTGCACCCATTAGCAAAGCCTACCTGATGGGCACAGAGCCTGGGCAGCTTGCGGAGCCCATAGTCCCCTGCCAGAGGTGCCTGGCTCCACAGTGGGGACAGGCTGGAGGCAGCACCCAGCTGTGCCATGTCACCAGTGCCGTCTCCTACACACCAGGTCAGCAGGCTATGGAAGGGCCCATGGTGCGTCTGTGGAAGAAGAGCCTGGCCAGGCAGCAGTATGGTGCCAGGCACATCATCTTCCTCTAGAGCTGGAGGAAGCAGAGAAGGGGTTGAAGCTGCCTTTAAAGTGATGCTCAGACCCTTTCTCTGAGCTAATTTCTACAACAGAGGTGGTCTTACAACTGTTGTACCACTTTGGGTTTTTGTTTCCATGGAGAGTGAAAGAAAAGTGGTGGTGGTTGTAGTGACACTGAGTGATGTGGCCATGTGGCAGGGCAGCAGTGAAAGGGGGCTAATTTTGGAAGGAGGGGGACTCTGATCCTCCAGGCAGATCTGTGTTTTGCTGTGACCACTGCAGTCGGATTATCCTTGTCAGAGTATCACCTCTTTCTCCATAGTTCCTGCCTGCCATGGTGTTGGAATAGAGTGTGAAGCTGCAGCATGTTTTGAATAATCCAGTTTTATTTTTGGCACACTCTGGTGTAATTTAATGACCCTTCTTCAGTAAACGGCCCGTCTCTGAAGGCAGACTATAGAGTGAGTTCAAAAGGTGTTGTTGCTCATCGTTCCTGACTGTTACCTGACATGACATACATCAGCTGGAACATTGCAGAGTTGCTGTGGAACTGCGACAGCACATTAATTTTTCCTAAGTACCGTTTGCCTTGGAGTCCTTGCCAGCGAGAAAGGCATCGCTGGAGGATGACACCAGAGAGGGCTGAGCTGATAAACAAAAGAAAGAGAATAGCTGGCTGCGCTGGCGTTGCCAGCTCAGAGGCTCGTTTGCATTTGTAGCACCCTTTGGGAATAACAGTGCAGTAATTACCACAGCTTTTCCTTATCTCCCTAGGGAAGGTGGGTAAGGGTGACGGCCAAGGGTACTTGCCTGCTGGGAGGGAAGGGGACAAATTCGCCTGGCTGTGGCTAGGGGGGATGCAGAGTTTCCCTCTGTCCTGCAGGAAAAGTGCCACTGCTGTGATAAACCTTCAGGGAAGACTGATGGCTGCAAGCACAGCTTGGGGTTGGAACCAAGTGCATTTCTAGCCTGCTGAGAGGAACCTACAGAACAGCATTACCAATACTCAGGAGTCCATTGCTGTTGTCCCTGATAGAAAGGTTTTGCTGTCTTTTCCCAGTAGGGCAAGAGGTGCTGGCATTTGAAAAAAAAGAAATCTTCGTTATGAGGGTGGTGAGGCCCTTGGCACAGGTTGCCCAGGGAAGCTGTGGCTGCCCCATCCCTGGCAGTGTTCAAGGCCAGGTTGGATGGGGCTTGGAACAACCTGGTCTAGTGGAAGGTGTCCCTGCCCATGGCAGGGGGTTGGAACTGGATGAGCTTTAAGGTTCCTTCCAACACAAACCATTCTGTGATTTTATGATTAGGACCTCAGGCTCGTGTGCTGGTAATGCAGAGCCTCCATCTATCAGAAAACGTGGGTAGGATGGCTCCTGATCTCGTCACTGCTCACAGCACCAGGGACACATTGCCCTGAGTGCAGCCCGCTGATGTCTCCAGGTAGCAGAGAGACACATACGCAGCCCTCTGGAGGGTGAGCAGAGCTGAAGGAGTCCCTTCAGCAGGCCAGCAGTGAGGCAAGGCAGCGAAGGTCAGCTTTGAGATGCTGGTCCCCGCAGCACAACAGGGGTGGAGGCGTGCTAAGGTTCCCCTGTGCTGGGTCAAGGACCCCATCAGCACAAGCCTGTGACATGGTCCGTCACCTTCCAGGTTTTCCACGCTGGCTGTGCAGCTCTGCTATTGCTTTTGTATACCTGCAGCTGTTAAATGGTTAGACCACTGGCCAAGAGCGTGCTGCTGGCAGCATTCAACATGGTGTGCTCAATAACCAGCAATTTCAGTGGAATTGCGGCTGTCGTGGAGTAGTGAGACATCCTTGTTTATCCTTCACCTGGCCTTTGCCAATTGGGCTGGAGGATAAGTGGTCCCAGAAACCAGAGCAGGTCAATAGATCCATCTTGTTCCAAAATCCTAGTTAACTGGAACCAGTTGGAAACTTGCTGTAATGGAAATTTCGGTTTGTATAATTTTTGTAACAAAATGCAGTTGATCACGATTTTTGCTTTAGTCTGCCTCCACTTTTGTTTTTTGTCCTGTGATTTTTGCGTATTCCAACTTTTCAGGGAGAGAATTATGCTCACTTACATAAAAGCGCATCTCTTGGGCAGCATTGCAGTCTCTGAATGCTGAAGCAACGTTGTTTGAAGACTCAATTTTTTTGCTCTGAAGTTTCACATAAGGAGAGTGTCCTTGAGACAAACTCAGTCCATGTGCATCCTTCCAAGATGCTTGTCTTGTACGGTTCAATTAGTGCCATTTTCAAAGAAGCTAGTCTGTAGCTTCTCCCCTAGCATGGCATGCCTGTGGGCTGGATTGTTAAGGAGAGCTGTGTTTTTTTGTGTTGTACCATGTCGCTCCGTTCCAGCTGGATATACTAAGTATAAGTATACAGCTGGTTACTAAGTGACTTTATTTGTGCAGCACCTCGTATCATTCTTGTTTGTTTGTTTGTTTTTTTCCAGAACACTATAATTACACATCTTCAAACGTAAATGCTGTCATGCCTCTAAATGTGGCACATTCCTCATTGTCAACTCCATGTCATGGCCTTCAGACATCAAATCCCGTCATTTCCGTTGTCCCATCGACAAACCATCCTTCTGGATATGGAGGACACATGGACAGTGGGGCCTCTGACTATTACCTGCCACCGAACATCAGACCTAATGGAGCTCCAGCGCTAGAGAGCCCTAGAATTGAGATCACTTCTTACATGGGACTTCACCATAACAACAACCAGTTTTTCCACGATGAGGTTGAGGAGGCCATCCCGAATGCCAAGCGGTCGCCTTCCACTGCCACTTTGAACTTGCCGAACATTGAGGCGTACAGAGACCCGTCTTGCCTGAGTCCAGCAAGTAGCTTGTCTTCCAGAAGCTGCAACTCCGAAGCGTCTTCCTACGAGTCCAACTACTCGTATCCATATACTTCACCCCAGACCTCTCCGTGGCAGTCCCCGTGTGTCTCTCCGAAGACCACTGACACAGAGGAGGGCTACCAGCGCAGCATGGTGGCCTGCACCTTGCTCAGTTCCCCAAGGCACTCTCCGTCGACGTCTCCCAGGACCAGCATCACAGAGGAGAACTGGCTGGGGGCTCGCAATTCCAGGCCTCCGTCCCCTTGCAACAAGAGAAAGTACAGCCTCAATGGCCGGCAGACCTCCTACTCCCCGCACCACTCCCCAACGCCTTCCCCGCAGAACTCACCACGGGTGAGCGTCACGGATGAGACATGGCTGGGGAACACCAACCAGTACACCAGCTCTGCCATCGTTGCCGCCATCAACGCCCTCACCACCGACAGCACCATTGACATGAATGACGGGATTCCCATCAAGTCGAGGAAGACCGCCATCGACCACACGCCGTCCATGACTCTCAAAACTGAACCGGCTGGCGAGGATCATGGGACCATATCGCCAACTGCCGATTTGTCACCAGAAGACTTCTCCAGCTTTCAGCACATCAGGAAAGGAAACTTCTGTGAGCAGTACCTGTCTGTGCCGCAGCATCCCTACCAGTGGGCCAAACCAAAGTCTCTGTCTCCAACATCCTATATGAGGTAAGGAACCTCGACTTAGAGGGCAATCCTGATGGTATCTTTATTGCATGCTTCATTTTTTATCTCCTTCCCCTTCCTGTCTCTGCTTCCTGGCAAATCTGCCCGTCCATTCATTCCACTTAGCCATATCTTGTGACTTTGACTCTGTTGTTGGTGTGGTGTGACCAAGAGTAAAGGATTAAAAAGGCTGTTCTAGGAGCTGGCTGTGCATGGATTATAAGTGGCAACTGCTTCCCAGGAGACGAGCCGCGGTCCTGGCAGTCTGGAGATGGGGTATTCAGAAACTCATCAAGAAGCAGGACAGTTCGGTGCCATCAAACCTGGGGCTTTACTTAAGTAGTTCATCATATCTTGGTATGTTTTTCTTGCAGAAGAAGGAGATGATTTCATTGTTGTGGCTATTAGAGGGTCTTTGACACTTACGCTTTATAGATAGTGAATACAAACCGAATAGTAATATGGTTCTTTTGTGCATTTTCGGTTTTTGCTTCACTTCATCTAAAAGCCGCTCATCAGCCTTCTTTGCATGTCTGTGTTGGACAGTGATTTATTTTTTTTTTCCCCTCTTCCCCACCATTTTTATGTTTAAAAAAAAAACCCCTTATTTGTCATCTGATAATACTCAATATACTGGTTGCATAGATTTATCACAAGAGGATTGTTGATAGGAAGCACCACAGAATAGCCAGATTTTGAGTTAGGTCATTGCTTTTTCTTTCAGTCTCAGTTATAGTCTTCATTGTGAAGTCCCTGAAGGCTGTATGCACAGAAGCATATGGTGCAGGAAAAGAGTTTGGCTTTCCAAAAGTTTGCAGGCTGTTCCCGGTCCCTGGCTGCGATGGCCATCCCTTCTCCTCTTCCACCCCAAAAGCGCACTTGGCTTCTTACTTTTGACAGCAAAGCTGTCTTTCTGAAAATGGAATAAGTGGGGGCATAGCTGAAATGTTTTAATTATTGATAACATTCCCTGGCTCTCAACTTGCCAGTCTGACTTTTCTCCAGCCAGCACCTCTCTGCCACGTGCCATCTCCCAAAACTGAGATTGAGGGGTGCATGGCCCTTCGTGTCACAGCATGTAGTGCTGTGGTCCCCTTCCTCATCATCTCCTCCTCCTCCTCCTTCCTGCGTTGCCCATGTCAACCCAAGTCAAGGGCTGCAGGACCCTGACTCAGTTCGGTTCAGTGCTGGGAAGTGTAGCAACCCCTTTGGGTCTGGCCAAGCCATCCAGAGGTAAGCACTTGGTACATTTAGGAGCTAGGGTAGAGACTTTTAACATCAGGCAAATCCTTCAGAGCCTTCCTGAATCCTTAAAAAGCCTTTTATGTTCTCCCACTGAAGTGCCGAGTAGCCCACATTCATCAGAGAGGCCAGCTGTTGGCTTTTGAGTCTCAGGGGGGTTGCTTTTTGCCGAAGACTTCAAGGGCAATAATAGGAGAATTTGACCAAACAGGCTTTTATCTTTCCATTGCAGCGAGTGGCCCATAGGCACTCTGCTGCAGCCTGTCAGGAGGCACCCGGCATGCCTGTGCGCTAACACAAACAAGAAAGGTGAAGCGTACAGAACGGAGCCCCACTACGTTGTGTATTTAACATTTTTTTCCACTGTTTTGGTCTTGTATAAAATATGTTTCCTGGTTCACAATATGTTTCCATGTGATCTCATTAACTCGTGCTCTGGGGCAGTTGGAAGTAACTGTCGAAACGTGATTTTAAGTTATTTTACCAGTCAGATACACTGACCGTGCTTCCTTCCACCAAAAATACCTCTTGTTTTATGTATATTGAAAGTGCTGGGCAAATGAGCACGGACGTCAACAGGATCACAGCCTACGCAACAGAAACTGTTATTTTAAATCTTTCCAAAAAAATTGGTTAAGAATTTGTCACAACAGAGCTGGATTTTTTTCCTGTTATGTTACACATCTGTTCTATTTCAAACACGAGGGCTGGAGGGGTGGGTTCCAACAAACAACTCGGGCTTCAGAATCTACCCGCTCATAATGATTTTGAGATAACCAGATTTGATTACCTCCTCTGTCTCTTCCTGAATACGCGGTACAATTTTCATCAAAAGCCAGCGTGCCTTTGGAAAATCACTGAAACCTTTCCCTCCCTCTCTTGCATTCCCATCTCTTTGGGGACAGGAGGGAGGAGGCTCAGGCAGATCGTCGTCTGCGTGCTGTCTCCCTTCCTGGGGTTTTATAGCAGGCATCACCCTAAAGGGGAAACTACCTTTTTGTGTTGTTTCTAAAACCGATGATGTTTTTCATTTGTTGCAATTAAAGCATGATCTGCTCTAGGCTTTTCAAGTCCCAGAGGAAGGAAAAGAGTATATATAGTGACATATAATATATATTATATATGTACTAACAAAAGTATGATAATGCCTGCTTTAACAGAAACGCAGTATTTCTGTGCCTCATGCTTCTCTTGGTTGCTTACGAGGATTGTGAGCTCAGAGGCTCAGCGTGGTCCCCAGGCTGTGGACTCCTTGGAGCAGGTTGGGGCTCACACATCCCCTTCAAGGGCTATGAACAAGTGACTCTATTCCTGCATGGGACTTGTCACACAGGTGCTGTGGATTGCAAGACAAGGTGGGAGGGTAGAACCTGACCCTGCAGCTGAGGCTGAGGCTGCACAGGGTAACGCAGGGCTGCTGGGGATTTGTCTTCGGTGCTTTGCTCAGGGCCTTGCGCCAGATCTTTGGATGTAGAAAATATTTAGAGACCAAGTAGAGATTTCTAGGGGAAGTTTGGAACAAACCCTGGCATAGTGATGGCAGTCGTACATTTCCAAACCAAAACGGATTACCTAAATACACAGGTTTACCTCAAAAACTACTGGAGGTAAATTATGCAGAGAGTCAAGCAATGGCTTTGTGAAATTCCACTTTACTTTTAGTTCTGAGGTCTTTTTTTCTAATTACAGTATTTATGCATTGCTCTCAAGATGCAAATGCAAGAAGTTTCCATCTTGGTCCCTCTTTTGCAGTTAATGTAGTAAATAGTTCAGAAAGAAGCACTCTACCAGGCAGTTATTGTATGAGCAGGTGATGCTCTGTGTTTCTCAAGCTCTTGCTGTCTCAGTTGTGTTCCTTTCTGTGATATTTCTCCATCACTCCTTAGTGCTGTGTAATGCAGGATCTCCCATGGGCAAAAATGTCAAAGATAAAATGGAAGTACAGGACTTCCGCCGTCGGTATGGGGGCAGGATTAGTGATGATTTCCAAAACTAAAATCCCATTATTTTTTTTTTCCCCACTCATTAGCATGTCCCAAATCATCCTATAATACAACAGAAAGTATAGGCACCCGCAAAAGTGAGGGATTTCTGAGTATCTTGCACATTTTTTATGACTTCCTCTTTAGCCACTGTATTTGACTAAACACAACCTGAAATTTCCTGGAGACGTTTCCTTACTCCTTGAAAAGTAACACATTGTAGTTATTTCAGGTGTCATCAGTTCAATCCAAGAAGTGTGTTTGTCTGTAACACTTGAGTTTACATTAAATGTAGTGTTTTTTTGGGGAGGAGGAGGAAGAGAAATGATTGGGTTTGTTGGTCAGGCATATGGCATGTGTGAGGTCTACCACACCAAAAGGAGCTTCCAGGAACAGACACCCAGTTCCAGGTGCTTATGAAAGCTCCCTACTGTATATTCTTGTACAGTTTATGTTTTTTAAACCGTCGAAAGCCACATTTTCTTCAGCTGCAGTCTCTTCAACCTCAAAAGTATACATGTATGTTCTTGACCTCACAGGCGAGGGGTCATGAAGTTTTACATATAGAGGCTGTAATTTGCACCCAGAGAAGGTATGGGTGGATACCTGTCTACCCATTGCAAAAATCACATTTGGCTTTTACCTGCATCAATGGGCTGGTTTATTTTTTGTGGAGTTTTTTGGATTCCACTTTTGTGACTGTGACAGTATTAAACTCAAGCATGCAAAAATTGTTCATTGAGGCCCTGAAACATATGATTTCCCTAAAAATTGTGATTTTAAAATGTGGCATATCTGGTCCTTCTTTCTTTTGATTTCTGGACCTTCCAGATGCTCTGATGCTCTTGATGCTTTTTGAATTCTTCCTTTTTAAAAAAAAAAAAAAATTAAATATATATTTTGTTCCAGATTGTGAGACAGAGGACAGCCTTACTTGGGAGAAGTTAGTTTCTCAAGAAATTGGGGTTTTCTGAATGTGGAATAGGGCACCAGCTATCTTAAGACGAGACAGTCACCGGCTCAACAGCACCGGATTTGCTGACCTGTGCATTCATGGCAAACTTGCGTGTTTATGGCAAGCCAGAGGAAGTTTCTCAGAAAAAGCAAAGGCAGGACTGTCTGAGCAAGACCCAGTGAAATGGGGACTTGTGGCTGTGTGTCAGTGACCATCTCCTGGGGCTTGTTAGTGTTAATTGAGGGGCATGGGGAGTGGAGGAGGAAGAGCCTGCAATGCCTCTAACCTCTTTCTCTCTCCTGCTGTATATTTATGCTGGATGGGAATATTTAGATGCATCAACAGGTCTGGTTTGCCACCACATAGCAGTGGCTTTTGATTGCTGTACCATAATGCTGAAGACTGCTTGGGAGCCTGTCTCAGGAAACTGATTTGTTTGTTTGTTTGATTGATTTAATCCTCACCACACTTTCTCCTGCCTGTTTTCCAGTTCATTCATACACCCTTGTGAACATCTTATTAATGCTCTTCCTTCACCAGCTCATTTTAGCACCGTGTGATTCTAAATTCAGAACGAGCAGAGACGCGATGCCAGCTGCTTGTTATCTCCATTCCCGCAGCAGTAGTTCCTTATTCTCTCTCTAAGCTAACAAATGCAAAATTCCCCATGCAAATCGATCTCTGAATGTGCAGTTTCAGGACAGTGGTGTGTTAAGTATTATCTGGGAGTATGATGACGACTCGCGTTTTCAAGACTTCAGCGTGAGGAATTCCAGTGCGCTGCTTGCACTCCACGGAGGAGCTACTTGCTCGGCATGCCAGCAAAATGCAGCCAAGTCCAGGGTGGGACACAGCATCTATTTTAACAGCTCGCAGCCAGATTGCTCAATTGTCATACAGGAAATTAAAAAAAGGAAAAAAAGAAAGCAAAATCTCTCCCCATTAACTCATAGGTGAAATATAAAGCAGGTCTATTTTTTCCTGACCACTGTCAAGTTGGTGGTCACATAGGCATCATCGTTGTTTTCTTACTCTTCCAGAAACCACACAAGGATCTTTAGCAGCCCTCCGCTTCCATGTGAGACGTGGGTAATAAATAATAAATAACAACCGTATTTGCATTTGGCGCACAGTCGGAGCAGGGGCAAGCTAGCAGCCTGGTAAAAGTTTCAGCAGCCCTGTGGTTTCTCTAGTTTGTGTTTTTGTTTCTAAAGGAACACTCCCACATAGAAAAAATAAGTTTAGTGCAGGGCACCCAGTCTCAGCCACACTCCTTCTAAGTCACTTGCTTCACTTTTGGTGCTAAAGCACACTTTCCATCCTGCTCTTCCAGGCAGTGGCTTATGCTCCTAGCAGGCAGCTATGTGGGGTAGATGACCCCATGCTGTGGTAGTTGGCCAAGGAGCAGGGTTAGTCCCTGTGTGAGACCGGCAGTTGGTCTGACACCTTTTGCACAGTAGCCTACTTAAGGACAAAGATGTTTGCAAATCTCTTTTTCCAGTGGCCTTGTGCATCTAGTAGCTTAGAAAGTGTAACAGTAGTTTAATTCCCAAATACATAGCAGTCACGTGAAAATGGGGCTTAAACACCTATGCTAAGTTTAGTAGAAATGTTTGGCTTTGGTTCCTCTCTGTCTATATTCCAGGGTGCTGCTTAGTATCTTTCTTTTTCTTTCTTTTTTTTCTTTTTTTTTTTTGGTAACTTGATAAATCTTTCTGCTAAAAGCAGAAGTCAGCCAGACTGGATAATCTGTTTTTGATTTAATCATATTGTGTATCTGGTGTATGCAAAATAAATCACTATTCATCTGGTTTGTAATCTGATTTACAGAGGACAGAGGAGTTACACTGAGCGAATTTCCTATAGCTTAACACCAGGTTTTGTGAACCCACCTTTAAACAACCAGCCCTCATTACAGCATTTAGGAGGACTGCAGTTAGATTTATTATGGTGTTGAAAGGAATGGGGCAGGTTTTCAGTTGGTGGAAAATTTGATCTGAGGGAAATACACCGATGTATATTTGATAGGAAGACTGTGTGAAGACCTTTTATTTCTCTTCTTGACCCCTGTGGAGGGGCTCTCCTCCCCTCTGTGTGATGCTGGCTAGATGTGGTAGTTTGGGCCTTTTCAAATTGATAAGGCTTGTTTGCATCAACCAGATTTGACCACTACACCATTTGCTTGGTGATTTTTTCCTTTTACCGTGTTTAGCTGCAGGAAATTAAGTGCATGATGAAGATAACCTAACATAGGAAATAGCTCTGACAGCCCTAGCCCATGACACTGTTAAATGCATCACTCTGCTTCCTTTATCAGGAAAACTGCCATTAATTGTCAATTTATAATTGGGCAGGGGGTATTTTGGAATTCGGATGATAGATTGCAGGCTAACAGCAAACTGTATTTTTATTTACAGGCATTATTTAAGAACCTGAATTTTACAACTCAATTATACTGGTATTTTCAGGTGATGATTTGAAAGAATTCTGCTTTGGTTTTGGCTTGGTTTGGTTGGGTTTTTTTTAAGCAGATATAATTAGTTATGAAACTACTTCTTGCTTCCATGTGTCTTCAAAAAAAAGCCCTCTTCACTTGAGGGCTACCTGCTGCTGGTCAGAGTTGTCCTGTTTGATTAAGCTCTTAAAATTTCTGATCTGCTAGATGTTGTGTCCACAGGAAAAAAAAAGAGATCCATCAAGTGAAAATTTACTTAAAACCAGAAACATCTGTTTAAAAATGTGTGCTGATCATCACCAGGAGAGACACAGCTGTTTTGCTCTGCTCTTTGTCATTTATCATTACTCAAATTTGGTTTATCCAGATTTTTTTTCGCTTTGACTTTTTCAGAGTAGAGTGTGTACCTAACGTGTTACACAAGGAATAGTGGCTATAGTTTTTTTGGCCATTCCTTCACTGTTTCTTGTGTCGAGTACAGCTTCTCCTTGCCCCTTGGGTGGGTGCTGGCCATTTTTGGGGAAAGGCTTTCACAGGAGCTCAACACATGTAGCTTCCTGCCTCTAGCAAAGGCTAGGGCTCCCATGCTTGACAGGCACTGCATCCAAATTCAGGATTTGTCCCTGGCAGGGTCTTGCCTCTGCAGAGAGTGCCCCACTGGCTCCTGCTGAATCCAGATGTTCACAGGAGGTGGGAGCCCTCACAAAGACAACATCTTTCTTTTGGATGAGCTCACATTTGGGCTGAGCTGAGAGCTTTATGGCTACTTTCTTCTCTTTCCCTGTTATTTTTGGGGACACTCCATGTCCTGAGGGCCATAGAGCAGAGTAGTTGGAAGTTTGGAGCCTGTGACTCACCAGCAAGCTGTGCTGGGGTAGCAAGGAATGCCCAGGGAGTGAGGATGGTTGTGGTCCTCACACAGGTGTGGGACTTAGTGGCTCAAGCTGACCCCTGTAATGCACATAGTGCGTGTCTATAGGTGTTCAAATCAAATGGCTCAGCTTTATAAGCAGTGAAGAAAGATAACTTAGAGAAACTTGGCACCACCTGAAGCTGCATCAGTGTATATGCGCACATGCAGTTGGCAGAGATGAGTTAAATATGCCAGTGATAAAGGGCTGGATAAGCACTTAACAAAACCAAAAATCCCCTCTGGTTCGAGTGGTCAAAGTCTGTGGTCTGCAGTGGGAGATAGCAAGGATGCTTTCAGGAATATGAGAGCTGTAATACCTGAGGAGCTACGAGAGCGCTGGGTTAGTGTGTGGATCACTGGGATATTAAAATAAAGTATTTATTCTCCAGCTGAATATGTGCTTGTAATATACTCATGCAGCGTGGAAGCTCTTGTGCATCCTTTCCCTCCCAGCCAGCTCATTTCAGCCGTGATTCACACTGCTCAGGCTGTCCTTGCACCAGCACTATACAGCGAGGAGTGGAACCAGTAAATCCCCGGTGGCCAGCCTCCTTGCACCCTGGGTGAGAGCTAATTAGCTCTTTAGCTTCTTCATCTGCATGCTGCAAGTATCCCTGGTCTGTTGTGGTGACAACAAAGGGTCAGAGACCCTTACTTTCAGCTTGCTGGTTGTGTTCTCCAGGTTGATGGGAGAGATAATAAAGTTTGATGTAAGAGGGCAGGGTAGCATGTTGCGGTTGTGCCATTTAACTACGTGTAAAGGCTTTTGAAGGATACCCGGTGAGAAGAATCCACCAAAGTAAGGAATATACGCTAGACATAAAATCACTCTTTTCATTGTGAAGCTTTTTGCTTCGATTTTAAGATCAATAAATTTGTCTCAGACCTACTGTTTCTACAGTCCTTGTTTGTTCCTTTTTCCACTTTTTTCAACCCAAAGCATCAACTTGGCGTTTCTTACATCTGAGCTCTCCTGACTGTTTTCAAGTGTGGTTTTACACTGGAAGTGGGTTTCTAAGAGTGACACTTCCCCACTATCGCATGCTGTCAGGCCTGCTTGCTTGTGTGATGGTAATGAGTCCTTAATATTTCAGTTAATTGCAGAGTCAATACCGGGCTGGAGGAACGAGCTGGATTTTCTTCAGGCTTGTGCATCATTGTTAGTAGGATTTGTAAGCAAGTTCTGACTTCAGAGCTTCCTCCCTGGTAGTGCATGAACCAGAAGGAGATCGGCTTCGCTTTGAGACTGGTGTGTTCTGTGTTGGGAAGGAAGCTGGGAAATAGCTTTTTTAATTCTTCCCGCCCCCTGTAAACTGAGCAGATTTGTTGAAGTCCATTAGATTCATTAAAGCAGAACTCCTCCAGAGCTGGTTTGGCATTCAACTTCACAGCAGAAATCCTGTTCCTTAAATTCCTCTGCGTCTTTTCTGCCTACCTTTTTCCGTTTGGTTCACAAATCAATTTATTAGGATATTGTAAGCTGTGTCTTAACATTTTTCCATTTTGGTTACAAATTGGATATCATCTGGGCCATCAGATGTGTTCAACCCACAAATCTTCATAAAATAACCGTTAGCTTCTAAATTACTTATGTCATGGCATTATCCACATTGATGAAATCTTAAATGTAAGATGGTGAAGGATAAACTGTGAAACATGGTCTTCAAAGCAATAGCACTGGATGCTTGTGGTTTGTGATAGTGTACTTGATGTTAATTTTTAATATGTTTTCCTTTCCTTTGTAGCCCATCCCTGCCTGCCCTTGATTGGCAGCTGCCATCTCACTCAGGACCTTATGAACTGCGTATTGAAGTGCAGCCGAAATCCCACCACCGAGCTCATTATGAGACAGAAGGCAGTCGAGGGGCTGTGAAGGCATCTGCGGGGGGCCACCCTATTGTGCAGGTACCAAAACATGCAGCGAGCAGCACAGGTTGTTTATCTCAGCGCTCTGTGGTGAGCACCATTTCTTCTCCGAAACTGGAAAGGAGATTTTTCCTGTCCTCAGAGATTACTGTGCGTGATTGTGCCTTGGTGCATATTTAAAACCGGACGGACCATGCCTTTATTAAAAACAAGGCAAGAGCAGCCAGTTGCTCTTAGCAATGTGAATATGATGCATGCAGATTGCTGCTGTGTCCATGTACAACTAAGCAAGTGCTCAGCTGGCAAGCAGTGACCGTGGACCTATCTGCGCAGTCAGATTCCAGACATGCAGTTTATACTGAAATCAGCTGGGGACGTGCCTCAGTACATTTAGTCCTTAACTTGCAGTTGGATCTAATCAGAGCTGTGAATGCATGTTGGAGGGCAGAGCTGTAGCAGTAATGTGGAAGTATGTTGCTGGTTTGGATGTCGCAGTGAATACTGAGGGAAGCGAGGCTTTTTGACTTTCTTCTGTTTAGTTCTGTAAACCCTTCCAGCCGCTCTGGAAAGCATCTGAGGTCTGAATCTAGTTTCATGAATCCTACTCAGCTCTTCAGTTACTGTATAGAAAGCATTTTAATTTAATAACGCTGTAAACTGACCCTTAATTCATTTATATGACTAGTCTCATTCATTTTTAAAGGACTTTTCTCAGGAGTGGGAAGAACAAGATTTAGTTGTTTAAAACAAAAATGTAGCGGGAGAGAGCCAGCTGTGCCTGTCCCTCCTCGGCTACTTCTTTCTAACCTAGAAGTTAAACTTCCAGTGCCTTTTGTCAGGGTGGTGACACCCTGTGCGGCACAGTGCGTGTTTTATCAGTGCCTGGATGCCATGCCACCCATGGATGTCAGGGCACAGTCTGTGGGAAGGAGGCAGGCGCTGCCGCCCCGCTTGCGCTGCTTGGGCTTATGCCACAACTCTTCCCATAAGAGCAAGGGCTGGTTGAAAATCCGGATGGCTCAAAATGATGTACAGGCCACACGTGCAGGGCTCACGTGTGTTTGTTTATTTGCTGTAAAACCCTGTTAGCAAACATGTCGTTTGAAGGAGCAATGCGAGTCTGAGATGACACTGGGCAGGGAATGCTGCTACAGAGTTTGTGTGCTCCTGCGGCAGCTGAAAAAGGAAAGTGAGGGTAGTTGTCAGCAGCAAGCACAGTTTTCTCTTCAGCTCTGCCAAAGCTCATCAGTGACATAGGATTATGGAAGTCATCCGCTGAAAGACTAACGGTTTTAGCAGAACATTTGTGAACGATATTAAAGAGGGATCTGTGGCAGACAATTCATACCTACTCTGTTTGTGGCAAATGCAAGGAAATGTAAATGGCGATGCATTAATTCGCAGTGGCCAGCCTGGTGTTTAAAGTTTCCTACGTGCTTTTTGGAAAGACTGAATGTGATGCCAACATTTAATTGGACTAAATGTGTCCAGACATTTCCCTTCTCATCCCCTGTTGGGATTGAGCATGCTGCTTCCAAACACAAACAAGTGTCAGAAAAGAGGAGAGGAAACTGCGGAAGGGCATGAAGGGAAAGGGGAGGAAGCAGCCAGTCCTAGTCCTGTCAATTGGCTCTACCGGTTTAATAAGGATTAATGTCTTTTTCAGTCCTCTTATTACAACCTGAACATCCTTTTCTTGCAAAAGAACCAAAGAACAGAAACATAAAGGGCCAGAAAAAGCTTCTCCATGCTGACATTGCCATCCCAGGCAGAGTTACCTATTTGAGGAAATAGTAAAAATCTTCTGACTTTGACCAGGGATGGATGGAGGGATGGATGGAGGGATGGATGGATGGATGGATGGATGGATGGATGGATGGATGGATGGATGGATGGATGGACAAAAAGTACTTCCAAAAAGAAAGTGTGTACTTAAAAATACTCTTAATAAAAGAAATAGTAAGTACTTACAAATAAAGAACTTAAAAACTGAGAGTACTTATGAATAAATGAAAGGAGGAGGAGGAAATGTAGGGAGTAACTACTTATGAATCAGTGGCTGACAAAAGCTGTAAAGTGCACCTCTGAACCAACGTATTTCCAGATGCTGCAGGTGTTTAATTCAGGTTTGATTCAGTCTACTGTGTGACATAGAAAGTGTTTTCAGGTGAGAGATTCTGGCTCAAGCTTTTCTCCCTAATATTTCTCAGTGTTTTCAATTGTCTTGACTCAGGGAAACCTGTTATAAAACTGCTCTGACCTCTTTCACTACCCTTTTGTGTTGTGTTACTTTTTTGCCCTGTGGACAGTCAGGTCTTTCCTATGTCATTGCTTTGGGAGAGCTTGTTAACAAGAGGAGAATGAAGAACAGGTCTCTTCCTCCCTTCTCCATTTCAAACCCTGTCTTACAGCATCCTGCTTCCTAAGCCAGGAGATTTTCTTACACTAATACCTCCGCATATCTGTAGGGCATGCTAAGGCAGAGGAGAAGAAATCCAAAAATCATACTGGGCTCATGGCACGGTTCTCCAGCAAAATTGCCAGGAGGTTGCCTTCTCTGCAGCTGGAGTCTGTTTATCTTCTTGTTCCAGGCAACATTAGCTTCTTTGCTGCTGCTTGATCTCCTCTGGTAGGAGGTGGAAGGTCTGAGAATCAAAGGTTTCCAAGGCAAGCATGCTGGATGAAGAGAGCAGTGGTGTAGGAGGGCAGGAGTCTCTTGTGGGTGTGACATAAGTCCAGGGCTGGAGGCTAATTTTTTCCTTGGCTCTAGCGGCTCCTCCAGGCTGGTGACTTTTCTCTGGAGCTGGAGAGGGACACATGGAAAGCTGAAGAGCTTTGCACTGGGACGCAGGCACATGCTGAATGCCACTCGTGTGTAAGATTCCTCTCCTCTTCCAAACCTGACCCTGGGAAAGGGCAGGCAGTGCTGAGTGTAGCAGGCTACTGGAGGGGGTTATGCTGACCTGTGGAAGGGACAAACCTGTGGGTACTGGCAGCTGCCCGCAGCAGCAGAGTCTTGCCCCACCTCAGTGCTGGAAGGTGCCACTTGCTCCTTATAATCTTTCCATCATCTGCATGGGGCTTACTCACTGGAGGCTCCTGCAGGCTGCCTCCCAGGAGTATTTCATGCCAGCAGAATTTCCTATGGGTTTTCTTCTGTGGGATGGCTGCGCTCTTCCTTCTGCACTTTGGAGCAGTACGGTTTTGAGCACTTCAAGTTGCCTGTGGGGGGTGAGGAGCCTGGTAACGTAATATTCCTCTCTCTGTCATTTTGCCTTTGCCTCTTTGGGTGTTTGGCTGCCATGGCGGCCCCAAGCCATTGCTGGTCTTGATTGCTAAACCCATTGCTCACTCCCATTGAGAGTGGGATGAGCTGGCACACCTAGCGAGCTAAAAATGCTGCAGAAGATTGGCAAGCAAGTGGTGCCAGGGAGCGGTGCTGGTGAGCTCACAGCTGGCACCAGCTTTTACCCCTTGGCTTGGAGAAGTATTTTGTGAGTTGTCGTTGCCTTTGGTGATTTCAGACCAGGATACTCCCGCCTCTGAGTCAGAATGGGGCCGGTGCTCCAGATGGCATAGGGTGTTAAGAAGCTGCATGCCCTGCCAGGTGAGGGTGAAACCTGCGACCACTTTGGGGAGCAAAATCATGCCTCTAAGCATCTTTCTGGCACCTCTCTGTTTGGAAATCCTCCGACTAGGGTGAGGATTTCTCTGAATGAAGCAGGATGAAGTGAATCAGGACTTTAGGAAACTCATGGAGTTGGATAGCTACAGCCATATTTTAAGTGAGGTGAATTTAATTGAGGGGGTTTACATCCTTCAAAAGCTCCTCCATTTGTACCTATCTCTCATTCTTCATTTTGAGAGTGGTGGTGAGGAGCCGCACAAGATGGGGGTTACATTCCAGCCAGCAATGGCTCTGTTTCAGCTACAGGTAAGTAATCTGGCAGATAAAAGTTTAGGCTCCCTGGGGAGGGATGGCACCAGGTTATAAATATATGGTCTGTAGATATCCTAATTAATAACTCATCTTTGGAAAAGTCAAGCACTTTGGCTGGCTGAGATGGAATTTTTACAAGCAGGGTGCGGTATATGTGTGAGATAAAATCCAAATACTCAAGAACGTTTAATTAAAGGGTATGATGTACTCCCATAGAAGGCTGGACTAAGTGGTGAAAGAAGAGAGTCAAATACACAGAACAGTCTAGTAAGCACTTTAAAAAGTCACGATTATTACTCTTTTTTTTTTTTTTTACACAAAATATGCCAGGAATCTTCTTAAGATCACTCTTGATGTGAGGTAGGTAAATTGGTTAGGAAAAGGGAAGAAAAGAGGTTGTAGGGGTTTTCTTTTTTTCATCTAGGTAACTGGTACTAGCCAGAATTTGTTTTCCTCTTGGAAAAATAAGTTAATACTGAAGATAGAGTGAATGGTGCTTTGCCTTTCACAGTATGACTTTGCAGCGAGGTGTAAAGAGGTTGTGTAGCACGTGTGCTCCAATAGAGAATTTGATCTGAACCTCTGAACAGGTGAGTAGTCAGAACTCTCTCATTTTGCAGGCAAAACTCAATGATTTGTCTGCCGATTTACATAGGCAAAGTGTTGTCTGTGCCAGGAGACTTGCTCATAAGAGTTGGCTGTGTCATTTTTTGACAAGATCTCAAGTATGCACTTGGGTCTGATTGTCAAAGGCCTTGAGGCATGTGTTGGGATTTTAAAACCCCTTGTGACTAACAAGGGTCAAACTCTTCTCTAAAGCAATTGTTGTCTCGGTATTTTTGTACATCTCCGCATCACCACAATTAGGCACCAACATGCCTCCGAGCTATTTGTGCACCCCGGTAACATGTGTTATCATTTGCTTCCCATGAATCAGCTGGTTTTGTTGCTTTTGGATAATGAGCTCAAGTAGTCCAGACCCAGGTGCTGGGCACTGCAGGTACCTATTAGAATCCTTTCTCTTTTCATCTTCTGGACTCGAGAGCTATGAATACTTTTGCAAACACCTCAGGGAATAGAAAGCCTTGTGATCAAACCGTTGTAACTTCAGGGGGCAGCAGGCAGTCCAGCAAGCAGCAAATGCATTTGGGTTGGGGCTTTATGTTTTACATAGCAGCTTCATAGAGCACTTCACATACAGCACTTCACATGCACCCAGCTTCACAAATAGTTAACAGTGTGAGGTAATAGAATTGTGCAGTTACACAGAAGGCAAGATGGGAAGAAAAGAGAAATGGAGAGCTTAAAGGAAAAGACATTGATGACAGGGAGGAGATGAAAAGGTAAAGAAGCCGATAGGACGACTCTTCCAGACAGAGTGGGGCAAGTCCTTCATAGCAATGCTCTGATGCTGCACAGCAAGACTGAGCCCGTGGTTAATTTAAGCATATAGTCTGAGACTTTGCATGTGTGTACAGTGCATGCATAAGTACTTTTCTTGGTAGGGGTCCCCCAGTGCTGCGAGTTTAAAACGTCTGCCACCATTGCTGGGTGAGTCAAGGGAACTGGAAGGAAAACAGTCCCTGGTGGGTCCAGCTCATGGACATCTGACCAAGAGGAGTTAATACGGTAAAAATCATGTTAGCTGCTTTCCCCTTCCCTCTCTGGGTCTATCAGAGATAAAAAAAGGGCATATTCTTGTTAGCAAGCAGTGATTTAACTTGTCATGCTGTAGTGGGCTTCCCCTCTGTGCTGGTCTTAAGTTCTTTGATAGTGTCATACTTTTATCCAGATGGAAATATAACGCTTTCTTATGGTGAGGATATTAAGACATTGGCAAGCACCTGTTAGCCAGGTTGCAATTAATAGCACAAAGCCATGCAACCATACAACAAACCAGACAGGGAGCCTACATTTTATAGCCTTGTTTTAGACAGCCGGTACTTCTTAAGAATAAATCTAAGCTGAATGGCTTTCTCACTTCTTGCATCTGTATAGTTAAAGCTAACCTCAAACTAGCAGGCAGATAATCAAAACTGAAAAGTAGAATGTTTTGGCAGATGTTTTACGGCTGCTATTGCTTCTATAAATCCAACAAATGGAACAAAGCCCATTGAAAGCTTTTTATCACAGTTTTTCATCATTAGAAGATAGTATTTTGGGAAAGGGGAGTTTCTCTGTTTTGGTATTTCACATGAAGTTGGTCCCACAGGGTAGGTCCACAAGCATAGCCATATAGGTAGCTTATGGCCTCCATGAGAAGGGTCAGGTCCAGAAGGGAGCCGTTCTGGAAAGTGTGCTGCTGTCAGACAGTGAAGGTTTCATGACCCTGAAAACGCAACTTCAGCTCTGATCTAGGAGCAGTCCTGGGGACAGGCCTCTGCTGTTTGGTGCAACAGCCCTCTCCAAATGAAAAATGAATATTCCACCAGCCAGCGCTTGGGGGATGCACTCTGCTCTCCTTTAAAAAGGATACCTCTCCCACGCTTGGCCTGACGGATGCCACAGTACATATCCTGGCTGTTAGGATGCCGAGATATTCAATCTGGCTTTCCAGCCTGAAGGATTTAGCCCAACACCCTTATTTTCCCTTCAGTTTGGAGTTGCTGGCTGTTGGCAAAGCAGGAGTTTGTGGTGGCCTTGAGGGACAAGGGAATGGAAAGTGTTCCCGCTCTGCCACTGTTGCTGTCTCTGTTCCCTTGGGAAAGGAGGTGCTGGTACCAGCTCCCAGTGTTTCCTTTACTTGGCCTCCCCCAGTTTCCTTTCTGCTGCGTCCTTTGTGACAAGGTAGTTGGTGGCATTGCTCTCGCTCTCTGGGGCATCTTCTAGCTGTCCTCTGGTGGTGGTGGATAAGGCAAAGACCTTCTAGGTTAGACCTAGGAAGGAAGCAAAGGAATCATCTTTATTTCCTCCACTGCTCACAGAGGCATCCTTTTGCTGCCCTTGTTGGGCTGGTTTTGGTGACCAGCAGCACATGCACCCTGAGTGTCTTAAAACAACATAATGGAAGTCTCTGCGAGACCCAGAAAGACAAAACATACATGTAGAAGCCTTTTTTGTTCACTTACTCCTCATTTACTTTGTCCTGAGGTCTCATGCTGCAACCTGTACTTGGTGAATTGTTTGCAGTGTGGACAGAATTTTTTCTGCACACTGTCTGAAAGGGCGATTCATCATTATTTTGGAAGCATACCTCAGAAGTGTGTATCACTGCTCTCCAGGGAGGAATCAGGACTCATCCTCAGCTGTTTGATTGCCATGCTTTTTTTTGTCCTTTCCATCCCTTTTGCCCCCTGCTTAATAATGCATCACCCCTGCTAGAAGTTGCAGATGCCATGTCTCTGTCTCTGTCTCTGAATTTTCTTTCTAGAAGTTGTCATTCCCCTATCCTCCAAGCAAGGTAAGACAAGTGCCCCTTTCTTTGTTTTTTCTATATAACTAAATAAAGTGCAAGTGTATCTATGGGCCTTGGGAGTATCTGTCAGTGGATGGTGTTCAGTGAAGATGGAAACAGCAGAATTAATGTAATCAGCAGTTGAAATGGGAGATTTCTTTGCAGTGGTGTGCTAGGAAAATACCTGCACAAGCCGCACCAGCCCAGCTAAGGCATTTGCGGTACTGCTAGTGAGGCTGCTGCAGATGTGCTTATGGAGCTGAATGTCTCCAGTTCCTTCCTTTATACCCTCTGTCAAGATCTGCTAGAGCTCAGGAGCCCGTAGTGTGATCTGTTCTCTCTTATAATTCTTAGGAAGAAACAGTTCAGCTTAAGTGATGTGAGAAGTAACGACAGCCAGTGAGCTGGCACATTTGAAAGCTTAAAAAATTGTCATCATGCAAAAACTGGAAATTGTTTAATTCATGCTCTGATAGAACTTTGTCTTTTGGAATTATTCAAACACCTGATCTATTCACGTTAAAAAGCGGCCCCTGCATCTGCACAGTGATTGCTCTCTCTCAAGCACAATTGTCGGTGTTTTTTTTCTCAGTAAATTTGTGGTAGAAGCACACTTCCACTGAAAATGCATGCCTCGGGGAACTCTTAGGGGTGATGAGAGTCACAGAGTCAGAATGCCGCAGTTCTGAAGGCCTCTCTGAGCTTCGGCACCTTTTCTTCCGCCCTCCCAGTGCTGCAGATGCTTCTGCTTAGCAAAAGAGGCTACCAGTAGTGCTCCAAATGGGAACCCACTTTCTGAGGAAGAACACAACACGCGTAGAGCATTTGCTTGCCTCAAATTGCCAGACCTCAGTTACAAAAAGAACCCAACCCCAAGCCACATTCAAGCAGTGTTGAGGTGCTCCTGAGGTCAGTGCGCTTAGTCTGCTTAATTCAAGCACACTCTGAGGCATTTGTTGACTCTGTCAATTTAGCTGTTTTCAAGAAAATAAGACGGGTGATATGTTGAGGACTGGGTTCAAAAGGGCTTCACAGGAAGGTTCAGATGATATGTGAGGCTGTGGTCTGGGCATGAACCACAGTTGTTACTTGACTTAGTTTTGATTGCAGTTGAGAAGACCTACTCCAAAGTTACCAATCAGCAAATCCACCCTAGACTTGTCAGATTATTGCACGTTGACATGCACCCAAAAGCTGAAATGAAACACGGTTAAAATTAAAATGCAGCTTTAGCAGAAGCCAGATGCTTCATTATGGGCTGAGCTAACCTACCTGCCAAATACTGCTAACCTGCATGAGGCAGGTGATTTATTTTTTACAAGTCTGCTTTGGCAAATAGACATCTGTCCTCTATTCCTAAAAGTAAGATCTCAGGGCAAATCATTTTTTTTCCCCTTCTTGGTAGTCCAAGTTGCATAAAACATACATAGCATGAAAATTATGTGCATTCCGTATGAAGATATATTATGGTTAGTTCGTATTTCAGATCACTTTCACATCACTAACTCAATTGGAATAATTTCTGGGTTTATACTTTATAATTTTTATATGTAAGAAGAGTAAAAAATTACATCCGTAACATACCTTGTAATCTGGAATGCTGGTATATGTGGTTATAGTATAGATTTTCCATTTTAATCAGCCATTGTTCCAACTAACAGGCTGAATCAGTGGAAAATATGGTGTCAAATTACTCAGTTGCTCTCTTGAAGTACGTTGCAGCTTTCATTATGAGCAGGGGTTTATCATTTCTTTCCTTGTGAAGAATAGCTTGAGATCTTTGATATGTGCCGCAAAAGGGAGATGATCCTTTAGCAGCATCTGCTATATACATACACATAAGTAAAATATGTTGCATGCTGTCAGTGCAGTGAAATCAAATAAACTTTCTCCTCCCTCCACATGTTTAAGAAGTAATTTAGCAGGAGTTGCATATTTTCACTAGAACAGTTGAAGCACACTAGTGATCAATTTACTCGCACATGGTAAAAATAATACAGGTTGCAGACAGATTTTTAATACAGTTTTTAAACACCTGTTTTTAATGTTTCAGTACCCAATAAAGTGGAGGAACTCCTGCTTTTGGTTTGCATGCAGACATTAGGTACATTATGTACATTGGGATTTAAAAGTCTGCTGCCTCGGTTTCAAATTCAGCTCTGTTCAAAGCAGTAAACAACACTTGCAGGCACAGTGTGAGTATGTTTTGGGGAGTTCCTTGGCACTTCAGTTTCAGACACCAAAGTCCCCCTCAATGAGTTTTGCTCTTTGAGACACTGATAACACGGTGTTATTGCCAAGTGTGAATCCTGGAAAAAACCCCGTCATCCTCACCAGAAAGGGAGTTCTTCCCTTGCCATTTGCAATCCTACTTGTGTAAAAATATTGCTGGTCCAGTTCTGTGTAATGTAAGGGGAAAAACGCAGAAGAGAGTGAGAAAAGTGATCTATTACAGTGCAACAGAGCACTTAAATACATCCTTAAATTTTCATAAAGTGGACTAAATATTGAATGTGTGCTTAAGTTTTCTACCAAGCAAGGTTACATTGATCAAATGGCAATTTATTGTGTCACTTACTGTCTCTCAGGTTACTCAGCTGCAAAATCTGGATTAAGACACTTTCACTGCCTTGCACGGGTGGTGTAAGAGATTGGGTGTCACACGTGAGCATGTCGGGCTGCCAGCTGCTCAAAAATAGCATGAAGAAGGGGAGCAAGTAGCAGAATCTGTGCTCTGCTCTTGCAGACCTCATTGCAGCTTTTCAGGAGATCTTTTAAGTTTTCCATCCTAAAAATCTGATGGACTCTGGGCAGTGGTTGCAGGTTGCCTGTGTGTTGCTGCTTCCTTCTGATGGTGTTTAGATGAATGCTGTTAACTGGATCCTTCTTTCCTCTGCCTCTGCCTTCTGTCCCTTTGATTTTGGGATCCCTTAGGATGATTGCATGTTTTTTTTTTGTCCCATCACCATTATGCATGCCCATATCTAATGGGCATGAAGTCCCAGTGTCTCTGAAGCTTTTACGGATGTCTTGGTAGCAAGTCAGGTGTAATGTTAATGATGATATTATCACCAAGCTTCCCATCACCATCCAAGATCCTCTCATTACTTTCCTCTTTCTCTGAGCAAACTGTACCTTTCTTCATGTCATTTAGGTCTGTAATTTAGACCGGTCACAGAAGTCTGCTATATTTAGCTGATTCCTGTGCCTGCATCAAAATAGCAGTATCAGCATATCATGTGTGTTCTGTGTAGGACATGGATACCCATATTTGCTGTACTTAATGAGCTGCATGTTCTTGTCTCCTTGGCTCTCTGTCTGTGAAAGGACAGTGGCTAGTGTTCAGGAAGCCCACAGCGCATCTTGGCCATACAGATATACAAAGAGCTAGAAGGGAGTGGGTTGGAACAGAGATGACATTTTGTTTCTGGAGAGCTGCTCAGAGCTGAGCTGTGCCTGAAACCTGGGCATAGCTTGGGCACAAAGGGTTAGTCCCAAGTTTTCATCCCCCTCTTAGCATCTTCACTGAGGCCACTGCTTGCTTTAGCACAGCAGGGAGAGAGACCTGAGCTGGAGGTGACTGCAACATGTCAGGATTAAGAAGCCTGAGCAGGGTCTGTACAAGGCTGCCTGTGCTTGCCTGGGGCAAGGACTACCAACACCGTGACTCTCTGCATGTGTGCACTGGGGTGTAATGCTTTGGTCATGAGCACAGGGTAGAGAAGGGATGCAAGTACCTGTTTTGAATGAGACCAGCTGTTGCCAAAGTGAGCACCAGTCCACGGTGCTCTGAATACAGCCACGGGGTGCTGGATATGGCTATGCTACCACCATCACCCGCGCTCCCTGCAGATCCTGGCCTGGCATGTTGTTGTTGTGATTGCTATGGAAATAATTTCAATATGTTTTGTAGTTTTGAGATGCTGTGTCTTTCGTTGTTTGGCTGGAAAGCTGCTTGACTGGTTTTAGAGGGTGGCTGTACATGCACAAACACTAGCTGATTTTTTTCTTGTGGTGGAAAGTAGGAGATTCACAGCATGGTTTTAATTAGAATCGCTCATTTAGTCTTTCACTGCAGTGTGTTCTTTAGTTGAAAGATAATTTAATTTTCTTTGTTTTGGAAGATTTTCGTGCTTGTCTGTGTGAAATGTCTTTATTTACTGTGCCTCATTGTGCTTTGTGCATAGCTTTGATTGTGAGGAGAGTCAAAAACAAAAACTTCCCTAGGCTGTATTATTTTCCACCTGCTGTGGCTTTTAATACAGTCTCACTGCTATATATGTACCAAGTGCCTGCATTTCTAGGAGAAAAACACCAGAGAAAATTGGGAAAGCATGCAGGGTTAGATTTAGCCATAAAACTCATTGACTGAAAGAGGAATAGCTTGTCTGAAAGTTGTGAAGCGCTGACAAAGTGTAATTGATACGGGTCAGTTTGGATTTTAGTCTTGGAGAAGTCCACAGATAACACGTGTTGAAAAAAAGGCAAACCCCCCCAAAATCGTGTTGTTCTGCACAGAACTTTGTATTAGGATCTTGTAACACCTCCTGTACTATGGAGAGTATTTGTCTGGTAGAAACACAATTCAGCATGGAGCAGTCATGTTTGTATGTATAAAAATACTTAGATAGCGCTTGTCAAATAGGAATTAAAAAAAGCTACATCAAATATGTAAATCTCTTTCCCCATATATGCAGGAATTCATAAAATGGCTTTAAATGTGCAGCTTTTTTTAAAAAAAAGTGCAGATGGCATTTATTCATCAATAATCCTTAATAATCTTGCAATAATTTTCCAAATGGCTTTCAAATTCATTTCCACTTCTCTTGCAATGATGCTGTTTTCATTATGTGGGTCTTACAGCTCTTACTGTGCAGTAATATAGTATTCCTCAATAGAGAGTCAAATATTGTTACTGAATATAGGCTATAGGGTATTATTGACTAAAAAGTGTAGTTATAGAATTTTACACAAACTCCATCCATAGCTGCAAACATGAGCTGCCACAGACAAACAAATTTAGACCACAACTTGCAGGCACATGTGCTAGCATCTAGGTACACAAGTAATCTCAAGCACATGTCCTGAGCACATCAAAGCCTCATTTTCTAATCCCTCCCGGTTGTGAGGAAAACCTTAAAATATGTGAACTGACATAGCCCTACCGCTGGCTGCAGGAGACCTGGTTGAAATGGAGGCAAGTTGGAGAGGTTTTGCAAAGAGCAACACAATACAGTGGCAATGCTGGCACTGGGTTATGGCTGTGCAGCTCTGCTGGCGTAAATGAAGCCCCTGAAACTCTCAGCCCAAATAGATTTTACACTGGTAGTTGCTCTAATCACAGGGCAGTGTTAATCTAGAAGCCTAGCCATAATAGCAGATGTTTTTAGGAAAATCGCCTGAGAAGTAGAAGCTTTCTTTGGTTCCTCCAGTGTGGAGTAAAATAGTATAATTTATTTATAAAGAAAAATGTGATGAAATTTGACCTTTAGCCTCTCATACCTCCAATTATTTGTGGATGCTCATTTCCCTTTTTGTGTTAGGAAGGAATGTAGTACATGTTTGAATTTAATACAGAAATGAACATTAGCAGGAATAGTGCTTGGATTGTATTTTTCTCACAATTTTAACTTTCACCTCAGTTTTGAAACAACAGCAACAGCAATGCCACCAAACATGTACCTGACGCTGCTCCAGAATGTCCTGTGTGTTCCAGAGCTGAGGTCTGGAGCGTGGCTGGGACCAGGGTGGGTTGCTGCAGTCATTGCACGCGAGTGAGTTGCTCCTTACTGCAGCTCTCTTCTGAGGGAGGGAAGGGATTTTAGTCCCATTTCAGGCATGGTGAGGGAGGCTGTGGGTGGAGCTGGTTGAGTGTCCATCTCCCAGCCGTGACCACCGGTTGCCCACCCTGGGTTGGGGCTGACTTTAGGTCCTGGGTACAGCAGGCCCCCAAAATGAGAGTAGAAAAGCTGAAGTGCTGACGTTATGCACTGATGGAATTGACTTTGACCTTTCTCTCTGGGAGAGAAAAGAAATGTGAAGTAGCACCGTTGAGGTTGATGTGAAAAGCTGTGGGTGAGTGCCCAAAATGGGTGATGGTGAAGAGCAAAAAATGGTGTCTCTAGTGGGTTCTGCCGCAGTGGGGGGCTTCTTGCAGAAGCACTGCTCTGTGCCTCTTTGGACAAAGTGCAGTGTGCCCTTCTTGCAGCATTGCCCTGGGTTTGTGGAACACTCATGCTTTGAACTGTGGCCTGGGCTGGTTACAGGGACAAGTCTACCTTTTAGGTTTATTTGGCTAACTGTAGATGCCTGCAGCTGAGCTAATTGCCATAGTTTCTCTCTATAATCAGGGGAAAGCTTGTCGGTATAGCATTTGGGAAGCTATTAATTTTATTCTGATGTGAACATCTGAAGCAGCGCAGGTAAGTCACACCTTCAGAGTGAATGTCTCATTTTGCTGGCTGCGAAGACAGCCAAGGTGACTAGACACTGTTGTTGCCCAGCCTGCATGTGTTAAAGTTAGGTGGTGTGAATCACCTGGCTTTTCCCTGTTTCTTTTTGACTTGATGTGTTGTGTATAATTATGTGTAACTGGGGCCATCAGGCTTTAAAATCTTAACGAGTTCACCAGGACCAAGGTTTACTTCTTAGGTTAGATACCCAAGTAAGGCTTGAGTATGATGGGGAGGAGCGGTGCCCTTTAAGACTTCAGCATTCCTGTCTCTGGTGTGGGACTTGACCCACGCCAGACCCTCGTGTTTGAAGTCCTCAGGCTGATATAGATGCTGTCTTGGTTTGGTGTAAAAACACTGGTCTTGTTCACTGGTACTCATTGTACCTCCCGTAGGAGAAAGTGTTGCCCTCAGTGTCCTCCTCACATCATGCACTGACATCCTGCTGCACAAGCATTATTCATTTGCAGCAGCAAAGATACTCTATAACGCTTTTATTGGCAAGTTCTGCCACTAATATTTGCAACATTTTATTTGGCTTTAAACGGTGTTGTGGTATTAGCTCGTCAGTATTTGGATGAAATTCTAGTGCAACAGCTGTTGCTAAATAATGTTACTCAACATGACAATATTTAGAATAATTAATTGAAAATAGAGCATACAAGTTGAGCAAATTTATCTAAGAGTCTTTCATGCTTATTTTATTTAGCTGCTGTTGGAGATCATGGGTCTTCCAGTTGATTTTAGCCACTGTGGCCTGTTATGCTCCTTGGTCAGAGTCTGCTCTGCTGCATCTGTTTTATTTTGGTAAAACAAGTGACATCAACCAGCGGTACCACCATTGTTCTCAAACAACTTAAGAGTGTGGAATGCAAGCTCTCTGGATATTTCACAGGTTAATCAGACTGTCTTGGAGGTCAGAAGCTTGAAGTCGAGCTGTCAGATATACCTGACCTATTTTTATTGCATTAAGATGCTTTCTGTGGCAGGCATGCTCTCAGATAAAACTGCAGCGTAATCAGAGCTGTAGGACCTGGTGGATCAAAGGTGGCTTGTGGAGGGAGAGCAGGACCAGAAGCGTGTAGTGACTTGGCAAAACAACACTGCCCTTTTCTGCTCTGACACAGGAGGCACAAATAGCATGTTTATGAATCTTGCGCATGTGATGACAACACTTTTTGGGTGTTGAAAAATGGAAGCAAAACCTGTCCTGAGGAACATACACATGTAGACAGCATGTTCTGACTCTGAAGAGCAAGGGGCTTGCATTAATTTGCATTAATCTGGGGGTTGGAACCTAACTATTCTGTAATTCTATGACTCCCCAAAGAACGTGGATGTAAATCGCATGAGGATTGGAACCAGAGGGCTGGGAAGCACTGCATTTTCCATAGTGAAGAAAGGGTTACCCAGCCACATGGCACGGTTACTGGCTTTTATTTTATAAGAAGACTGAAGCACAAACTGATTGAACATAGGGCAGGCTGGAAATACGTAAAAACTTGTTATGAAATTTTCTCTGCTCTAATCGAGTCATGTATCTGTGATGAAGCAAAAACTATCTGGCAGAGCTAGAGATGGGAACTTGATCACCCTGTGCCCAGCTTGCTGCTCCTTCAGGCACAAAGCCGTCCTTGCTCTGCACTCTTATAAAATGCCTTCAAATGCTTTCCTTCTTTTAATTCATTTCTGCAGTAAAAAACCCCAAAAGACGGAGGTACTGTGAAATTTGGAAGCCATTGGTACTCATGTGACTTGCAGAAGAAGCAAGAAGGTTTATCTCAGACCCTCAGACAGCCTTCCCTCCCACTCACTCCTTTCCCAAACACAGAAAGCAGTCAGGGCTTGACTCATGGACTGTCTGATTATAATAAGTCCCACTTGGGATACACAGCTATATAGTATGCTAGTGCACTACGTGCTTTGTCTGCCTCTATCATTTTGTTTTCAGTTCCTGCTCTGTGATGTGGCCTTTGACTCCAATGGCTAATTAAATAGCAAGATGTCCTACATAAGAATTTTTTTGTCTTTTTAAAGGAGATCTTGGCAGAGAAAAATCAAAGAAATTAAGAATTGGAAGTGTATTTATAGTAATTTTCATGGCAACAGAACAGTAAGTCCAATATTCATGTTACGAATACGGCTCAGTATTTATAGCTCTCCAAATATTTACAGAGATAAAGCCTTTAAACATAGCCCCAGCTTTCTGTCTTCAGTAGCAGTTTAAATAAATGTCATTTGGATAAGAGTTAAAAATTAGGGGGAAAGTGAGCATTTCTGATCTAATACTGTATCAGTGGTGGCTATGAACCCCAGTGGAATTTTGCCTGGAACTGTGTTGCCCCGGTCCTGTGTGAAGCAGTGTTCATATTCATGTGCAGGAAAAGTATCTCAAAAGCATTGCCCCATAGCAGGTAACCCCTGGGTGTAGCTGGGCACCCTGTTGCACTTGAATTTGTGAGGGTGGGAATTAAAAGTCATGCAGTTACTGCAGTAGTGAGTCTGTGTGCAGTAGTGAGCCACCGAGTGATAATGCAGCATTTGGGGTCAGGGGTGTCTCAGTTTGGGAAAGTTGCCGATGGACATTGGCAGTGGTGCTGTGCCGTTGCTGGGATGGGCATAGGGAGGGCATCACACCCATCCTTCTTCCGCTTATGGCACCTGACACACGCCCAAGGATCCCAGGCCAGCCTGTGCTCACCCACAAATGGGAGCTTGCTGGATGCGCGCGGTGCGTCAGCGGCATGACGAAAGGCAGGATCACAAGTGTAAGCTTGCCCAGGGTATCTGCCTCAGAATATGTAATAAATTCCTGTTGCAGTGCTGCTGTGACTTTTTTCTTAACTCTTACATGGCCATGGGTATGACTGCACAAACTGAAAGCTGTTATGGATGCTGAAGGCAAATGTTTGAGTAGAAACTGAGTAGGTTGAGGGGCTGGGTAGTTTCAGGGAGTGCGCTACTGCACTGGATTTACATCCAGACCTGGATTGTTAATCTGCAGTTTCTAGAGCCCCTCTCTCTGTTGTCAGCCTCCATTTACTCAACAGCAATTTAAATGCCTCCCATGCTTTCAGCTTCATACTGCTAAGGATCCCACCTAAATGCAGGCTGCTAGGGTTGAGAGCCCCACAAGGTCACCCATTGTGGCTATGCTGTAGGACAAGCTATTCAGGGGAAAGGTGGTCCTAGCACACAGGGGTCAGTGGTGACCTCCCCTGTGGGAAGCGTAGGGCTGTTCACAAAGAGGAGAACTTCATTTAAGTGGACTGCCTGGTGTTGGTGCCACCCTTATCCGTCTACAGGGGAGCAACTCTCCCCATCCCTGTCCTGCAAGGAGGTCTTGGAAGCTCCCATGGCTGCACTTGTAGAGATGGGCCATGGTGCAAAGGCAGCTGGCTGCCTCTGGTCACCTGAAAGTGAGGCTAGGGAGTGTGATGAGGCAACAAGGATTAGGGGAAGGACGTCCCTTTGGTCTCATGGTAAAAGGTGGCACAAGAGCAATAATGATTTCTTTGTGTCCCAGTGAATAAGGTGCCCAGGACCTACAAATTCATTCTGTTAGTAACTCCTTTTCTGATGGCCATCCCTCTTGTGAAACTAACAGTTTTAGGTTGGGTTGTTTTCTAGGTACGTGTATTTTTGGGGAGGAAAATCCTTCCTAGAAATAGGGAGCAGCGTCTTGCGGCTGTTTAGACAAGGAGATTTCATGGCTGTGCTGAGAGCCAGCAGCCACGAAGGCTGTTTTTCCCTGGATAGAAACTGAAATTACTTGTGAGCCAATGACTGAGTGTCCAGCATCTCTATTACATTAAGATTAATAATTCCTCACAGCATATTTGCAGCTGGAAGTTTTATATAGATCTTTATTCATCATGATGTGAACAGCTGCTCTTTTGCTGCACCGTTAAGTTACAGTCCAAGTGGCAGCACTGGAAAGTGCCACATAAAACACACTCCTGCTGTTTTCCATTCACTCCTTCTCCTGTCCAGCTCTCACCCTCTGCCCACATTTAGCCTTTTGCAGGAGCAAGCCATCTTATTTTTATTTGTGGACCAGCTCTGACTGCATTTGGATCTTGAAACAGAGTTTGAGTGAATCCAAGGAAAATGAGTTCTAGAAAGGAAAAAGAAGAAAGTAGCACAGAAAAACACAGGAATTCCTGTTACATTTTTATTGGAAATAAGTGAAGGACTAAGGGGTAGTAGCATGTATGTTATGTTGCATGGGGCATAAATTGCACACTTTCTTTGTCAACTGTGTCAGATAGAATTTAGCAAAAGCTATCACAGCCAGGGGGGCACCTGAGCTCCTAAAGAGGTGTTTTGTTTTCTGGGGTTTTGTTTGGTTGGTTTTGGTAGGTTTTTTGTGTGTGGTGGTGTTGTTGCTGTTGTTGGTTGGCTCAGTTTTGCTTGCTCCGGAATTGATTTATTTATCCATCTGTCTGTTATTTATTTATTAATTCTGAAGTCTGCTATGCTGTTTTGAATAGGACGTTCTTCTTGTTTTATTGGTTTGTGCTTTCACCGGAGAACAGTTTTACAGGAGCATCCAAGTGGCCCAAGTTTAGCACCTCCATTTTGAATCCTCACTGACAAGTGGTCTAGAGCTGAGCTTTGCACTTCATCCAGAAACTGGCACGCACTATTGCATGCCTGGTTGCTGGCAAAGGGAAGAGGTACCGGGTCAGGATGATGTGCATCTCTCAGTCCTACGTATGCTGTGGGCTGCAGAAGCCTCTGTCCTTATGGGCTAGAGACCTAAAAAGCACAGAGGGTATGTGGGTGGTATGGCAGTGGCTGAAACATGCACATCTGCAGAGCGTGATGCTGAAGAATAAGAGAAACAGCTGGAAAGAGACAGGGATGCTGCAAGACCCAGCAGTGAGGTGGGTGCTGCAGACAAGTCTGGGGTGGTTTGAGCTACCTTTAGTCAATAAGCAATTGGTGCAATTGCCCTTTGGTTTGGGAGAGAAGGCTGAGTGGAGAGCTTTTACAATGCCCTATCTCAGCCCACCTGAGGTGCATTTTTCCCTCAAGCCTCCCCTAGCAAAGGAATTCAGAGCCAAATGGAGTGGTATAGGTGGAGGGAATTTTGTGATGAGGGGGACAGACTTTTCGTAAAATCACAGAATGGTTTGGGTTGGAAGTGACCTTAAAGCTCATCCAGTTCCAACCCCCTGCCATGGGCAGGGACACCTTCCACCAGACCAGGTTGCTCAAAGCACCATCCAACCTGGCCTTGAACACTGCCAGGGATGGGGCAGCCACAGCTTCTCTGGGCACCCTGTGCCAGGGCCTCACCACCCTCACAGGGAAGAATTTCCTCATATCTGATCTAAGTCTCCAGTCTGTCAGTTTAAATCCATTCTCCCTTGTCCTGTCACTACACGTCCTTGTAAAAAGTCCCTCTCCAGGTTTCTCAGTTTCTTTTTGTGTCTTTTTCCCCCAGAGCCGTAGGTTGCAGACTCCCTGAACCTTCAGCAGCAGGTCCCTGGGCATTTTCAGCCCAGGGGCACGGAGGCAGGGAAGTTCAGTGGCTGCCCAGGCAAAGGTCAGCCTCTGATCTTTGCAGTGTGCTCAAGGATAGATGCCCAGGTCTCTTGACCTCTCTCCCAGTGCCTTCACTTCACATGACCGTCATTGCCCACAAGACCAACTTTTCCGCCTTCCCATTTAAACCCATGATGTCTCCCACTTATGGCTTATGTCTCCCACTACCTCTACCTGGGAGCTAAAAGTAAATTCTTCTTGTTAAAAATCAAATTGATGACCCTATTTTTATGCATGCTTGGTGCTCAAAATTAAAATCGATACCCAGAATGTTTGTGCACTTTCTCTATAGTTTGATCTTCAATTTGCTTGTAATAAATCAGGACGCCGAGCACTCGTGTTACTTTTTGAGTCTGTCTGTTGGTTGCATTTTTAAAACATGGTGATTTGTCATTCATCATTGAGCAGTTACTGTAACAAGAAAAAAACTGACTGCCTAAGAGAGTTAGCAGTAAAGCTATTTGGTGTGTAGCTCCCCAGACTCTGGCTTAAAGAGACAAAAAGCAATACTTTAAAAAGTTCACTATATTATGGGTTTTATCCTGTTTGACATTTTTGAAAGCACTGGAATTACATTCCAAAACACTGATGGGAAAAAAAGGGAATGAAGCCCCCTTTCACCAGACTGGGTGTTTGGCCTCATTAATGATTCTTTCCAGACTGACTCAGGCTATTCCATGAACAGTTCTAGAAATGCAAATGGGACAGATAGTTATATGTTTGGGTGAGAAAATGTAGGTGTTATTCTTAGTATTTTTAGAGTAATAAATTGGTGTGTTTACTTGTTTTCTTTATTATGCGCTGAGCGTACAAAGAGCAGGCACACACACTTGTAGATGCATCACTGACATGGACGTTACCGATGGATTTTTTTCATTATTGGTAAGGATGCAGCCCCTAGTAACCTGCAGAGTCTCGGGCACAAACTGCTGATGAGTTTAGAGGATGAATACTAAGTCCCTGGTAGTGCTCCAGTTTGCTATTAGTGGGAGCTCTGTCCTGAATGCACTGGGACTGGCTCAGTCCTAAATCAGCCACTATGGTCATTTAACATATTTACAGAGTCAGAGTCTGGAGGAATGCACAGCTGTAGAGGTTTCTCAGTCTTTTCCTGGAACTCCCAATAAGTACATTTAAAAGCTATTAGGTGGTGCAGCTCCCTTTTTTCCTGGTGGCACGGGTGGTACCTGGCTGCTGTGTTCTGTCAGAACAGGACCATTCTTTCAGTGGCCTCCGGGAGCCTCTCCAGGCACAGAGAGCTCCTTGTTATGACAGGTAGCTTTCTGAGCATTTCAACAGATGCTTCGGCATGCCAAAAGCATAAAGCACTTGGAAGGGAGCACCCAGAATATTTCAGCTGCGTTTCTTAAAATAAATGCTGTGGCTTAAATAATAGAAGTTTTCCTTGCAGATTCTAGAATAACCACTCATGCTGAAACAGTGTTTGAGTTACTGGATGTGACATTTGCAAAAATTCCTCAAAATTCAATAACTATAGTGGAGGTTTGGGGAAGTTTTGCCTTTTTTTCCCCCCCTAATGCTCTTTTTAAAAGCATCTCACCTGCTTCTGCTCATCATTTCTTAAGTCTGTTTAATTCTGATTGCCAGATTTCATAGATATGTGTCAGGTATGCAGTTGGAATCTGGGCAGACTATGTATACTCAAATCCGCAATAAACCTTAGGCTATTGTTGCCATGGGACTGAATTACATACTACCTGGCAGTTGGACATTGGCTGCAAGGGGTGAAACAGCACTATTTCCCTCAAGCTTTGCTGACTACCAGACGAATCATAGAATAGTTTGGGTTGGAAGTGACCTTCTAGGGCATCCAATCCAACCCCCACTGCAATGAGTAGGGACATCTTCAACTAGATCAGGTTGCTGAGAACCACATCCATCCTAGTCTTGAATGTCTCCAGGGATGGCATCACCACCTCTCTGGCCACCTGTGCCAGTGTTTTACCACCCTCATTGTAAAAAATGTCTTCCTCACATCCAGCCTGAATCTCCCCTCTGTTACTTTAAAACCATTACCCCATGTGCTATCACAACAGGCCCTGCTAGAAAGTGTCTCCCCATATTTCTTACAGGCCCATTTTAAGTACTGAAAGGCCACCATAAGGTCTTTATAGACCCTTCTCTTCTCCCGGCTGAACAAGCCCAGCTCTCTCAGCATTTCCTCATTGCAGAGGTGCTCCATCCATCTCATTATTTTTGTGGTTCTCCTCTGGACCCTCTCCAACAGGACCATGTTTTTACTGCAGTGAGGACTCCAGAGCTGGATGCAGTACTGCAGGTGTGGTCTCACCAGAGCGGAAGACGCCTGGTGTTCAGCCCTGCGGCATCTGGATGCCCAAAATCATTCAGCCCCAGCGCATGGTGCGCAGCGCATCTCCCCAGGGAAAGGCTGAGATTTGCTTTGGCACCCTGTGCCGAGATGAGCAGGAATCTGCTGGTGAGAATCAGGACGTGTTGGTGGGAGAGGGCGTTGTGAAAGCAATGACGGAGAGGTGCAGGAATCCCAGGGAAAGCTTGGTGCGGTGAGAAGTCAGCCGGCCGGTGCAGTTTTTCCCTCGCACTTGCGTAAGATGACGTAAGGTGACACAGAGCTTAACTGTGATTGGTCCTGTTCTGGTGTTAATTACCAGTGACTGCATTGCATTTGATAGAATTAGAGCAGTGTAAAACAGGCCCACAATTAAGTCTGATTTTGATCTTAGCAGCTTCAGACAATATAAATGCAAATACCATTTGAGACTAGTTCAAGTGTTTTTAACAGTGTTGCTCCAGAAGGAGAGCACAGTAGTCAGTGGTCAGTCAGAACAAGAGAATATGACCTACTTTCATTTCAAAACCAAAACACTGGTCACAGAGGCCTTACTGCATACTTAAGTTTAGTCTGCACCTTTCCTTTGTACTAAATCAGGTGACTGCGGTATCCTCACCTTTATTTGGGAAGGAAAACTCATACGAAAATATCGTGCACTTGACCCTTATTTGAAGCTAAATCCTTTTGAACTTTCACAGCAGGGGAAAGTACGGCTCTTTCCACTTGGATCTACGTATTGCCAAGCAAAGCAGTGCTTGATAGGAAAGGCATATCCTTTATTATGAAGCCTGTAGCGAAGAGCAGCCTTTTGTCACCCGTACTCAGCCACTGAGTTATTAAGAGAACTTCGGACTGTGTTACACAGAGAAAAAGATAAAAATAGGGTGTCTGACGCATGCATCCCATGTCACACGCCAGGAAACGGAATCATTATACCACCGAGTACAGTATTCCAGAGCATTCGTGGAAAATATGCATGGATGTGAATGTGCAAGATCTTTCCTCACCAAGAAAACTACTCAGTTCCCCTTTCACGCTGTCCCATTTTACATGTCTTGTTGAATATTCTCCTTACCTGTTGATAAGTCAACAGCCTAGAGTACCGCAGCCCTGCTTTGCTTCCATTGCTCCTCTCACTGTCTTGCTGAACAATGGGACAACAATGCCACTCTCCTATATTTTGAGGGAGCCACAAAATATTCTTGATGTTCCAGCTGAGTGTAAGCAAAATGCTGCATGTTTTCCAGACACCTACAGCATGCAGAGAAATCCCAAAGCTCAACACTGTCTGTCACAGAAATCATGGGCTGGGTGCATACTCTAAAATCAGTCATACACAGTAGGTGCCCCTTTAAATGGTAATCCTTGCATCGTTTTCTTTTATTGCTTCTGTTGGCATACCTGATTATGTGACACAATATAAAAGTAAATAATGTGATGCAATGGGTAAAAGTGAAAGGGAAATGCATATCAGATATGCAGATAACTTCCTACCACAGAATACAACATAAAACTTGAGGTGACATGAACATGGATTTTTCCTGTTTTGAGGGTGGTAAAAGCCACTGTATAGTGATTACATTAGTCTTTCTGGATGTTTTGACAGTTCCCAGCTCTTGAAAACTCATGTTTGTTCAGTGCTGTAGTCACTACTTGTCTTCAGGTGCAAAAGTAGCTGTCAGGGAGTAAGTAACTGTGCGTAATGGATCCAAAGCAAAGCCCAGCACAACTGTATCATAGAATCATAGACTGGTTTGGGTTGGAAACGACATAAAGCTCATCCAGTTCTAACCCCCTGCCATGGACAGGGACACCTTCCACCAGACCAGGTTGTTCAAAACCCTGTCCAACCTGGCCTTGTATGTATGCCAAGGCTTTAAAAAAAACCCCAAACATAAGTTTACTTTGAAGATCACAGCCCTTAAAAATCAGTGCAAAAGATGCATCTGAGATCTTATTATTTATTTTCCAGCATGTGAACACTAATCGTGGAAGGGCAGGTGTGCAAAGCTGAGGACTTTGGGTGTTCGATTGCCTCCTGATAGGAAACCTGTGGGAAAAGCACAAGCTGAGACTCAGCAGTAGGTTATGAGATACAGCAGCAGCTGAGTTCAGATTTAAAGATAAAGCCTGAAATAGCAGAACCCAATGCAAGACCAACATTTATTTACCCCTTTGCCTGGATTCAGTAAAACATATGGGTACCTCGGTGTGCGATTCTGCTTTTGCTGAATTGGGGTTTGAGTTACTCGCTAGTCTATTTTTACTTTTTAAGCGGCCTTGTAATTCAATATGTGTTTGTTTTAATTTTACACTCTCCATAAAAAGCACCGTCCATGACGAGTTGGAGAAGTGACCGCTGTTAATACATAGAAATTTAATCATCTGGTGTGTCACACTGTCTTACTTTCCTCCCCTGCAAACCTGCATGCCTCTCTTGATCAAAAATACCCCACGATACCTTGTGTCTCCTCCATCACCTCATCTTTGCTATTGAGGGTCCGGAGATGCCAAGGCGGGCTGAGATCAGCCCAGGCTGAATCCAGGTCACTCTGCGAGGTGGGGGGTCAGGGTGGTGATGAGTAGCACAGTGGTTTCCCTGTGCTGCCAGCTGTGCCAGGACCCGGCCTGTGATCACCTACCGGTTGTGATCACCCTATGGGGGTTAAAGCCAGAAAACTCTCTTTTTGCAGTGTAGCACTGGTGTTGATGTCAAGGGTTGTAGGAGGCGTGTGTTCTGTGTGGGGCTGAACTGAGGCTTGTAGCCCATGGCACCCTGCTGAAGGCAGCGTGCATGCTTGGCTCTGCTTTTCTCTCTCCGCTCTTTTGCCAATACCGCAGGTTTTCAAATTGCCTCTAATGTGTTTTCAATTTGACATTGCTGGTTTGGACCCCCCCCTATATCATATCACAACCCCCAGGCACTGAGCTGCCTTTGTGTGGTGTCTCAGCAATGTAGAGCTGATAAAATACTATGGTGCTGGAAATGAGTCTCCTCTTCCTGTCCCTGTGTCCTGCCAATATCCATGTGCTTTAGGTAAGGATGTAAAATTCGCTGCACCAAATCAAACAAATTAAATCACTTCTGTTTTTCTCCCTGCTCTTCTCACTGAAGTGTGGGATGAAAAATCTGCAGTACACCCAGTTAGTGATGGAAGATGTGTCTATGTACGTCCTTGCTCATGCATTGGTCGCAGTGGTATCTGAAACATTGCCTTTAGACATTCCTGTTGCCATCAGCATGTCTGATAGCAGTGGGAAGGCTTCGTGCCTGTGTTTGCACTCGCCAGAATCTTGCAGTGCTCAAGGAGCAAAAGTGACTTTTTTGCTGTCAAGTGGTAAAACACCCTGGAGAGATAGTTCTTAAGTTACTATGAAGCCACAAATTACTTTATAAAATTTAAGGACAGTGAAAGCAAGCAAAACACAAAGACCAACAGCATATGATGTGGGTTTCACCACTTGCTTTCAGCTTTATTTAACTGTGAACTTGCATGTACCATACATCAAAAATGTTGCTTCTCATCAAATTATGGTCAGTGGTCTAATCTTGAGCTATCAGATTAGTGATGGTGCAGCGATAGTATGTAACTCATGCCCAGATCTGTGTGAACTGTTCGCAGAGGAAACTAAACCTGAAATGCAGTGAGCAGGTTCGCTCTCTGATGGTGCATCTCCTGGGACAGACACCGTTTCCGGACTCCCCTCTCCTATAATTGCTGGATCCTCCCTTCCCTTCCCCTGGGATGAGGCTTTGTAGCTAACCGCTGGAAGATAACTGTATTTGTGAGACTCATTTCCCCGCGTCAGGCAGCCGCGTTAAGCAGAGGTTGGAGCTGTCCCCAGAGAGCTCCACCCGTGGTCTCCTTTGCAGCAGTGTGAACCCAGAGCAGCTTCTTCAGAAGATCGTGGGGATGAGGTCAGACTTTGCTACTGCTCCCTCCCCAGCCTGTGGCAGAAATAACTCTTGTTGTCATCAGCGTGGTCACTGTAACATGGATGAGGTTCAAGTCAGGCCCAGTAGCTTCAATGAGATTTTTGTGCGATTATAACAAGAATTTGACACACATGGTGAGCTACTGCTTGTGTATATGTGATCTGTCTCCACACTGTCCCAGGAGGTATTTACCAGCATAAAAATCAGTTAATGAGGGGACGTGTCACAAGCAGCAGCCTGCTGTTACATGAGGGATGACCTGGAAGCTCAGGGATGGATGAGCTGTGTGTCCTTTCCACTTGCAGACACCGTTGGTCTTGCCACCCTCAGTAGCAGGAGGGAACATTGAGTTCAGTGTGGGTTTTTTTGCTGAACACCACAGCAGAATTAATGCAGAGTGTTCTGTGGATGTGGCAGGAATGCTCACAAGCTCACCCCATCTAAAGTGCCTCAGGTCCTTTAGGATAATGAGACATTTTCTGAGTGCGCCTTTTTATTGTACCAATATTACATTACAGGAAAAATGGGAGGGGGGAACTTAACACATAGCACCTGTCACAAGTTCTCTCCTTGAATTAGGCTCTCCTGCTTATAAAAATTTAATTGATTCCTAGCAGTTTATGTGCATGGTGCTCAGTGGGCGTTTTCTGTTCTCTTGCCAGCTACATGGTTACTTAGAAAGCGAGCCGCTCACGCTACAGCTGTTCATTGGGACTGCAGACGACCGCCTGCTGCGACCCCATGCTTTCTACCAGGTTCATCGAATCACCGGGAAGACTGTTTCCACCACCAGCCACGAAACAATACTTTCCAACACCAAAGTCCTGGAAATTCCTCTTCTTCCAGAGAACAACATGAGAGCAATGTAAGACCCAGTCACCATATCCGACTCCTAGCAGTTTCCTCTTGGTTGCCTCCCTTGATTTCTTCTGTGTTGTTTTGAGGGGGTTTTGTACACAATTTCCCTTTCCCTATAATTTTTTATTTATGTTTTAAAGTTCTTTCTGTAATAGTAGGTTTTCGCAACTTTGCCAGGACAAATTGCCCCTCATCAGCTTAACAACTAAAAGAAGTTCACAAATATTTATGACAACTGATTGCTCTCATTCTAAAGTTTCAGCCAATGTGCCTATTTGCCATTTAAAATAAGTATCTCAGTTACCAAGCTGTAAATATCTCCTACCTCAGCTCCTGCATTTAGTTTCTAAATATGACACCTCTTGCTCCTATACGCATTAGCACAAGGAACAGGGCCTATTAAAATTTATCTTTGGATGTCAAAGGAAACTCAGCATTTCCGAGTACCCTAGAGTATTTTTTTAGACTAATAAATCCCCTCTTATTTCTTACGTAATAAAAATCAGCAGTATTTTTCATTACATCTGTTTAGAAGGAGAGTTTCTAGAACTAAGAAGACGAGTAAAGGTGATTCATGTTACAGACTGAAGTTATTAAACTGGGGTAAGTTGAGTCCTGTGCAGAAAAACAGGCAGGGATGTCTTAGAATCTCTGAGTTGGTAAGAGTCTGAATGATAGTAAGGGTTTTGTAGGTCCATTACGCACAGGTATATTTCATTATAGGATTCAATATATAACGGTTCACATATCCCTCTGTGTGTGTGACCTACATGAAAGGCTCCACATTGTTTAATCCCGTCCTTTCTGCCCTCTTTGTTCAGATGCTCCCAGCCCTTATCTGAGTTGTCTTCCCCCTCACTGAAATGATCCTAGTGCTTATCTGAAGTGTCCACCTTGGAAGGAATTTGTGTGTGCTTGAATGCATGTACGACTCTCAACGCATGTATAAATGTGAATGTACTCATACTTATATATAGATGCATGCACCTTTGTGTGCATATGTGGGGAGATAGAAAGGTAAGTAGGCAGATAGACAGAAGGCAAGCAAGAAATCCTGGCAACACCAAACTGAATACCACAGCAAGATCCCAGGGAGCTTACCAAAATCACAATTTCACTCCTTGTTATTCATACAGTTTTCCATGCCTTAACAAAGTGAAAAATGGTGTCAGACACCTGCAGTCCTTCCACACATAGTGGTTTTAGAAGCTGGTTTGCAGTGTCATGTACAACATGCCCTGGAGCACCTCATGTAAATAAGAAGAGCTAGAATGTGTTTAGCTGCATTGCCAGCTGGGCTTAGGGTGATCACTCAAGACCTGAGGACTTCTTGTCAGTGCACTGCGTTAAAAGTCATGACAAGCCTGCAGAATTATTGGCCTCATTTGCTGTTGTCCTAAGCTGGCACAACTCCATTCAGGTTATTGAAATTTCACTAATTTGTATCCACACCATATTTATTTGGCCTTTTATTTATCCAGTTTGAATCATATTTTTGGCTGCCTAGGAATGTTATTACTGGTTCAATCATCTTTCTCCCTAGAATAAAGGTAGTTACACAGTTTAGGAGCCAAGCTGAATATTTTCATGATATGTGTGCCAGATCGTAGTAGAGCTCTCTCAAGAACCACAAACAATGCTTTGGCATATGTACGCCTTACACGTCAGTAGTCTAAAACCTCATGTAGCACTAACAATGAGTTGAAATCTGGAGCCAAGGACTTTTCTCACACATACTTTATGTATTCAGGCCTTGATTCAGTGAAACCCTGAAGCTCATCTGCACGTTTAAACTTTTGTACATTTAGTTACTCCCACTGACTTTAGATTTTAATGTCCATGACTTTACAAGCCTGAATTTAAATGCTGCTTCTCCTCTGAACTTTACTGGCTCTGAACGAATTAAGTATTTTTTCTTTATTTTACAAATGTTGCTATGGGAGAGAGAATATTGAAAAGCACACTGTTTATTCCGTATGTCATGGATCTTTGTGTAGAATTTTGACATCAGTACAAGTATTCCGTAATTCTTATGGCTTCACCTGCTAATATGTTTGATTTTGAGAAGCTTTAATACTTTCTTAATTAGTTTCTTTGGTTGTATCAGCAAGGGCCTTTTTGTTTTTCTGAAATGCATATTTTAGAAAAAATGCAGATCAAAACCATGCTGCCATAGTTCTTGTTTGCAGTTTGCTTCAGAACAGAGCTTCAAACGTCTGGAGGGGGAATTAAACTCTTTGAATGCAAAATAAAATTAAACTATGCATATTCAGTGTAATAAAATGCATGCCAGAGACCAGTACCCAGAAGAAATTGCCATGTAGGCTTTGTAGTCGCGGCCAAAGCAGAGGTATTTTTGCAGTGGGTTTTTCAGTGTGTATGTTTATGTATCTTTTGTTCTGGGAACTTTCTCTATTGAAATTTGCGTTGACAAAAATCCTGACTTCTAAACTCATCCAGAAAAAAACAAAAGAAAGGAGAGAGAGGTCAGAAACAGTAATAGTTCTAGCTGATGAAAAGCATGTTTTTCCCCTAGTGTGGAGGGAGGACTCTTAAGTTCAGGTTTTTTTTCAAGCAGAGCTTCAGCTCATCACTCAGCTTGGAAGTGTTTCCAACTTACTCAAATACAAACACATTGACAGTAGAACTGACCTTGGAAAGAGGTGTGCTCATTAATAAGCATTTTCAGGACTTTGCTCCAGAATAAAAATCATGTCGGATTTTTCTCCAGATTAGCTGTAACAAGTGAAATTATAAGTAAGCCTGTGTTTTAGGTTAGTAACACTTTGTGTGCCTCCGTCTCATCCCATTAACTTTCTAGTCTTGCTGTTTCTTTGGGCTTTGGTTAATCTGTAAGCTCCATTCTTACAGGATGTGTTAAGGAGGAAGAATCTTTTAGATTTTCTTCCTCTGGGAGCTGAAGTAATATCCGAAATTCATGTGCCTAACAGCAGCTACTACCTTTTACTGCAGATAACCCCAACTTAGATACCTGTGGATGCAACAAAGACTTAACAAAGTCTGATGTGTTCAGCCTGGTCCTTGGGTCATTCCTGACTCAGATTTTAAAAATGTATGAGAGAGGGAAGATACTGCAGGTTCGTATCTTCCTGAAGTCTGCTTGAAATTAAATTAATTGCTCTATGTTTCTTCTTGGACAGCATTGACTGTGCTGGGATATTAAAGCTCCGAAACTCGGACATCGAGCTGCGCAAGGGAGAGACAGATATTGGTCGGAAGAACACGCGTGTGCGGCTGGTCTTCAGGGTTCATATTCCACAAGCCAATGGCAGGACCCTCTCCTTGCAAGTAGCCTCCAACCCCATTGAATGCTGTAAGTAGGAACAAACATCCTTGTTCTTGGCATTGTGCCACCCCACATGTCGTTTTTGTCCACTGGCATGCTATACATTGATTTTGCTTTACCTGTCTAGTCAGTGAAGCTGAAGTTTCTTTTCAAAAGCACGTGGTTTCTGTTGAAGAGTAAATACCTGTGTTTTTGTAAATACCTGCGTAGCTTTGTGCGTTGATTTTTATAGGAAACAATGCGCGTAAACCTAAAGTAGAGGGCACTTTAACTAATAGTAGATCTGGGAGTGACAAGGCTCTTTTTTTTTTCTTTTTGGTGATTCCCTGTCACATAGGCAACTGCTGTAGGAGTTTTGGAAAACAGCCATCATGTCCTTTTAATTCTCTTGTCTCTCCATCATAAAGCAAAAACCAGCGAATGAAACCCCAACCCCTTTGATGAGGAGCTGGCAGTATAGTAAAGCTGACACACTGGCACGAGCTGCTTGCAGCTTCAGAAAACCTCCAGAAACAAGTTTCCGCACTGGGGTCTCTTTGATTGAGCAGACTACTTTTCATCAGATGCACTGGAGCACCCTCCAAAGACACCTAGATCATTCTTGCTTCATAAGCCTCGTCAGCTTCCCACACACAAAGCAAAACCTATTTGCTTTATGCAGCTTTAACACTCCAGCAGAAGTGGTGAAAACTGAATTTCAGTCCAAGTCCTAATGCTAATTTGTTCAGCTGGATGGACTGAGACAGGTTTTAAGGTTCTGTTGGATTACATAAAGTAGATATTTCTGATGCCAACAAGTAGGGATTGACTTAGCATCTGGCAGGTATGTTGGGGGTGAGACCTGGGTGAGAGAGCAGAGAGCATAGGAAGGAAGGCTTGACCATCCCTTTTTCCACACATGCTAGAAGGTTGTGTCTGCGCTTGTCCATGCATCATTGCCAGGCTAGAGTCCCACACAACATGTCTGGCAGTATTTGATCTCTTGGAGACATGGGTCATTAATAGTGAGGCTGCTGTAAAGAACAACCCTGCATTCCTCTTGCAAAAGCAGTGGCACTGGTGACATACTTTCAGACCAGTGACAGTACTCCTTCCTTTTGCTTGGGGTAGCACCACTGCGCCTCTAGTAGTCCGAGTCTTCAAGAGAAGCAGAAATCATAGGAAAGGATAGTGCTGCTAGACGAACAGTGATAGCTTCTCTCCTTCACTGAAATTCGTTTAGATAAACAAATGAGCATTGGCAATGGGAAGGGACTTATATTAATATAAGCCTAGTTATTTATGAAGAATAGCAGAGCTGCCTTATCTATAGGAATATATAGGTATAGGAATAAGAAGGTATATTTCTTATCAGGTAGACTGGCAGAAAGCCCTGTCTTATGTCCAGGATGTATATGAAATGAATAATTTCCCCTTTGTTTCTTATTCAAGGGCAAGTTCTAGGCTGACAGGCAAAGCAAGAATATGTGATGAGTCATGGTTTCATCCTGGTCCTATTGAAGTTGATGAGAGCTTTTCAGTTGCTATATAGCAGGATAAGGCACAAATTGAATACATCCTGAGCTGGTCTGTGCAAGGGTGCCAAGCTCGGGAAGACACTAAATATGAAGTTTGGATTTGTATCAGTGAACTGCAGTTCTGAGAGTTGTGTAATGAGCAAAAGCATGGTACATTCCTAGTGGGGGAGTGGAAAACAGGAGAAAAAATAAGGGCTAGTGTTATTTCCAGTGCAGAATGTGGAACAAGCTGAGGTCAAAAACTTCATGCACCTCTTAGTGCATGTGACACCAGGAGGAACCATGTAATCTGGATAAAATGTCACGTCATTCCTTGAAGCATAGCCATGCTCGCTCTGTGTCCCAGTTGCGGGGGATAAAATACGTGCCACGAGAATACCGGATCCTGTTTGCATGGATCCACGTGTGCTTTGGCGCTCAAGTTCTGATGGAAGTGTGCTGTCTGAACTGTGAGCTTCTGCCGGACTGTGATACGCATGGCTGCTGCTGCAAGACAGTTTGCAGAATTGACAATACAGCGTATAGTGACTGAAACGCATTTTGGACATGGGTGATCTATCTTGTCACGTGTTTCTTATAAACACATGGCACATATATTATAGATTACATAAAATAAAATTATTTAAAAGAAATGAATTTCATTAAAAATGCACTTTTTGATATAGTACAGATGAAGCTAAGTTTTAAAACACCTTTGTGAGCCTTTTGGGTCTGTACTGCTATGTTTGATAACCCTATTGTTTACGATCAAGGCATTTGAAAACCAACCGTATTTCCTGCAAACTTTCTGACCTTTCTTTGTTTCTGTATCAGAGTGAGCTTATCTTCTGAGGGTAGGCATTAGGTTACTTAATAATGCAGTATTTACTTATTTGTGTGTGTGTGTGATTGTGTTTGCTTTTTTACTATTTTTTTTAATCTCCTTTATAACTCTCCAGCTCAGAGATCTGCCCAAGAACTGCCTCTGGTGGAGAAGCAAAGTACAGACAGCTTTCCTGTTATTGGAGGGAAAAAAATGATACTGACTGGCCATAACTTTCTGCAAGATTCCAAAGTCATCTTCGTGGAGAAAGCACCAGGTATGTCTTTTCAATCTAAACTCCAGTCTGCCTTTTTTCCTCAGTTTTAAAATCTCTGCCAAATGATGAAAGCATAAATATGGTAATGACATTTTCTTCTGCACATAATATGTTTTCCGTATCACAGGGCAAAGCTGTGAAAGCTATCCGAGCCGTGCCTTATGCTGAGGTTTCACACTACGGCAGGTGTAGTTACAGGTAGACAGTAGTGACATTGAAAGTCAACATTTGGCATTTGTTTTTGTAGGAAACCGTGGCTGTACCCTACAAGATCTGTGAAAGGAGTTCAAAGCCTCTAGTGGCATGTCCCCATAAAACCTGCAAGATGGTACATATGCTAAATCTCTGTAATTTGTGGAAGAGGCAGCAGTGCTGCTGCTGGTGGGGTGTGTGTACATACCTGTGTTTCCTTCTGTGGCATTCAAGACTGGTGGCATTTACAAGCTGATGTCTGAGGAGGCCTTGCAGTGCACATGCATTCATTTGAAGGGTGTTTCTGGTTTACTTTGAGGACTGGAGAAGGACTGGACACAACTGACACCTCCTCACCCAGCGCTGCTTCTGCAGTGCATTGGTGCTGGGGCTGTTCCTCCTGAAGTAAGGAGTCCTTCTTCAGGCCAGGCTGAAGCAGGGCAAGCAGCATGGGGTGGGATCTGGGGCTGGAGCAGGAGGTGTCTGCACAAGTGGTGGGATGTGTGCAGGAGCAGTAGGTCACAGGGTGAAAGTGCATAACACGAATGCCCCCCGTGGGAAAGGGTGGTAGGAGCAGAGCTGTGAGTCAAAGTCAGGCTCTGAAACGAGATCGTTAAGGGTAGTTTTGAGTCTTGTTTTGGAAAGGGTTTCCGTGGCGCTGGCACAAGCCATGGATTCCTCAGCTGCCAGCTGAACCCCCCCTGAACTTTAAACAGTCTTAGGAGCTCCTCAGGCCGCCAGCATTGGCTTTGACACTGAGCCCATTTAACCCTTCGTTTCCATGAGGTTCCCACACAACTCTCCTCCCTGTGGCCCCCACCAGCAGCGCAGGAAGCAGAAAGGGATGCCAGGGTGAGCAGGGGAGGTTACGGAGGCAAAGGCATCTGAGTCTTTGGGCTCAGTGAGCTCAGAGGAAGAGCAGAAGAATTCCCTGAAGATCACCAGCAGAGTACTGGTTTGGTGAGGTTTCAGTCACCATAAGTGCACATGGGGCAGAGGTGACCGAGAGCCAGTAAGCACCATTCCTGTGACCCCCAAGTACTACACGGTTGGGCTGTGGCTGTGAGATTAGCAGAACACTGTTTTTGTTTCTTATGAAGTTTAAACAAAAAGAGGAAAGAAGGTGGTATTGCAATTAAAATCATCTGAACTCTGCTCTGCATGGCATGAGGGGACGGAAGAATGATACTGTCTATTTTCTGTTTAAACTTCCTTTGCTGCACAGAAGTGGGTTAGTGTGACACGTCAGGAGCAAAGTCCTCGATTTGTCTCATTACAGGAAGGAAACCATGTTAAGGTGTGCTTTCCTTCAGATGTACTTTCTCTCCTCTTCCTTTATTAAGTTGAAGAAATTTTGAAAGTATTGCATCCCAAAGGATTATGATGGTGATGCTGCTCACCCACCAGCAGGTAGCACGGTGTGGATTTGGACACTGTCGCCCTTAGGACTAAGTACACCAAATGCAGATGTTCGCTTTATAGTTTTAAATTACAAAAATGCAAAATAGAGCCAGCTTTGTACTTCTTAACCAGACAGATACCTCCCTTGAGCAAAAGGAATTTGAAGCTGCCCAAAGACAGCATAAAGATAGAAAATAATTTATGTAAGCGACATTTTCTTAACATTGTGAAAAAGATGGAGTGTACTGCTGCGCACACTGTGTGTACTGATGAAGAAGAAAGTGGTCGAAAGGACTTGCCTGTCACCCTGAAAAACTCTTGGGTATATGGATTGACAGGATGGACCAGAAGTCAGTCAGTGAGCTGCTATCATTGAAGAATAGTCAAAACCATTAAGCCAGTATTGAAAGGTCTGATTTGAAACTGGCCTGCCTGGTTTTAGTAGTCTAATGGTAGATTTGTTGCAGTTGCAGGGCAATACTGACTCATGGAAGTACAATGCAGGAGCTGAGCCTTCAAAGTCGAGAGTGTTCAGCATCTGCAGGAGCTGCAGTTGTGTCACTAGGAATGGCACACAAAAAGCTAAGTTGCTGGCTGCTCCAGGCTGGGCGATTTCTAGGGCTTCTGTGACAAGTTATGGGCTACACTGGCAAACACAGCTCAGCATTAAAAGCAACTGAGCACGATGCATCGCTGTCTTAGTGGCAAACTGCTCCAGCTCCATTTTTGAGCAGGGTATTTCATGTCAAATGAACAAGCATTAGCAACCTTCACTTTTGTAAATCAGCACAGTGTTTCTTTTCCTTTCAGCTACTGTACATCTATTAAAGTAGGTCAAGAACTGGAACACCAGCATAGTTTCTCTTAGAAAGCTAGTTATGAACTTCTGTGATTAGCTGGAGACATTCATTAGTTTTGCTGCTTTTGTTTTTGATTTCGAAATGTTAATCACGTTCCTAGTGGGTAGCAGCCAAACACAGCTATTACAAAGTAATAGATCATAGGAATCACTGCACTCATGAAGAGAACACATCTTTTATATAAAATTTAAACATTATACTGCATGAGCTCATGTCTTCAGTCCCCAGTCAGGCAGAGTCCCCAAACCGGTGGCAGTCTGTGGAAGCTCATCTAATTCATGCTACTCTGCATACTTAATTAGTTAATGCAGAGTTTGAAAACACTTTTTGTTTGCTCTTTTCCCCCTCCTTTCTGTCTTAATAATTTCTTTAAGTCTGCTAAGTGCATTGTGGTCTGCTGAAGGTTTTTTCCAAGCACAAGTCCCAAGCTCTCCGTATTCAGGGCTAGCTCTCAGCTGTTCTGGTCTCTGGAGGAATGGCATTATCCTGGCCTCCTTGCGTGGGGAGTCAATCTGTGTAGTGACTCATACAAGAGGGAATCCCTGAAGAATGATCAAATCAATCCTTCAGCCGGGGAGGCAGCAGCCCGGTGCTTTCAGCTTAACCCCTTACTGCCTGCTTTTTAGCTGAGAAGCATATGAAAAAGAACAGGACATAAGGTTGCAGCCCTGTGACTCTGCACGTCACAGAGGAGGAATAAGGCGACTGAGAGATGGAGGCAAGACACACTGAAAAGATATGGGAGGAGCACTGTGAGGACCTCCCCTGAAAAGAGAACCCTTCACAGTGTGGTCCAGTGCTCGGGCAAAAGGCAACCCTTTGGATAAATAATGAGTCTGTTCAGAAGTGGACTAAAATTTGCTCAAGCCTTTTACAGTACCATAAAAAAGTTCTCATGTTGAAAGGAGTCCTTATTTTACAGGATTTTGGTCAATGTTTTATTGCTTGCACATCAGACCATATTTTCTAGTGATGAACAATGATACAAAACAAGTGTCCAAGAAACCTAGTGGTAGTAAAAATGTCAATGGTGAATGTGCTTTGAGAGGTTCACTTTCTTAAATTCAGGATTTCCTTATACTGGGGAGTTCCACGATGACTCTCTTACAAATGACACTAATAATTGTTTTTCTTACCTTCTTTCACTTTCTGTCTGTCTTTGTAGTCATGCTTTTCTCTTCCTGAGTTTCAAAAGGGTCTTGTGAGATTGCGTGTCATGGTTGTTGAGTGGTAGATTTAGGACATCCAGTACTAATCTGTTTGTCATCAGAAGAATTAGTGCTTTCTAAAACATATAAAAATCTGCAACTTCTTACCAGCAAGGGCCCTGGATGTCTGTATGCAGGTTGTTTGCTGTAGAGGCAAGGTGTGCATTTTAGTTCCAACAGTAGATGAAGTGAAGCTGATGTTTGTTAGCTGTGGGAGGAGGTGTTGGGTGAGGAGGGACAAAATGTTTCCTTTCTAACACATGCATCTGCAAGAGCACAGATAATGATCTGGAATTCTAATAAAAGACATTGATTTACTTACTTATCTTTTTAAACTTCGTATTTTGTTTATAAATTATAAAGGTACCATGACATAAAAATCTTGAGGGAAGTCTAGAATGTGCAGAGGTATTTGGAGAGTATGTTTTAAGGACTATATATCTGTTAGCTGCCTTTTTTTTGGTAACAGCTTCTGCAAACTGTGTATTGTTTTCAAAGCTAGTTTCCCAAAGGTAATGTCAGTTACTGAACACAAAGCAGCACAAAAGCCTAACAGAAATGACCAGACTTCTGGCTCCTAGTGTATCAGATTATGATTAGTGATCTATAAAATAAGTGTGGTGGAAAAATCCTAGTTTCACTCAGTTCACAAAGTGTTTCCTGTAACTGAGAAATGAAAGCTTACTGATAAGACACAAAGCAAATACCCCTAGCACCAAAGCACAGGAGCGTTGTGGGTATGTCTTGTTGGCATGCCATAGGATTTTGCAGAGTTGCCCAGGATGTTTGGGGATTTAGAGTCTCACACTAAGATCTGAAAGAGTTAATCTACCCTGAAAATCACTCCTTGCTCAAAAATTGCTCCTTGTTCCTATAGCTAGAATGGTTTTGGCGCTGGAACTAGCTCAAGTATTTCTGAACTTCATGGATTTGGCCAAGTCTAGACATACCTAAGAGATCAGGTTAAACTGACTGAAATTTTCATTATTAGCAAGTTGCAAGCTATGGGAAGAAATAGCTATTTAGTGTGTTGTTATTAATTGTCATTCAGTTGAGTTTCCACTGGTTAAGTTAGAGCTCCAAACCCATCCCTCTGGTTTTGTGCTTAGTGACCAGAGGTCAAGGCAAAGTTTTAAAGAGCAAAAAGGCAGAGATGTAACACCCAACTTCCCTACAGGAATAGCTTCTCGAATAACACTGACTTTGAAATTCTGATTCCGAGTTGTTAAAGTTGAGGGCCATTTTGTCCTGGTCAAAGAGTGCCTTTGAGCTTTCTTGTGACACATGCCCCTCCCTCAAGATGTATCTCTCTCTTTGATGGATGTTAATGGAGTTCATGATTTGTAATGCTGTATCTCTAAGTAACTCCAGGCTTACAGGCTTCAGGGGTTTTGAACATATTGTTAATTACTCAACCTTCAAATCGACAGTGATCCTAACACCTACACACTCTGTAACCTAACTGCATAGTATCAGCAGTTATTACGCTCAAAGCATTTGAAACTCAAGTTCCCAACAGACAGAGAAGTAAACAACATCTAGGCAATGCTTCCTCCAGGGATTATTCTCTTTTTTAATACTGTCAAACAGGGTTCTTAAGATTTAGTTACTGCTTCAAAGTGTTCTTTCTGCTGTTTTTATTTTGTTAAATGGATTTTTATATCCAAACTACTCCTTTTCTCTGCTGGAGCAGGTTTTGCATTTAGAACATGAAGGTGCTGATGTGGCATGATAATGGTTATACTAGAGCAGATGAAAGATAGCAGAGTGAAATCACTAAATTTTTTTATATTCATGCCAAAGGTAATCACTCTTTTCTGTAAGTATTTCAGATGGGAAAACTTACCGTTTGCCTCCCATTAGACATGTGGTCAAGAGTGGTCAGCCAAATGTTTGCGCAAAGTAAATATGATATGGAAAAGAAGGAAGGTGGACGAATTTAAGTGATTCACAGGTTTTTTGTTCCTCTCAAATTTCACTGTCTCTGGCAAAGATTACTATCAGTTGCTGCTTTAAGGTACAAATGTCAGTCTGAGAAACTCAGTTTTGTTTCGCCCATGTTGTGTGAGCAAAAAGTTACCTTGCTGTATATAGCAGGTAGCTCAAGTGCAGTATTTTAGCTTCAGGAAAACTTACAAAAAGTTATGGAAAATGATATGTTCATGAAACATTTGATTGGCATGTGGATGGAACAGATGCGTTAAGGAAGCATGTGGGCTTCTTGGTTTGACTCAGCTACACTTTGGAGCTCCGGGTTTGGAGTCTGTTTTGACGTGATGTGATGTGATGGGGAGACGGGTGACCTGAGCCTTGGCAGAGCTCCATTTGGTAAAAGATCTTACATTCTCAGAGATCTTTCCATTGCTCTTTCCATTGCCAGTAGCAGTCACAGTTTGGGGGGCAACTGGCCAAAAAGGGGTCATGTTTCACGCTGGTAATCATACTGTAGCTCACATAATAAATAAGCAAGTGGCAGAACTCCCTTTCCCCCTCTAGTCAGATGGACAGATACTACGTAATTTTGTCTTTATCTGTCTGTTTATCCAAGTCCGGGACACACGTTCCAGTTGGCAGTGAGTGGTTGCACGCTGACTCATGCGCAGTGAGGCTAAAAATTCTGGAAACTAGATAAACTGGAAATTTCAAAGGCATACAAGTTGGGAGCACAGAGTTCATGTGAAGGTCACTTGAACCGATTTCCTAGAGATGTATTGATAGCTGAAGGGGTTTCTGGCCACTGCCCAGAAATAGATATCCTTGGGCAAATAATGTCATCAAATGGTGGAGTCATTTGATGGTGGAACCCTCTCACACGCATGCAAGAGGAGTGATGTAGCTTGTAGGAAATGTCAGCACATTTCAGTTTTTCCTGGCTGTTTAGTCTAGGGAATGGTGAAGACAGAATGGGACAGCAGCCATACGCATGAGGTGGTATCAGTGGCAACAAGCCTCATCCAGGGTGTTGCTCTCACAGTGAAGAATGAGATCAATCAATCACAGATACTTACTGTGGACAACAGAGAAATAAGGAATAACCATATGGTCTCTAGTTAAAAGTCACTTGTCTGAGTAATCCTGTAAATTTTTAATTATTACAGAAAGTGTGACTGAATGCTTGAAATTTGTCTTTTCAAGTCTTTGCCAGACTAAGTGGCTTCAAGCAGCCCTATCTATGCAATCAAAACTTTGTCTCTGAACTTTTATAACTATCACAAGTTTTCAGATACTGTTACTGTTCCAGTAGAACGCTCTGTCTAAACACCCAGGAATTTACAGCCCTTACCAGAGCACTGAGAGTCTAATGAAGCAATCAGTGCCTAAAGACAGGAGGGGAAAAGAGTGGGTTGACCTTGTGTGGCTGCCAGGTACCCACCAAGCTGCTCTCTCACTGCCCCTCCTCAGAAGGACAGGGGGCAGAAAACAGGATGAAGAAGCTCATGAGTCAAGATAAAGACAGGGTGATTGCTTACTAATTACTGTCACAGGCAAAATAGACTCTGCTTGGAGAAGATAATTTATTACCAATTAAAAATAGGATAGGGTAGTGAAAAATAGGATAGGGTAGTGAGAAACAAAGACAAAACTAACACCCACCTTTACCCCCTCCTCCCATCCCAAGTCAGACTTCACTCCTTGATTCCCGACTTTCACCTCTTCCCTGAGTGGTGCTGGGGAGCAGGGAATGGGGCTTCAGTCAGTCCATAACAGCTCCTCTCTGCTGCTCCTTCCTACCCACACTCTTCCCGTGCTCCAGCTTGAGTCCCTCCTGTGGGTGACAGTCTTTCATTAACTGCTTCAGTGTGAGTCATTTCCATGATGTTCAGTCCTTCAGAAACAGACTGCTCTGGTGTGGGTCCCCATGTCCACAGTTCCTGCCAGGAAGCCTGCATCTTCATGGGCTCTTCTTCACAGGCCACAGCTCCTGCAGGAGCCTGCTTCAGGAGCATGAGCTTTGCACAGCCTGCAGAGTAGATGTCTGGTCTGGTGTGGTTGTCTCCATGGGCTGCAGGAGGAGAACCTGCTAAACCGTAGCCTTCTCCACAGGCTGCAGGGGAATCTCTGCTCCAGTGCCTGAAGCACGTCCTCCCCCTCCTTCTTCACTGACCTTGGAGCGAGAATGTTTGCAGGGCTGTCCCTCGCACATATTCTCACTCCTCTCACAGCTGCTACACAACGTTTTTACCCCTTCTGAAATACGTTGTCAGAGAAATGCCACCAGGTTTGCTGATGGGCTCAGGTTTGGCCATCAACCGGTTCATTTTGGAGCCAGCTGGAGCTGGATCTGTCCAACATGCAGGCAACTTCTGGCACCTTCCCAGAAGACATGCCTGCAGCCCCCGCAGTACCAAAACCTTGCCATATAAACCAGTGCAAGGGGATAATTCCTGAGTACTTAGTTTTTGGGGAAATGTCTAAATCTCTTGGAAAAGCACAACTCATTGTCTTCTGTTACTTCCCTGACATCATTAAGAGTTGGTTCATGCCTCAGGTGGGGGTCACAGAAAGAGTGGGGAGAGCTGGGGGAAGAGGAACATGTTCGTTTTAGGTCTGTTGAGGGACTAAGACTGCACCTTCAAAAGCAATGTGTAAGAAAGTACAGTGACATTTAAGAGAGTAATAGAGAGATAAGACATTTTCAAGGTGTACCTTGTTGCGAGGAAACTGATGCCAAGGCAGATAATCAGAGGAGAAGAGGAGGGACCCCTAAGATTGAGCCCAACCTTAATGGACAAGAGAAACAAGACAAGGGACATGAGAAGGACAATGAGATGGAAACAATAAAAATGCCTCTCAAACGCTTGTTGTTGAGACTTTGCTAAAATGTCGTGCGGGGTTGCCATAATGTGATGTCTCTGGAAGATGATAAGTTGTGGCCATATAAATAAAATGAAGAAATTTGTCTTAAGAAGGAAGAATTGAAAGCATTTGGATCAAACTTACATCTTAAGATGAGAAAGAAGAAGGAGTAGGTATAGTACAGGTGGTGGTGTTGGCATCCCACACAGAAGTAGAGGAAAAGAATTGTAAATGGAAGGAAAATTTGGAACTTGGTCTAAACTGGCTGTGCGGTTTGTTACTCCAACAGTCTCTGAGAAAATATGAGACAAATTAGACTGAAGAAGGTGGACCAGGAATATTTTACTCAGTTTTCGCCTGCAAAGTCAGAGGTTCAGCCTACTAGAGGTTCCCAGAGCAAAGTAAAATCATGAAGACAAGATGACATGAATGTAAACAAAGACAGGATAAAGTATTGTCATGACTGCTAGTGGATGGCTGTGCTGGGTGTGCTTGGTTCAACTTGCCTGCTCTAGAGAGATTTTGCAGGGATGTCAAGCTGCAGTTTTACTTGGAAGCTGAGTATCTTAGACCTGGAATTACTGAGACTTATTGAATATAAAACCCTCAGACCAACAGTAATTTCAATAGGGGGAGGTGCCAGAAAGCACAAATTGCATAACCAGCTTCCATTCTGCTGAAAATAGGATCTGGCAGGTCATTCCAATGATTTTGGCTCAAAATGAACCCGGATCAGTCAGTTGTCAGCACAGTACCTCCTTTTAATTACCTGGACTAAAATTACAGTTCATTTGCAAACACTTGATCTCAGAATAATTAAGCCTGTTAGACGTATTGGGGTAAAAGCAGCTAAAAAGGCTCACCATTTACGTAAAGTGAGTCCCTCAGCTTTTGGCTTGCCCAGCTGAGCAACCAGAGAGGAAGCGCATGTCTGGCACAGAAGCCAAAGTACTGCAAGATACAGTTTGTACTGGATTTTTATCACCTGATTGCTGCATGACTTTTTTATTGCTAAGTTCAGGTAAAAAAGAAAAAGTAACTTGAGAGCATCATATGCATGACAGACACACCTATGTTTGTATAATACTCAGCTCCATATTGAAAAAATACATGTCTGAAGGAATGGACAATATCTCTATGCTGCAAAAAATGCTTAGGAGGAGACACAAATATAGCAGCTTTGATGTGGAAATAAAATACGTCAGCTATGCATGAGCCCTGCTGCACGTGGACTGATGCATGCCAGAAGACATGCCAGGGGCAGGGAACAACGCGATCGGGGAAGTCTTGATATCGGGGAAGCAGGAGTGTAGGCTGTGAGAAGGGCAGGACAACTGGGGGTCTTCCTGGCAAGGAAGAGGGAAATAAAAGAGGCAAAAATCAGACCAGCCATGTGGTCTCATAGCAAAAGTAGTGCAAGAGCAAAGAGGAAATCAAGATGGCTGGAGGCAGATGGGGATGAGGTGCCGGGCAGCAGGCATGCTATGGCAGCACTGGGAGCAGTGATGAGAGGTGGAGCTGCTCTGCAGGTGGCTGTGGGCCCGCACATGACCGGGAAGCATCTTGCTCCTTCAAGAAGGCCTCAGGGGAGTGAAGTGCCACTGGGGTGGTTGAAAGAAAGGTCCTGACCATTTGCACTGCAGATATTTATTCTCTGCTCCCTCTGCGTTTCTGAATGTTTTCTTGCTGTCTTTCTGCCCCGTCTTCCCTGTGCATCCCATGGCAGACTGCTTGGCTGTTGGTTCATCCTTACAGCCTTTCCCTTGTAAAAGCCTTTAAAATGTATGCTGGTGTGAAACATGGCATAGACTCCCATCCACAGATTATTGGGCTTGTTGGTGTCCATCTGGGGAAATGTTCACAGCATGATGCTTGCAAGACCAGTCTAGGAAAATCCTCTTTGCCACTTTCATTGCCAGCCCAAGCCCAATCTGTTCTTCATCTGGAAGCTGGTAGCATCTCTTCACACAACTGAATGACTTATAAGTCTGAATGACAAGACTTTGCCTTAGCCTTCATCCTTTTCTCTGGCTGGAAATGCATTCTTTCCTTCAGGACATATTCACAGATCAGTTATCTCAGCGCTGTGAGTGGACTTCCCAGGGAAAAGGGGCTGGGTGCAAATTGAAAACTTGCAAATCCATCACTCCTAAGGGATTTGAATATGCATTAACAGGGCTGAATAGGAAGGTAGACAACCTTTGCAGAACACCTCAAAATTTCACTGTATAATCATTCTGCATTTCATCTGTGCCCTGCCTGTTGTGGACATGTTAAAGTAATCTGGGACATAGTATAGGCATTATTGTTTAAGGTAGTCTTACAACACATTAATCAAGTAGTGGGTTCCTTTGGGAGAGTAGAGCTAGTTTCACCATCTTACTTGCAATATATGAATGTAAATAGAGATTTACAGTCTAGCCAGTGCAGTCAAACTGTTGAGCCGCAGGTGGGAAGGGTATAAACGTACACTGTGTACAGGCAGTGAAATCCTAGATTATGTCTATTCTTCTCATATCTCAAGCAAACACAGGACTACTAAAGAATATAGACTGTTTTAACCTCCTGTAGTAAAGTGAAATCACTTAAATATATCTGAACACTCCCATTATGCCTATTACATAGAGGCAAGATTTAGGTGGTTGCCAGATGTTATACCCTCATGAGTTTCCAGGCTTAGGATTTTTTGGTACTGTGCATTCTTTCCTTCTTGCCATCCATGCATCCATGGGTCTGTAATGCAAGTTATGCTGGTGGTTTGACTGTTGTAAGCTTGCAAACCCCTGGCACTATGGTTGAAGTTCTCTTGCGGTATGAAGGTAAACCCAGCCCTGGAAACCCTGTAGGAGTCCTGATGGGCACTGAGGAGGGGAAGACTGTAAAAAACTTTATTTGGAAAGTCTTTACAGGTCTTTGTGTTGCTCTTCCATGCAGAAATTCCATATGTTGTAGCGTGCTAGGCTTTATGTGTAAATAACTGATGCTGCTAGATTTACACAACTACTTTTTAGCACTGCTTCTGTGTAAAAACAGGCCTCTACAGTGCCTTTTTATGTGGAAATCTTGTAGCTGGGTGTGGTGGGGAAGCCGTTCAGTGACTCATACTGTAGGGAATTCCCTGATGAATTAGAGTATTTTTACTTCTGGACTTGTGCACAGTTTCCTTTAATGCTGGAGCGAGCGGCTGATAAGAGCAGACTACAAAGGCCCATTCACTGTTCAGCCACTGCATGTTGAACTGGGTGTTTATGCTTTGCAGAGCTGACAATCCACTCCACATAACGCAGTGAGTTCATGGTATTGTCGTCATCAGCAATCCCTGGTGCTTCAAGTGTCACAGCGCTGAAAAAAAACAAGGCTGAAGTGGCTGGTGGTGAAGCACGCCCGAAGCAGGGATGGCTATAAATAACATTGATCAGTCTGTAAATGTCAGGCTTCCTGACAAAACCCAGTGTCTTTGGCTGGTGGCAGTGCTGATGGCCACCTGTCAGTGGAGCACCGAGCCCGGGCACATCAGAGCCTGTGTGAAACAGGGGGGTTCTGGCTCCCCAGGCACTTGCCACACTCCTGTGCTGCCTCTTCGGAGGAGGGATTCAAGGGTACTTCCTCCAGCCCTTGGCATGGGTCCCAGGTGAAGCCTTGGCTGTGTCGGATCAACCACTGCTGCTGGCACCAGGGGAGCGGGGCACTCCTGCATGGACTCTGCAGGGCATTTGCACTGTGGTTCTGTGCAGGGCACTGTTATGTTTTTATTTCCCTTTTGTAAAAAAAAAAAAAAACAAACCAAAACACAAAAACGCGACAAACCGGCAGAAAACAAAGCAAATCCAATATAATACCTTGACACAACTTTCTAGCTATATAAAGTGATGTCTTGCTGTTCAAAATATCACACTGTAAATGCCAAAACAAAGCCAGGCATTTGGTTTGGAGAAGACACTTCTTATTACTTGGTAAAAAGTAAATAGTGAAATGACAGGGAATGAAATAAGATCTTTGGAAAAGCTGTTTTCTCCCTTTTCCCTTTTCCTCCCTGCCTCCTCCTCTCCTTCATCTCCTGCCTCCATCTCCCCCCCCCCCCCCCCAGTATAACAACTGCCCGTTTGGGTACGGTAATTCCAGAGAGTAAACTTTAACGGGAATGCCTGAAATGTGTCTGCTTCAGCTTTGTGTTATGTCTGTAATTTGAATTATTTGCATTTTGGAAAGGTATAAATTGCTCTGGTGTACTTTGGTTGGCCGGCGGCCAGGAGGGAGTTGCCTCGGGCCCCGAACCAGGCGGGCTGCTGCAGATGTGGCAGGCTTACAATGGAAACTTTTGTGGTCGAGCAGCCCTCACTCCTCTAGCACACGCTGACAGGAGGCGGCATCCCGCCTGCTCGCCAGGGTCCCCGGCGAACGGGCACTGGGGTAAAACCGTTCTCTCCAACATAGGCAGATTGTCTTGAGGCTCCGGACTTCTACAGATGGTTGCGAAGCCATTATTCCTTTCTCTCCTTATTTTTTATATTTTTTGGGGTTTTTTTATATTTCAGCTGAACTGTATAAACCTGCAAAACATGTTTACTGTAAGAGGTTGACGTAGTGTTCTAAGGTTTCCCTCCTGGAGCTGGTCCCAGTCCGTGGGCGTTGAGATTTCCCTCTTGGTTCACCAGACGTAATATGAGGAATTGTCTTTTTTTTCTCCCCCCCCTTTTTTTTTTCTTTCTGTCTCTTGCTTCATAACAACTTTTCCTCCCTGTGTTTTTGTTAAATGAAATGTCACTAGCTGTTAATGAGTTGTCTATTCCCTACTTCTTGCCTCTCTTCCCCTTCCCCTCAGTTGCTGAGCAGCAATGGTCTGGACAGTCTCAAGGGGATTTCTTGGAGCAAAACCCGTATTGTTCTTACTAGCTTCCAAAGACGAGCCATGGCTCTGGATTTCTATTTTCCTAATAGTTTAGATTACAGCATTTTAAATATTTCTGAACAAACTCTCTTTGTCATCATAAAAATTTCAAAAGCGCATAAAGGCAGTGCTGCGTGAAGTAATTGAAAGATTAGCTAGAGATGGAGTCATTTTGAATTTTACTGAAGTATCGGCAGGAAATAAAAACCAGAAACCTGAATCAGATCATTCCTCTTGCAAAGCAGAAATTAAACGCAGCAAAAAAGCTGAATTTCTGGTAATCCATTTGTGAAGGCAGATCGAACACATGTTAACTACTAGTCTGGGTGTCTCTAGATTGAAAACAAAAAGAAACCCCAAAACACCAACAAACCCCTTGCAAAGAAGAAGGGCAAAATGTGTCAGCGCTGGTGTTATGATAGCGTTATATTACTTTTAACACTGGTTGAATTAATTGAGGGGGAGAGGGAAGGGGGTGAGGTGGAGCTACAGGGGCTCTATAGGGAGAGGGCTGGAGGAGAAGGAGGCTGCTTCCAGACAAGAGATGTGTCCTGGCTTGCCGAATTTCGATCAGTTTTTTTCTACTGACAGCTCAGGGGAAGCATCTGTTGGATAAATTGTGAAGTGATCGCCAGTCCTCCTGAGAAGTCTGCTTCAACTCTGGCTCTCTCCAAAGGCATCGTTAAGGAGTCTCGAGCACAGTCTGGCTGCTCCTTCTCTCCCCCTCAGCAGAACGTGGCAGTACCAATTAAAGGGATTCCTTTTCCAGGATCACAATTTAAAATGTAGGAAGAAGCTAAGGGTGGATCTGCTAATTGTTTCCTACAGAAAGACTTGCCAAATCTACTGTGCTGTTTGTGCTGCAGCTTTCACGTTGTACTTCTTTCCATACATTAAAAAGAAAGGGGGTTTGGACATTAAAACAATCGCCAGGGCTAGTCCCTCAGCAGCATTCCTTTCACAGTAGGACAGCTGTACACAAAAATATTATTTACAGACACTTGTAATAAATCAGGCAGTTCTAAATGCGTCACCTTCATCCTGGCCATGAAAGTGAAGAGAGAAGAAAAAGTGCATTCAGCCTTTTTACCTTCCCAAGAGCTGTTTTTCTAAGGCAGGTCCACGTCTGTGTGATGAAGTTCAAAATAACTAATATTTGCATTTGCATGTCCCGATGCTGCAATAAAGGTACAAAAGAGATGACATAAAGTCTCATTTTCCTTTCCATTCTGGTGACATCTGACAATGGTGCGACTTAGGAAGCTGCATGTATCCCCACTGCCCAACTTAGCAGTCTGCTTGTGGCCTTCCATACACGTTTGTGTTTTTCTAGGCTTGCAGAATGGAAACCGTATGTTTTGTATTATTTTTCTGTTTTCTGTTGAGTTTTGAAGCCGCAGGGAAGAAGAAATACCTGTTATTGACCAGTGACTCCTGTATCACTGAGGGACAGGAAAAATGACTAGATAAAACCAAAGAAAAGTCCAAAAGAAAGGTCCCAGAAAAAGTGATAGCTGTGGCTGAAATCCATGTTTGCTTGAAAACAGAAATTTAGTGAATTAGGAGGACCAAACACACCACTAGAAGCAGCTTCAGAAAACTCGTAAGTGGGACCACTGTAGCTGAACTAAACCAACTTTAAAATTAAATCAAAAGCTGTATTTCCAAGCCTGTGGCCTTGCCTTTTGATCCAAGAAGAAGAATTATGACAAGCCAAATTAGGAGTATATTAAAATTAAATACTTCATGGCTGAGGAGCTTCTTTAATACTGCTTGTTTTGTTTTGTAGTGATCCCAAGGCCTCGCAGGTAGCAGTGTATTTTTTCTGAAAGTTTGGGAAACTAGGGTGTGGAACAGTGTTTTGTCCAAACTCGTAGCAGAATAAGCTCCCGATGGCTTTCCCCCATTGCAGTATTATGCACTCTGGATTGTGGTTCCCCCCTTCAAAAAAGTTAAATGGACTCCCATCACTGGTTACCCAGATGGCATCCTGGTTGGGCAACACTTGGACAATGCATTTTGAGAGCTGTTTTTCATATATGCAGTGCCCCTTCAAAGAGATTTTTTTTGTGAAAGTCCTTCTTTTGTTGGCTTGGGAGAGGAAAAAAGGACGGAACTAGATATCTTTTTCTTTTGTCTTTTAGATGGTCACCATGTGTGGGAAATGGAAGCCAAAACCGACAAAGAAATGTGCAAGCCAGTAAGTCTGCCTTAAATATTTTAACATCAAGATAAAAAATATATATTGCCTTCTCCAGCACTGTTGCTAAAGAGGGATTTCCAAGGCTCTGGCAGTGAAACAGAACAAGTACTTAGGCCTCCCCTCCTGGAAATCTTTCTTTAATGGGAGCATGGGGTAAAAAGCCTTTGTTGGAAGCTATCCCGAAAGTAGGAGAGGCCATTTGGAAAATATTTTTTCATTGTCCGGGATGGGCCAACCCCATCTCCTCATCTTCTGTCTTGCTGGGTCAGTTCTTCCCTTTGCTCCCAAAGCAATTTCTGAGCATTTTCCTTGGCTTTTGTCTATTGTCAGCAGAAGAAATGTGAGTCCCCTCACAGGAGATCAGCCCTATGGTTGGAAAAGTGTGGCTCCCTCAGTCATGACTGTAAGTGGGAAATAAGGCCACTATTCCACCTCTGCAGGAATATGCAACAGTTTGTTAGCTGCAGACCTGCTGGAGATGTGCAGGCAAACAATTCAAAGACCTGAATGCAGACCAAATGCTAAGATGAGCATTCCCTTTCATTCTTTCAAAAAAGTGCCAAGGGAGGTTTTGATGGTGATAGCAGATTTCACTGTGCATTTGTGTAAGCTGATGCCCTAGAAGTTAACTTGTTCCTTAGCCCCATGCTGGAGCATTTGGGTTTTGACAGTGGAAGATCATCTGCACATTCTCCAGCCCTTATTCCTGTAGCACTAGATGTTCTTGCAAGATCTCCTATCCGCAGAAATTAGTATGTTTAAAACTTCTGAGTTGTTACATGAAAAAAACTTTTCATTATGGAAGATGGAAGTATCTGAATAATCATATGCCTGTTCTAATTCTCCTTTCAAAGGAAGTTGTGTTACGGTGACAAAGACTGGGGATGACCTGCCAGCCAAGCAGTTGTGCTTTCTCCTCCTGAGTTAGGACTACAATTTTATTGTGGTCCCAGATCCTTGTCAGACACAGGAGGGACAGAGCCTTGCCCAAATGGAGTATCATATTTGCTGTCAGAAAGGGAGGAGATGAAAGCTAGTGATTTTGAAAAGACTTGAACCATGCTAAAATCTTATTTTCCTACTTCTGAAAACTTTGGCATGGATACTGGGGTGGTGGGAGGCCATCCCTGCCCACATAGCCCACCACTTCCCTTGCAAAGAGTGTGTTCCTCCTTGTGAGCTCAGGCACCTCCTTCTTGCAGTTAACATGTGAATCCTATTGTACAGCTCGACTGCCTTAGTTGTTGTGCCTTGACTTTGTTTTGTTGCTTTTGCAGAATTCGTTGGTGGTTGAGATACCACCTTTCCGCAATCAGAGAATTACCAGCCCTGTTCAGGTCAACTTCTATGTCTGCAATGGAAAGAGAAAGAGAAGCCAGTACCAGCTTTTCACCTACCTTCCTGCTAATGGTAACAAAATATGTCTCTGCTAGTAAAAATAAGAGATAATAATGACTACTTTGATACAAGGTGCTGATAGTTCTTTAGTAATTGAGTAATTTGAAGATATACCTGGTACTATGAAATGAGATTGAGAATCAAACCATAAGCGCTGCTTTCTCTGCTGCCCGCAGAAGAGACCTTCTCTTAAGATTATTTTCTTTCATAGTGGTGGCAGAGAACTGTTGGAACAAGGACTTTTTCTGGTTTGGGGAGGTGAAGAGCCCCAGCACAAATTCAGCTGTGTAGCCACGAACTGTGAATGTGCTGAGCTCTCCGCTATGTTACTGTTAACCCTCAGTCTCACTTTGTGTCCCCAGAGCGTACCCTGCATTTGAATAATACTTCTGAATTCACACAACAACATTATTAGCTGGATGGGCCCTAAGCTGGAGGTGTGTGTGGATTCTCTTTCCAGTCATCATGCACCACGCCATCTCTTGCAGGGTGAAAATAGCGCTCCACGCTGGTGCTGCTCTTGAGTAGCGATGAAGAGCACAATATGGATGGAGAGTGCTCCATACGAAATGCTTCATATATAGGGGATGTTCAGAAACACCTGTGCCAGGTGTTTTTTGAAGCTTCTATTGGTGACTCTGAACTGACAATAAAGTCACTCTTGTTAGCTGAATTCCAAGCAGGCTTGTATGAAGATTTTAATAGCAAGTAAATTCAGATTTCTTTAATTTGAAATGGCTCTTTTTCTGAGAACAGTTTCTGGAGGAAAGTAGGAAAAAAGGCTGGTTGTTTTGTTGTGGTTGTTTTGGAGGGAAGAGAAATTAGAAAAATTATTAGCTTCATGCCTTTTTTGTAGACGTTCCAAGAGAAAATAGTCCTTCTGAGGGAAATTCCCACAAAGCAATACGTGAGCCATGTCACATGATGACAAGAGACCTGCCAACTTTTTGCAGGTGAAATCCCACAAAATACATGTTTGGAATTTCACCCAGTTACCTTGCGTGCGCTCCAGACTTTTATCAGGACTTCAGTTAAAAGTACAGGAAACCTTACATGGGCAACCAACTGCTTATTGCATGTGCTACGTAACTGTGCTTCGCTGAATCAGCCTACTTATGCAAACTTCATCCCCAGTGGATATGTCTGTGTATATTTAAAGTCTGTTTCTCTCAAATTGGAAAGGAAAAAGTTGTATTCTCTTGCACAACACTTTTCAGCAACAAAAGTCTGTTGTAGAGGCCAACAGGTATTGCCTTGCCACCTACACATAAATATTTCAGATACATGCCTGTTGTTAACTGCTGTTTATTAAGTGGCATCTTTCCAGCCTTTACATAGCCCATTTTTTGGAAATAGTTTTCACTGCTGCAGAATTGGTTTATACTACCACCATTCTCAGTTTGAAATATTTGATGTTTCATTTGATGTGAAGAGATGGGAGTATCTACCTAGTGAAAGACAACAGAGAACCAGCCTAAGCTTTATTCTGCAAAGACATCTTTAATTATGGTAATTTTTGAAAACATTGGGAATCTTGTTTAGTCTGTTTTGCTGATCTAAATTAATTTGAAATATTTTTGTTTCAGTGTAGGGAAACCTGAAAGAAAAACTGTAACACCAGGGCAGGGTAAAGGGAAGCAGGTATTCGTAGTAAATATGCCGCTCCCCCCAACACCTTCCTGTTTGGTTCTCCACTCACGTTCTCTTAATATATATATATATATATATGCATATAGGTAATTAAAAAACATCTTACATTCTTTGCGAACTTTCTCATTAACAGTGGTAATACTGAATGTGCTTCTGCAGTCATCAGAATTAATAGTATAGTATGTTTTTATTATACCTGTGTTGTAGCTGTTTTGCCCTTATATTGATGGTGGTTGTTTCCATTGTGCCTTTCAAAGGTAGATACTGTAACATTGACTACATATTGAGAAACTATGCACAATGACTGAATCAGTCATTTAAGCTGCTGTATTTCTAGGAGTCATTTTAGAATGTTCTGCTTTATTTGATTTCAGGCACAACATTCTTTTAATGTTTTGAGATATTACAGAAAACTTAAGTTTAGTTCATGAAGAAAAAAATACTTGCGTCAACAACCACTGCGTGATCAGTGTAAAAAATTGTAAAGGAGATAAGCTCTGTTTTGGTCCAGGTAACACTCTGTCGCTTGTTTAAACAAATCCAATGAACATAGAAGGTGTAGGGTTTTGACAAGCAAATGTCAGAGTGATCATCAAGTGTAAGATGTGGTTTTACACAAATCAGATGGTATCCTGTAAGCTTCTTCTCCTTCCGTGCTTTAGTACTAGTCAAAATGCTAACATTTCAGCACCTACCATAATATTGCAGGTATTTCTGCATGAGGGATCCTTTAAAAGCTGCGTCATGCACAGCAGACATTATTTTACAGCTTGACTGTATTGTGCCAAAGCAAAACACTGTATATGGATTAAAGCCTCGGTACTGTGTGAGCCTGCTGTCCGTGCTCCTGGGGTGGATGTGGGCCCATGCAGATGGTGCAACCACTGGGAGAGCCATGGGCTCGCTGTGTGGCTCCCACCCTGACCACAGAACAATAGGTTGTTTTTTTTCCTGTAGCTCCTATCTCTCCTCATTCCCTAGGGGAAAACAGCCAGTGGATCCAGGGACACATGGACTCATTCGTCCCATCTCCTGTGGATGGTCCTATAGCATCTCTATGGAGTACAGCTCTGTGACACGCAGCCAGCACAAGCTGCGCTCTCCAGTGGTTTCGCCGCCATAAGGCCTCTCCTGTGCTGCAGAGATTTGGCAGGATTGTACTTTTTCTCTGTGTTAACTCAAGTGTTTTGCAAAGCAGGGGCTTACTTGTTGAAGATGAGTTCCTGCCTCAGAAAGAGGAAAAAAAGTGCTGTAAAAATTAAAATCTTACTGCTCTGTAAATGAAAACTTTAAATAATGAAACAAAACAGAAAGTACAGGCTTCACAAATGGGGCCAAGGTCTGGAAAATGGGCTTGCTTAAGTCTTTGGCTTGGGACAGACCATAAACCTAAGTACTCGTAATCCAGTTTTAACTGAAATTTTGATTTACTGTTCTGCTGAATTTAAGCAATCTCAGAATCCTGTATTAGCCTATATTGTGCTAATATAGGCTAATAGTTCTGTTTCATACAGAAATGACTGTAAAGTCATCTTTTTTTTTTTTAGCATTGCTTCAATATTGCACATTGCTGTGCAATTGCATATCAGTTTTGTCCTAGAGCCTGCAGACTGTAGGCTCTTGAGACTCCTCCCCAGACATGCCTGGCACAGAAATATAGGTAATTTCCATACCATTCTGGCACAGGTGAATTCCCGCAGCTCATATGGTAAGTACTGATACGTTTTGCCTTGCCACATCCCATCAGAATGTGAAGAGGAAGGCACATGATCGGACGCTGCAGTCAGGAGTCTGAGACAAGCACAATGAGCAGATGCTTGGATATTTGGCTTTTAAAGTCTCTCCACTGCTGCAGCTCTGCCCAGGTGTGCTCTGCAGCCCCACTATGTGCAGCAGAACACTTTTGGAAGATCATTGGTGAGCGCTGCACTTGTGGACCCTATCCTCTAGAAAAATGCTTGGGTTTCATTTCTGGTTATGAGAGTGTATCATTTTGCTTCTATGCATTTGCTATACCATTGGCCCATATATGCATTTCAAAACCGAGTTATAGTCTTCTGCAATCACTAGACTTAAGCAGTAGCATTTGAGATATAAACTAATCTGGAAAGGCCGAAGAAGAACAGAAGCAACCAGACATGCATGCTGTGGTTCCAAATCCTGTGCTTTCATCTGCTAAGAAAGCTGAAGGAGTTCTCCAGTTCAGAAGGCTTTAAACAACACAGTGAATGATAAGGGTTAGATCTCTGTTTATTCAGATTTCTTTTAAGTAGTTACATCAAAATAGAGGAAGCATGTTCAGGAACTTATTTTTCACAGGAGCAAATGCTGTCTATGATTTCTCTTATCGTAATGAATATTGATATCAAGAATGGTGAACATAGAAAAGTATTTGAATTTATTTAGACAAGTAGTGGTATTTGACTAAGGAAGACTAGTTTGTCTAGGAAATATTTAATAAGCTGGATAAAGGAAAGTTGATGTGGTTGTTTTACTGGAATGAAAAACATGCTTTTGCGAAGAGTTGATAAAGTATGTCCGGTTTCTGTTTCTGTCAGGCTTCTGAATTGTCAAAGCATTATTAAAAAATCATTTCACTACTTCAAGTATTTATTAAAATTGTGTTGATATGCTGGGCAACTTTAATTTTCAGACGCATTTCACCACACATAGGCCAGATTTCCAAGTGCACTGCCTTCACTCACAGAGCTAGCTTTTCTGCAGTTCCACTGCCTCCCTGCAGGCACCTGCACAAGCCCAGGATGCTGAGCTCCTCTGAAAACCTGGCCACATAGACAATGGCTTGATGGGGATGGAGGTCCTTGAATCTGTGGGTACAGAGCTGTGCTGAGAGCCTACCTGTAGTACCTAGATATGCCTCAGTATTGTTGGTTACAGCCCGGTGGCGCAAAAGTGAAGCTCTTGGAGTGCTCCTGAAAGGGGTGAGCGGTGCCCACTGCGCATTGCTGTCAGCATCCTCCCAACTTCCTGCTTCTGCTCTAAAATTATCTCATGCCTGCCCTACAATCAGCAGTTTTCTAGTGATTACGTTGAGCAGCTGTGCCTGTTTCACCTCGTCTCTTCCGCCCACAACTCACTTTCTAAGTAAAAAGGCAGCAATCGGCCGCCTTGCTGGAAACAATAAAACGAGGATGCAAAGCATTGCCACTCTCATGTCACACACAGCATAGCTTTTGCTGACTATCTCCTGACACCTCTCACCTCTTCAGTATTCGTTGAGTTTTCATGCTTGAGGCTGGCAACAGTATTAGCCTAGCTATGTCTACAAAATAGTAGTGATTTGGGGGCGGTTGGGGAAGCAAGGCCAAATTCAGTGCCTGGGTTGTGAAACCTTCCTAACCAGCGGCATATGCAACATGACCACACCAGTGCCACGGTGGGCAGCATCTCAACGGCACCTTGCAGCTGGCCTGGGGACCCAAAGAAAGGGACGTGGAAGTCAGTAGGAGTGCGTTACACCTCGGCCCACCTTAGGTCAGGGCCACATTCTTGGGGCCATGTGTGAGGGGACCAAGTGCAGCTGAGCCAGGCCTGAAGCCTTGGACCTGCTGAAAGTGCTTCCATCCAGCCCAGGGAGCTGCCAGGTTGCTGCAAAGCCTATGCAGATCAGGGCAGGGCAAAAAGGAGAGATGATGGGTGAAGGTTGGCCCCAAGGGGTTTTATTTTGCATGAAAATATGAATCACGGTTGCTAATTTTTACACTATGTGCTGTTATAGTTTATTTCATTTTGGCTGCTAGTTGGCTGATTGTTACTTTTGGCATCTGGCAGAATAACAAAAAGCAGGTGAGATTTTGTCAGAGTCCTGTTTCCATATTAGAGGATTACAAAATTCATCATCATCAGGCACATCAGCCCCTCTGCTCCCTTCCAGCATCTACATGAGGTCTGTGGTGAAACAGAGATGCGCATTACACTTTATAGCATCACAGCCTCATGTACTTTTGCTCCCAGTTGCTCAGTCCCCGCTAGAACTGCCTATGTTTCATCTAGGTGACATCCCATTTCGGCTGTCAGCCAGAGCCTGGCCAGTTGCATCTGACCTGTGCATGCGATCATCTTGATCATTAGAGGTAAAACTGCCTCACTGTGTGGTGCTCCATCTTCAACTGGAAGATCAAGAAGGAGCATTACCTGTGAGATGTCCTTGGAACAGGCAGGGGTGGACAAGCACTGTGCAGAAACCCCTGTCTGTGTCTGACCATCACACAGCAATGATCACCCATAATAGTTAACTTCCAGTGCATAAAGTTGTCTTTTGGCAGTACCTCCCTTTTCAAATACTCCCCTTCAGATGACAAAACCCAGCCTGTAGTTTAGGTCACCAAACTCCTCTGCATGAGCATTTCGAAGACTCCCTCCCTTGCTTGCCAGTGATTTCACAGGCATATGTTAGCAAGCGTGAGGCTTTAGGCTCTTCCAATTAGCTTAAAAGCCAAAGGTAGAACTTCTATGAGGGAGAACAGGGTTTAGGATTACATGAGCTGGATTACAGGAGATGCTTATTTTTGTTCTCCTCGAGTGGCTGATCACCATAATTAATCTAGCCCAGTGATTGATCCTAAAGGGGTCATGGTGGTAATGGCTGCTGGAGGCAAAATGTGTTTTTCTGCCTGTGGTAGGGCCTGCAACCATTGCTGAAGAGAAAGACCAAGTCAGAGCCAAGATGGCTGAGGTCAGCCATGTGCAGACACCTCTCTGGAGAGGGTGGATCTGTGGGTAGGTCTGGCACAGTAAGGATGCCTTCCTGCCAGTCCATCTTTGCAGAGCTTCCTACCTAACTGCCAGGGATGAGTGATGTCAGGATGCCCCTGTCTTGGTACTTTGTGGGATCCCTGCCTGCAGCCCTCACTTTCTTACTCTCCTTCCCTTGTTGGGATAGCAGAAGTAATGCCAGCATTACTGGCAGTGTAATGTTGTGCTGCGACATCAAACAAGACCTCACCCCAGTGAATCTGAACATGTCTGACCTAGAAATCTTTGGCCAGTGCAGCCTGGGTGTTGTGCTCATTTAAACCTCCAGATCAAGGCAGCAGTGGAGCCGCTGCGGGAGCAGTAGTAGGGCAGCCCAAGCAGGCATATCACAGGACTTGATTTATCCTTTTCCACATTGCAGGATTTAGTAAGGTATTAAGATGAAAAATGAGTCGTGCCTTTTAAGAAATTTCTCCTTCTCTTTTAGAAGAAAGCTAATGCTTTCTCTTGTGTTCTGTACTAACACAACCCAAATGCCTTCCACCTACCTTCCACTCCCCCTCAATTGGTTTAATAGTGTATGCACCAAGCTACCATGTATAATCTTCTGTCTGATAAATATGCATTGATTAACCTAATAGTTTAACAGCTGTTGAAAATCATTTAGTAAATGAATTGGATGGAAAGCACTTTCTAATCAGATAATGGCATTGTCCAAGATTATAGACACAAGGCTTCCATCTACCTGGAGGCTATTCTTGTCTAAAACTGTGCATATGCATCTGATCCTATAAAAATATATACACATAAGCCCAAAGAGGGCAGGCAGGCATGTGTTAGGGGTAGTCCTCCTGATGAACAGTACCCATAAGCAGTGAATGAGTTCAGATACTTCAGTAGATAAAAGCTCCAGTCGCACATCTGTACTGCCTGCAGCTTCTTGATAGCGTGAGGCTCCCTTTGTTGCAGAGTCACCATGCTCTGGTTTTACTAACTAAAAAGCAAAGTCTTGATAGTAGCTTGACCTTTAGAAAACATTTTGGTTGAGTTGGTTCCTAAGGAAAAATACCCAGTCCACGGACAGCAACTGCAAAGGCCCCTGTAGTGACTTGTCTCACAGGATGCCTAGGGTTGAGTGCCTGTCCCTTGTTGCTGAGATTGTCACTGCTGCAGATATCTTGGCAGGGCATTTCAGAGAGTTTTGTTCAGCTGCTGCTCTTGTGTTGCAAAACGGGGATTATAGTTTCCAAAAGCAGCTATCCCATTGCCTCTCCCCAACAGCAGACTGCTCCAGAGTCAGAAGAACAAGGGGTGAGGTTCTCACTCTGCTCAAGCCTGCTGGATCTAGATGATGCAGCCACAGTGGCCAGAATTTTGTCTTTTCACAAATCCAGAGTGTCTGAGCTGTACATGAAGGTGTGTCCACATCCCTCACTGTGTCTCCAGCCTGCCAGCAGCAGAGGTGTGGCAGCCGTTGGGATGACCTGTGCAGCATCTTCTGAAGGAACATCTGGTTTGTGGTGAAGAGGGTGTGTTGCCTGGCTTGAAACTGATGGGGCAGGATTTTGAAGGCACAAATGGCATTTCAGAGCTCAGCTTAGTAATGGAGATTTTGCCAACTAACTCCTCAGTCCTCTTTGAAAGTCTCATCCCAAATTCTTACCAATTATGAGATGTTTAGTCCAGAAGTTGAAGAAATGTGTGTGTGCCCATGATGAAAAAGTAGTGTTTTGCTTTTCACATGCTAACCAAAATCTGTGCGCCAGTGCCAGGGAACTACATCATAGTCTGCACTGTGAAAGGTGGCTATTTTGTTTGATAGGTTCAATCAAACTTAAGGGTAAAATAAATATATTATAGTGGCATAAATGTCTGCATTGATAATACTACATGGAAATGGGAATTTGTTAGTTTAATGTTCATCAGGATAAACATCTGTTTAATTTATATGATTATATTTTATCAGTTCACATATTTTAATAGAAAAAAAGTCTAAAAACCCATCTGGATTGCTGAAGTGTAAAAGCAAACAGACTTGTTAGAATTGTCAGAAATACATATAATTTATATTTAAGCACTTTCTGACTCCCTTTACTGAATGTGCATGATTTATTATTTTTCTTCAAGGTTTGATATATTAAGTTTTTACCTGCTAGAAAGGCCTTTCATTTAAATGTGGACTTGCAGAACTGCTTGGAATATTTCTCCCAGATTCAGACCCACACAGAAGGACCATTGTCTTCCAACCAGTGCCTCGGTATGATGTCATAACTCTGGTCTCTCTGAGTAAGAAGCTTTGATTTATAGCCAGGGCTGCTGCCAATGTGTGGTTCTCAGAACTTTGTATTAAATTAGATGACATAATGACATGAGTCCACAGTCTAAGAAGGCACCCTCGAACCACTGAAAACCAGTCAGCACAGATTAAGTTGCTGATCAGACTAATTTAGAATGGTGAGAGCTCTGTGATACTTTAATATTCAAAATTGAGGGCCATTTAAAATCATATCAGCCAACCTAATGCATTGTGAAGTAGCAAGTTTAAAATTTCACCATACAAACCAAACTTACACTCAGTTTTTTTGCTTTTTATGGCAGGGGTCTGTTCAGCACAGTAGGGTCTCTTAAGTGAGTAACAATACTTTTCAGTCTGAATGTATATAAAACCTCAACATTTTCTGTTTACAATTTCACAAATCCTGGCTTCATTGCCATTACTAGCATTTATTATCCTCTCAGTGTATGGCAAAGTCAGCCACAATTTTTCACTTCAGCCAGCTGAGAGTCTGCAAGACTCCGTGTTAGCACTATGGAACAGCTTTGAGACAGAGTCACAGCATCTGCCTAGAATGATTTGGGTTGTTAAGGGTACTTAAAAGATCATCCAGTTCCAATCCCTTGCCATGACACCTTCCGCTAGACCAGGTTGCTCAAATCCCTGTCCGGCCTGTCCTTGGACACTTCCAAGATGGGGCAGCCACAGCTTCTCTGGGCAACCTGTTCCAGGTCCTCGCCACCTTCACAGGGAAGAATTTCTTCCTAATACCTGATCTCAGTCTCCCCTCTGTCAGTTTAAAGCCATTCCCGCTTGTCCTGTCCCTACCTGCCCTTGTAAAAAGTCCCTCTCCAGATTTCTTGTAAGCTCCCTTTAGGTACTGGAAGCTGCTCTAAGGTCTCCCCAGAGCCTTCTCTTCTTCAGGCTGAACAAGCCCAGCTCTCTCAGCCTGTCCCCATAGCTGGTGCTCCAGCCCTAAGAGCATCTTTATGGTCTTTCTCTGGACTTGCTCAAGCAGGTCCGTGTTCCTCTTGTGTTGGGAACACCAGAGCTGAACGCAGTACTGTGACGGGGAGAATCCCCTCCCTTGACCTGCTCCTCATGCTTCTTTTGATACAACTCAGGACACAGTTGGCTTTATGGTTTGCGAGTGTGCACTGCTGGGTCATGTTGAGCTTCTCGTCAACCAGTTTCTGCTAGAAGTGCTTGTAGATTCTGAACTGCTGTAGGGGTTGCCAGTGAGTTGCCAGTCCAGGCCTGCTATGTGACTAGGAGTGTCTCTTTCAGCTGGCAGGTTTCTACTAGGTCATTTAAGATTTTAAGTATTTTAGGTGGAAATTAGTCAGGCTAATGCTGTTCTCTGTTAAATATTAATCCTGAGAAAATGATCTGTACTCTTGTGTATCACATCACATTTCCCTGTGTGAAATACTTGTGCAAGTGAGCGATGGTAGGAATGTATATGTGTTACGGCATCTAGCTTACACCGTGCCTCCACAGGGACGTATTTGAGAACGAAACCCCTTTTTCTAGCTCAGGTGTGTAAAGATTTGCCATTAATCAAGCATGAGTAAATAGGTAAGCAGTAACGCTAGTCCACAGCTGGCCAGAGATCAGCCCTGGCTGCTCTGGAGGAACCCACTGGGTTCCTGCCTGGGAGAAAATTGTGAAGCTAGGCACGTTAAGATTTGTGCTGCAGCTGTTCACCCCAGTGGAGGGTCTCAGCCCCCCAAAAGTCACTGAGACACAGGGTATGTGTTAGGAACCGGTAGCCTTCTTACTTGCAAGTATTTAAACTCATTTAAGTAACACCATAGACACTGTGATGGTGAGTGGGTAGCCAGTGAGTATACAGGTACAGGTGGTTCCTGCATTGGTTTTGGAAGGTGTGCCTTGAAATACCCACAGCTGCTGCCTTGGGCCTTTTGCAGTACTTTGCAAGGTGCAAGTAAACACTTGCCCTTTTAAAGAAAGAATTTAAGGATATTTGCACCAACTTTTGACACATTCAAAGTGTTTTCAGAATGACCAGGAGATCAGACCCACAGCTCAGCTGAGCTGAGTTTAGAAATTCAAACATTAACAGAGTTCTGGCCTTCTGTTGCTCCATTTGGTAAAGTTACGTAGGCTGGGGAGAAGCAGCTACAGGATAAAGTGTCATAACTATACTGTTGGCGTAAGGTAGCTATTTGTGGTATGTCTGTCCCCCACAAGTCAAGTAATGTAGTTACTCAGGTGAAATACAGAAGTTGAGGTCTAGCCAGCAAGGGAAGTGTTAATGTCTTAGGTTTCTGCTGACATGCTTAGCTTTGCAGGTCTGATTCCACATCATCTGGGTCATTAGTAATCATTTCTCCAGAAAAATAAATTAAAAATAAATCCTGCAGTGCTTCCTTCTCCAAACTGGGGCCCTGTGAAGACATTTACACTTTTTTAAAGGGCAGTGAGTGGCTGCATCCCAGCTTGGTAAGATCCAAACATTCACTCTGCGCAGTGTTAAATGCCTGTACTAATGCAAAGCATTGAGGAATCAGATACAAAGCCTTTCACCGTTTCACCATTAATGCTTCTTCTGTCTTTCAGTGTGATACCCATTCTAGTGACGAGATTAGCATGAAAGCAAAATTTATGATACTTAGCAAGGGGAGACTTTTTTTACTGTGTTGAAAAAAAACACGGTAAAAAAATGTAATGGAGACCATTCAGTTGAACAAGTTCAGACACCTGTAAGACTAAGTGCAGGTAGTGTCTGTCTGTTTAAGGACAGTTTGTTTCCCATTACATGAAATAACCAATGCTCAGGATTATCAGTTCAGAGCAATACAAGGAGACAATGTAAACAGTTGTCAAATAAAATGGAGGTCCCACTTAGTCTCATATCCCTTCTTCCTGTTTCCCTCTCTGATAACCAGCCTACCATCAGCAAACAAGATACTGTGACTTACCCTGACTAGTCCTGTAATTAATGTCAGTCTCTATTTTCCCTCTGAGCTCTGAAGTTATGGGCAGCCAGCAGTGTCCTGGGTTGCTTTTACCATCTCCAAGAGAGTTTTTGGACTAATAGGGCTGGAATAGTGTCCCTTCCGCCCGTCAGTCCTTTGCCCAGTTCAGAACAGGACTTACTGGTTATCTTCTGTTGGTTGCAGCAGGTATATTTCAGTGTAGCAATATATGAAAACAGATTCCCAGTGTTCAAGGCCACTAATCAGACCTCCAAATAGATCCCATGGCATTGCTTTTGTAAAGAAAAAAAAAGCGACAAAAAGTGTCTGGTAAACCAAGTGGCAAAGATGTGCTGTAGAAGAGCTACAATGAAAAAACAGCCTGAGATGAGGCACCTGCTGTCTTTAAAGCCGCCAGCATGCCTGCCACCAGGGCTATAACCCTTCCCTAGGTTATAACAAGTCAGACAACTCCAAGGTTTATTGGAGTTGAATTGCCAGTGGTTGAGCTTGGAATTATTTAGCACAGGTGTTTCTATAACAGTGATATATTGGGAAAATTCAGTGTTCAACAGCCATCATATTTCCAGCTGTGCTGTGGTTAGTGCTAGTACAGTGAACCTAATATAAAACATGTGAGAATATTTGCTAGCTCAGGAACTTGTTAAAGGTATTTTCTTACAATATCTGAGCTGCTGTGTTTATCTAGGTGTGTTTCTTTGGTCTTGCATTTTCATAAAAGGTGTGATATTGGTTTTACAAAGCTGTCACTGAACCTGGAATCTGCTTCTCTGCAACCAAGTGCATTAGTAGCCCTGCTAGCCAGTATGCAGCACATAAGCAGGTGAAAATAAGATTATGAGGAATCCAATGACAATCCATTATCCTTAGCACATTCGTCTTGAGCAGCACCTGTGCATCTGTTACATATATAGCGATATTTTTACTAGGGGTGCTAGAAATCTTGAAACAAGTGTTACAAGCATCTATATGTAAAAGAACATAAAAGGAGCAAAGTTAACAAGAGGCTGGGGGACTGTAAAACAAGGGTAGTGAAGTGCATTCACCAGCAGCAAAATTTGTGAGTGTTAAAAGAGGTTTTACATGTGCACATGCACACGTGCAGTTTTAGGGGTTCAAAAAACTTGTACACGAACATAGTAAACGGCTGGAGAATGTATAAAGGTTTTTGTAAAACACGTGAAAAAATGCAGTCAGAGACACTCATACAACATGGGTATGCTCTGAGCTGAGTTTTGCAGAGATGTTTCATTAATAACTTTGTGCCACAATGGGTCAGTTATTCTAATATTTTGAAAGATACTCTTTGGTGTCATCATAAATTTCCAACAGCCCCTTCAAGCCACAGCTGTTCTGTGGATCTCTTTTGGGGAAAGAAGATAAATGCCACTGTGCATCCATACTCAGTTGTTGTATACATTAGAGTTGCATCTGGCTAACAAAAATACATCTACAGATTATAATTTTCCTGATGGAGAAAAGGGCTGCCTTTTACCTATGTACTGAATATGTTGTAGGAGATGCAGCAAAGGCAACTCGGTCTGATTTGAGAGAGAAAGCCAATGTCTAAAAGACACTTTGACTTGAGGAGGGCTCTCTTCTCTGATTTGAGAAAGCATTTATTACCACTGTTACATTTGTTATGACTGAGTTGATGCTCATAGAGAGTCATTCTGTCCATGTGCTGGTGGTATTTAATGACATGGCTTGACAGCTCAGTCAGAGCCTCTTTTGGGACAATGAGTAGAGCAAGCAGAGGTCTAGAATAGGAGTCAGTTTTTCTTGGTAGCCAGAGATTGAGTTAACATTTGTTAGGAACTGACATTAGCATTTTGGATCCGACTTGGGATCACTGGGAGTTGGATGGAACTTACTGAATATTTTACACCCACTGGCTGGTTAGTAAGATTAAACACAATCATGTAAAAACTAAATAAATCAAATCCTGCTCTTTCAGAAATGCCCTCACAATTGAAAACTTCTTGTATATAGTAGTTTGTCTTGTATCTTTGCAATTTTACTTTCACTGAGCTCTGCAGGCCCCATCTCCACCTTATTATGTTCCAGTTTACCAAACATGCAGACATTTGTCAAATGGGCCATCAGTAGCCGTAGAAATGCAGTAGTATATCCAAGTTAAAATTCTTGCTTTGATTACTACAAATCCATGGAGCCCTTGGGTCCAGAGCTTCTACTGAAGCACAGCTATTTGCAAATAGATTTTTATAGCACATTAGTGCTGGAGGAGAGTCCAAAGAAAATAGTCCTTTTCAATATTAGAACCAGCTGTGACTTTCTTGTGCTGATGACTCATTCATTTTTTTTTTATAGGGTGGGAGAACTAGGCAAAAGACACACAGAGTCTTATTCAAGACGTTGTTTGTTTTGCAAAGGGTATCCTAGCCACAAGCCAACTTGATCATACCAATACGCAACTCATGTTTATTTAAAACTTTTTTCTTTTAACAGTTCCAATTATAAAAACAGAACCCACAGATGACTATGAGCCTGCTCAAACCTGTGGACCAATGAACCAAGGCTTAAGCCCTCTCTCTAAACCATACTACAGCCAGCAGATCATGATGCCCCCTGATCCTGGTTCGTGCCTCGTGGCTGGCTTTGCCTCCTGTCAGCAGAGAAATGCCGTGATGTCACCCTCTCCCAACGCAAGCCCCAAGCTGCATGACCTTTCGTCCTCTCCCTACAAGTGCATCCCCAACCCAGGCCACAGTCACCTCGGACTTCAGCAGCCCGCTGGAGGTGTCCCCACCATACAGGAAGTGCCAAGGTCTATAGTTGTGCACCCAAGCTCCCCCGAGCAATCATCTCACATCATGCTGCAGCCGCAGGTGAGTCAACATCTGAGCAGTAGCTGTCCCCTTGGTTATCAACAAACACTCTATCCCAACAGTCCCTCTTCTCCAGTTCCATCTGTTACCCAAGAGCCAACCTATTTGCAGTCCTGCAGTCCAACTCACTCATCCATAATGGGTCAACAGCAGCAGCAACTGCCGAAGGTTCACAGAAATGAGTCTCCAACAACCCAACCACTGTCATTGCCAGAGTTGCATGAGGAAAATAATCATAATTTGGCCCCTATTCCTGTAACGATCAAGCGAGAACCTGAGGAATTGGACCAGATGTACCTGGATGATGGTAAGTCTTCCACAGCATAGGTTTGCGTTCAACCATGTTGCTATATCAGTGAGTTCCCTTAACCTCCTCCTTCTTTTGAATCCTGGTGGAAAAACATTCAATTAACAGCCTGGTGGAATGGTGCGGACTTTTGCTTGGATTGTCTCTGTATGGGAAAGGGCTCTTTAATTTCGTTTGTGATAATGAAACCATATTATCTGAGCATTAAATGCTGTTACCATAGAGCTAGCTGCATGACCAATAGCTGTGTTGCAGTAATCTTAACCGTATGGGCTTGGCTTATGCCCCTGCCAGTGACCTGTGGAACTGCAGTAAAAACATATTTAACATTGCCCCATCCATAAAGCAGTGAAATGTCTGATGTGCAAATCTGTTCATTGGAACTAAATGATAAACTGCTCTACTTCAGTTGAGAAGGTTCAAATTAAAAATGGAAGCACATCTTTCAGAGTAACTTTTCAGTGTGCTGTGATTTGACATTAAGACTACTTTTTCTTCCATTCTTATTGTGGCCTTGCTGCCTTTGCTTTGCTTTTGTAAGATTCTATATGTATTCTGCACGCACCACTGAAAAGTTAAAATGCTGTGATGAACTTGTCAGACTCTAGTTTCCAAAGATTTATTAGGCGAACATAATAAAAGGGATAATCTGGAATTTGATTATGTGACCTCACTGAACTGTGATTTAGCACTTGCGACTAAGTATCCCACTAGTATTCTGGACCTTCACCTTAATGCAGTACGTGAGTTCCCTTCCAATAGCCGCATAACTTTGTATGACCATACCATGCTGTTTGAAGAAGAAATGCTTTTGAAATGTCTGCATTGAAACTAATTGGTGCCAAGGAACATCTGAATGTGATTGTCTTTCAGGGAGGGTTTAAAGACAATTCATAGCACTTTTTTTTTTTTTTAAAGGACATTTAGTCATTCTATTTTAAACAGCATGATACTCACTGAATCAGGATTACAAATGAATGTTTTTGAGCTTGAGTAGCAGCCTTTTGCTTTTCAGCTCTGGCAAAAATGATTTTTCTTAACAGAAGTTTTTATTGGTTACATGATAAGATGTGTCTACGGAATTTTTTCTAATTAGAAGTTCAGTACACCAAAGTTTTGCACAACGTATCTTTTGCGACAAGGTTTTCTTCATGTAGCTTGCATTTCTACCACATACCTATGCCGTAAGAGCAAGATTTCAACAAACCAAACAAGAAGCATACACAAAACAAAAAGCCAAGCCCAAACTTTGTTTTTGAGAGAAACCAGAAGTTACCTATGGAAGGAAGAGAATACAGATAAAATCTAAACCTACTCTGTAGCTGTCTTTCTAGAAAAGCACAAGAAATGGTCAGTCTTTCTGCCTTACCTCTCCAAAATCCAGCAACCACTTCTCTGACAGCACTTTGAAAGCTGCCTTTGGCTGGTCTCTGCTGGAGAGATGGGACTACAGCTCAAGGATGAAGGGTGAAGCTCCTCAGCCATTTTTACTTCAGGTTTCTCTTGGAGAAACAGAGGAACTTTGCTACCATGTGGTCTGAAAGAGAGATTTTAGTTTTTTTCAGCAATGCTCATTCTCTCTGATGAAGCATAAATAGTTTAGTCTTTACCCCATCTGACTTCCATCCCCTCTTCTGGGCGCACACGCACAGCAGTCCTCTGACAGGAAATCAGAAGTAGCTCTAGAAGTCACCATATACATCTGCACTGATACTGAAGATACCTTCAGCTAGCCAAATCCAGGTAACTTCCCTTTAGCATCCTGCAGACTATCAAAATGGTTCTGTGGCCGCCCACAAAAACTGTAGACCAAGAAAGAATTCGTAGACATAACAGGCATAGCAATAATATATAATAGAAAAAAATTAACTTAATGTGGTTCCAAAAAAATTAAACACCAGCTGTTCCCTAAGGGTGGTAATCAGATGTAATCAGAGGAAGTCCCTTTACTATGTCTAACCTGGTACTGAGGTTTGTCTCAGGGGTCACACTGGTGGAGCATAACCTGTGTGATCTGCCCTTGCTATCTCTGCTTTATCTCACTGCCTGAAGAAAAGGTCATCTTGTCTTACTGACAAAATGAAGCCCTTGTAGAAATCAGGAGTGAACTACTCCTGTCTTGTCTCAGTATTTGGGCAGTCATGAAAGAAAGTATGTGTCAGAGGTGCTAAAGGCGGGAAGTGTATCTTAGAATCATAGAATCATAGAATAGTTAGGGTTGGAAAGGACCTCAAGATCATCTAGTTCCAACCCCCTGCCATGGACAGGGACACCTCTCACTAAACCATCCAACACAAGGCTTCATCGAACCTGGCCTTGAACACCGCCAGGGATGGAGCACTCGCAACCTCCCTGGGCAACCGATTCCAGTGTCTCACCACCCTAACAGGAAAGAATTTCCTCATATCCAATTTAAACTTCCTCTGTTTAAGTTTTAACCCATTACCCCTTGTCCTGTCACTACAGTCCCTGACAAAGAGTCCCTCCCCAGCATCCCTATAGGCCCCCTAAATCCCCCTATCTTGTGGGACTTGTGCTGGCCAAGACCCTCTCTTCAAACCATGCAGAGCCCTGGCATGCCTCAGTCACACAATATGAAGCTATAAGTCCAGCTGGAAGCCCATTTAGGTCTATGCTGTATGCATTTCACAGAGGCAGACAGACTTGCCACCACCAGTGCATACGTTGGTTTCACATCACTTTTAATCTGATGTTGTAACTGCAGGCTCCCATGGAAAGGGTGGCCTTGATCCATCTTGCCCTTAGCCATGTGTTCTTTCTGCTTCCTTTGACTCATATCAGTTGATTATGGAGTAGCAGATCAGGCTAATGGAAAATTAACCTGCCCAAAGTAGCAAAACCCACACAGTTTTCCACTGGGCCAGCTCATGGAACCTCATCCCCTAGGTTCAGTAGCAGAGTCCAGCCCACAAGAGGGGCAAGAAGCCTGTTGCTGCAGGTCAGGGAGTGCAGTGGGACCCCTCTGGGTGGCAGCAGCCCACCCCTAGGCCTCACTCAGTAAATGTGACTTGAAGCTACATCTGATATTATCTTATCCTCCCCAGCAACTATCTAATCAAGTCATCCTGTCTCAGTAAAAAATGCCCTTCTCATGCTCACCTATTAGTTATGGAAAGATGACATCTGGGCTGCCTCTCACAGTCTCAGAGGGCAGCTTGGCCACTATGGTAACTGCCTGGAAACCACAAGTAATTGCTCCTTGTGGATCTCCTGGTAGGTGCTCTTCACCAAGATCTGCAATGAAAATGAAAAGCACTTCACATGTACAATGCCTCTGTGTTGATGCCGTTTCATTCAGACTTCTGGCCATAACTGTGGAATAAGGGAGAATGGGTTTTGCAGAGTGGCTCATACCAAATAGGAGCAACTCATTTTACATTGCTTTCTTTTTATTAATTTTTATTAATTTTGTTGTATTTAATTTAATTTAATTTTATTTTAATTTTTTTATTGTATTTTATAGGAGCTTTTAGTCCATCACCATTGTTTCTTGTTAGTATCATATCCATTTTTAAGTGTTTTCCCTGAAGGAGGAGTGGGTGGGATATCTGTGCTTTATGACCATATTCTGAAAAACAGAATATTAAATCATACCCGTGAGTAAGGACAGTCAGTTTTTTCTTTGATAAAGAGTTTCTAAAGAAACTCTTTATAGTTTCTTATCTCACTGATTTGGTTCTGATCCCTTCCTACAGCATGATTTAAACTTTTTTTTGGTATTTTTATAACGTTTGCACCTGTGAACAATATGAAAGCCAGGAGAGGTCAAACGTACTTGACTACTTTCCTTGCCTGCTACTTTGCCTGCTACTATAAGTATATGAACTCTTTCCCTCATCCCTAAAGTGATTTAAAAGTAATGAAATATTTTAGTAACATTAGAAATTACATTCTCAAAGCATCAGTCCATTAAAAAAGTGTATCTTCACAGTGTTACGTAGCTATTTAATACCTCCAGTTTTACCTGAAAGTACTGACAAAGTGTGAGGTGTAGACATTTAACATGTTTACTGGATTACCAGACAAATAAAATATCTAACTGGCTATGCCAGATTAGGTTTGGTAACCACTTCAGTGAGGTTTGATTTATATGTCTAATATATGTATAGCAATCTTGGACTAGGTATAACAGAAATATTTTAGTTTCAGCTTATGGGATCAAAGCAACATTCATTCCTTTTGGTCTGGAGTATCTCCAAATATAGACCATCTATACTGCAGAATATAAATGGAAAAAAAGAGTCAGTGAATTTATATAAATATATGTCCTATATATGACATTTTTCTGCTTCTGTAATGGTGGGCAGCTAAAGTGATATAAAGGAAGCACATGAAGAGCCTTCCGTTTTGGCACATTAAGTTTTGGTCTTGGCAATCGTATTTTAAATCAAAATCTACAGTAGCCACCTGGGCTACTCATTAAACATGCTGTCCATTTCAGTATGTGAATATATGAGTCAACTTGTAGAACATATTTAAAGTCACCCCATAAAGTGATACCTGGTATATTATGGCTGCGCTGTTGATATTGAAAGGTACCTCGCTTGTATACCAGCACTCATTTCAAATAACTCTGCAATCAACCTCGTAACATAGATTATGGCTGCTTCCCTTTGCAGCTTTCACAGCAAGAGTTGATTAAAAATGGTTGAAAGGTGACAGTGATGCCTAGTCTTGGTCCTCTGCAGAAGCCCATGGTCCTTTGCAGCAGGAACCGGGGTGTCTTCTGTCCTCCCTGCCAGAAGCTCTTGCTGGAGCACCCTGGCAGACAACAAAGGGGGTAACCATGTGTGTATGCCACCCCTGCCCTAGACAGTGAAGGTTACATGACATTCGCAGTTCAGATCTAACCTGGAGTAGTGTGGGGTGCTAGGGTATTGGAGCTCATAAAGGGACCTCTTCAGTACTCGTCCATGCAGTAATTCATTTTAAGAGAAAACATTTTATTTGGGGATCAATAAGTCTAATGTACTGTACAGCCCTTTGAGACATGAAGTGGAATTAGCATTGCCTGGAAAGAATGGCCAGTTTGAGGAAGCTGTGAGCTGATAAGGACTCCCCCTGGTCCCTTGAACCAGTTGGTCTCTCAAGGGGATGTGAAAATTTACCAGATTTGTATTGCACTTACGAATGTGCTCCTCTTTCCAGGCCTCTAACTAGGACTTGGGTCAAAATCTGTGCCAGTCTGCTCTTAAACTAATCCGGCTTCTTTTTTGTTGACCAGGGCAGCTCAGTTAATTTTTCCAAATATTAAATGCTTTTCTTAATGGTAGAAGAAACCCCAAGGCAGAAGCGGTGTAGTGTAAGTTCACACAGCTTTCAGGATGTTCAGGCAGCTGGGAACTGGCCAGGCTCACCACAGGAGATGCTGAAGGTGGCTAGAAATCACCTTCCTTATCCCCATTTCCCTTTCCTGGACCTAGTGTAGCCTGGGTGGAACACAGAACTGAGCTCCAAATCTTTTATTTCACCAGGATGGAGAGAGTTCAATTAGGCATGCTAATGCCAAGAAACATTTTTCAGGTTGTAACTGGCACTCCCATAAGCTATTAGATTTGTTACCTGCCACAAAATGACACTCAGTTGTGAAATTACTTCCTGCCGCGAGAAAC